>NC_090989.1:148389375-148697500 GCF_041146395.1 Eulemur rufifrons
ACCAAACAAGATGGGCCTGCAGCCAGCCTGCTCGGAAGGCACTGGCCCCTGAGAAGTGTGTCCAGGAGGTTTGGGGTTACACGATCCCCTCATCCCCACCACTGGAAACAAAAGGGCTGGGAGCAAGAACAGACAGGGGCTCCTAGGGTCCCTCTGGTGGTTCTCAAACTTGAGAGAGCAAGAGAATCACCCAGGGTGGCTCTTGAAAATGCTGCTTCCTGGGCTCCACTCCAAATGACGCTGATTCAGCAGGTCTGGGATGGGGCCCAGGAACCAGCATTTATCGAGCACCTGGCTGCTTCAACTAGACATTAAGAAACTCTCCTTCAGCTATTGCCAATAGGCCTGTCACCTACATGTTGACTATAAATCCCTGATTTCAGGCCACACCATCCCAGATGCCTGATTCAGACTGCCTCACATCCTCCCATCCATCACAGGACAACACACGCACACAAAATGAAGATGAAAAACTTCTCCACAAGACCTCTGTGAGCAGTGAAGCCTAGCTGGCATCCCGAGGCAGGCTCCTAGGGAGGTTCCACAGTAGGGCACATGGCATTTCATTACAAACTGCCCCTTTGGTCAGCTCTCCCCTCATTTCCCTTGTTGGGCACCAGCCATGCTCAATCTCTCTCTCCTGATCTTTCCCCAACTGCTCAAACCTTCTCCCGTGCCCTCCCTCCTTCAAACGCTGCAACTCTCCACCAAGTTGAACTCTACCCCAGCTCATGCATGGCAAACAAAATTCCCTCCAGCCACCAGGACCCACGTGCTGCCCTTCAGAAGGCCTGTGGGGAACAGGTAGCCTTTCCCCAGCAGCCCCGGCAGGGGCGGCTCCTCTCTGAGGGGGCATTGGTGGGGAAAGGCCAGGTGGAATGGACAGACAGCCTTACACTGGTGAGAGAAGGCCGCACAACTTCAGGAAAATGCAAATCAAAACCACAGTGAGATGCTATTTTATGCCACTGGGATGGCTAGAATCAAAAAGTCAGATAATCACAAGAGTCTATTCCCAAGATATTCCAAGCTCCACGTTGGGGTGAACCTGGCATCTCAGACATAGCTGTTCTTCCCTCACTTGACCCTAATGACGTGACTTCAAACCGGCCCCTCTCCCAAATCCTATGAAATTGAATTTCCTATCCCTTTCAGTGAACATTATGCTTCCGAGCCAACGCAATCCCAACTCGTCATCAAGATTCATGCTGCTAATAAGCCCTCATGTCTTCCTGATTCAGTTTGAATCTTTCGAAAACGCCTTGATTAAATTTGGATCTTCCAAAAATGTCAGTGACTTTGATTTAGGCAGTGCGAATTCTCAGCAAGTTTGCCAACTGTAGGACGCTTCTCTTCGTCACACGTTCACTTTTCGCGGTGACTAAGGCCCGTGTCTTACACCAATGGGTACGTTTTTAGCCTGATGGCGGAGGAAAAACACTTGCCAGAATTAGCTCCCCATTTCCCTTCATCTCACAAGTTCACTGTGCCGTGTAGGAACGTCATGCCCAGGCGCCCTCGGGCTCCTGAACACGTCTGCAGAACCAGGCTGCGTGTCCTGAGTTCATTCCGCAGATGCTCGGTTAGGAAGACGCAGGGACATCGCGGCAACATCTGCTAGAAGGGGTGCTTGGCTGCAGTAAAGAAGCTCTCGGTTTCCAAGAGTCTCTGCAGCCTCCTCTCTCTTCTCAGCTCAGTCCTGATCACGCGGCAGATGGATGGGCTGGGATTCTCCGAGGCGAAGCATTTGGCATCCGCTGATGGAGCAGACATCATGACAGGCCTCTCTGGGGAGCGGCATAAAGAGCTGATTGCTGCATTTTCTGACAGATGATGGAGAGAATGATGTGAATGGACCAGGCACACCTGTCCTTTAACAGTCTGACAACTGTAACACCAACACCCCAGTGGCCATGGAAACAACGGGTTGGGACAGGAATGAGGACAGAACCGTGGGGAGATTTACATGAGCCCCTCTGTGTGCTGCTGGGGAACGCCTGGCAATGTGTGCTGCATTCCTCACGGGGCCGGCGCTTCCTCAGCCCCAACAGCAAAGACCTCCTGCAGAGAAGGGTTGACACAGCAGAGGTGGGAGGAGATGGTTGAAATCTTGGCTTTTAAATTTCAAAAGTCAGCTTTGAGTTGTAAGAACCAAAAGGACTCAGGGCATGAAATTTATTACCTATAAACTTCAAAGACCTGTGATATAGGTCAGGGCTAGTTTCTGCTGCCTCCGAGGAGAGGAAGATTCCCAGGGCAGAGAGAGGTAGGGAAAGCCTCTAGGATGTCAAGGGGTAGCAAGAGAGGAAAACACTGGGGCTCCCCTCTCCACTCCCATAAATGGCCCTGTTTCCGGATGGAACCTGTGGAGTGTGAGGAATACAACTGAGATCCCACACGAGTGGAGGATCCTAGGGGACAGGGTCCCACACCTACAGCTGCCAGATAAAATGCAATATGTGGGACATACTTATACTAAAAAGTTACTCATTCATTGTTTACCTGAAACTCAAGTCTATCTGGGTGACCTGAATTTTTATCTGCTAAATGCGGCAGCCCTACTTGCTCCACTCTTCCAGGGGAGACCTAAAGAGCCTCCTGTCCCTGAGCATGGTGAGGATGACAGAGACAAGGAAGGGCTGCAGGGCAGAGGGGGCCTGGATCGTCTGGTGGAGCATGGCCACCCACGGGCTGCGCAGGAGAAGGAAAATGCTCTGCGTCCGAGAGAGCCCCAGACTCGGCTTCTGGGGGAGGGCTCTCCTGCAGGCCACCCACAGCATGCGTGGGCTGAGGGATTCCAGAGCAGGCGGCCACTGCCACAGGCTCTGTGATGTGAGGGCAGCACCGGGCAAAGACATTCCTACCACCGTGGCGACAGTAAGCCCAGCACAGAAGGTGCTTGGGAGTCAACTGCCATCCTTCACGCCAGCACTGGCCCACCAGGAATGCAGGGACACACGAGGCTGTGGGAAGGGGACTAGGGGACACGTTTTAGACACTCGGCATGGGCACCAGAGGGGAGTGATGGTTCCAGGGGAGCCAGCAATGCCTCCCTCGAGATCCTCGCATACTCTAAGGCGCCGGGCTGCAGGGACCCTTCTCATGTGGAGTGGAGGCAATTTGCAGGGTGATGGAGGCTGTTTCTGTAGGATGCAAAAGGCATTAATGCCATGTGGAAGGCTCTTTCAGCAGAGTTTTAGGTCCACGTGTCATGAACCCTGCAAAGCTGACGAGGCTTTGGGTGGCCTGATGAAGAAGCATCTTTCTTTGTCTTTCTTCTGATGTTATTCTCTCTTGTTTTCTTCAGAAAACACTTGGTTTCTGCCGTGGGCTGTGGCCAGTGACCGCAAGCAGGAGCAGATCGTAACACCCATTGGTGTTAGATGTGGTTTAGCCAAGTAGTTAGGTGAGAGGAGCTCTGAAGCAGCTGGCCTGGGGGTTGAGTCCCAGCTCTGCCTTATGTTAGCTGTGTGACATTGGACAAGTTACTGAACCACCCTGTGCCTCAATCTTCCCCTCTGGAAAATGAGGATGATTATAGGATGTGCCTCGCAGGCTTTTCTGAGGAGTCAGTGAGTTAATATATGCAAAGCAAGCCTGAAACATAATAAGCCCTCAACAAATTACGATTCTAGGAGATTGGGGCTTAGCTTGAAACCTGCTGCAGTGACACGGTTAGTTCTGACCCTGGGACTTTATCACTGACACAACTACACTGTATAGGGGAGGAAACTCAGGCACAAATTCAGCCCCTTGCCCAAGGCCCGCGGCCGCTAAGTGGCAGAGCAGTAATTCCCATGTTATTGGGTGGCTCCACTGCCTGGGCTCCATTCCTCGTGCCCTCCTTTTATTTACACAAAGTAAACCGTCGGGCTAAATGAGTGTCCAAGACCTTAAAAACATGGCACCACTGCCACCTGGTGGTCATACTGCCACATGGCCTGTGCCTGGCTCCTACTGAGGTAGATAAGACAAAGATGGAGGCAATGTCCTGGGGACAGACAACTGTCATGCGATAGGTTCCTAAAGCTTTCCTGGAAACCCTGTCCCCAAAGGGCTTGGGGCTCCCACAATTAGAGTCTCTCCTTCAAGGAAAGGCACTTTGAGATCAGTGGTTGCCAAGGTCTGTGTATGTTGCTGACGCATCAGTGCGTTAGCTGTTCGCCAGACGAGCCAGCTCTTGTGCAGGATACAGAAAGGTCAAGGGACCGGGACACAGGGCAAGAAAGTTTTGATAAGGAAGATGCAATTCAGTAAGGGGCTTCCCCTAGTGACTTGAGGCACTGAAATGAGAGCCCCCTTTATAGTTTTGTCCTCATCTGGCAATTCTCTGCCAACTCTCCGCCTTGGGTGGAAGAGTGAGGGTAAAAACCCTTACTGAGGAACACATAGCCCTCTGTGCTCTGGGTCCCGCTGATGTGCCCAGCCTCATGTCTGGGAAATGCCCTTCACCCCCTACCACTAAAGCCCCCATGGTACCACTCCAGGGTGCTTCACACATTGTGTCCTGTGTGAATGGCATCCCCAGGCCACAGCCACATAGATTACAACATGAGTGGTGCCTCTGGGGCCTTGGCATCTTAGCAAAATGCCTACCACCACCCCTACTGTCCCCAAGAGTGGGCAAGTGGACCTGGCCTGCAGACCATAATTGACTGGTTTGAAGTGGGGCTAATCAGAGAGCTCCCACCCTCAATATATTAAATTGATGTAAGACAGCGGTCCCCAAACTTTTTGGCACCAGGGACCAGTTTCATGGAAGATGATTTTTCCATGGACGGGGGTTGGGGAGGGCTGTGCAGAGATGAAGAGTGGCTGTAAATACAGATGAAGCCTCTTCCCTTGCTGTTCACCTCCTGCTGTGTAGCCCCATTCCTAATTTCATGGAAGACAATTTTTCCACGGGGGTGCAGGAATGGGGGTGAAGCTGGGGGAGGGAGGAGGCGGAGCTCTGTGGCCTGGTTCCTAACAGCCATGGACTGGTAGCAGTCCTTGACCCGGAAGGGAGTTGGGGACTGCAGATGTAAGAGATTCCAAGCTCAGATTGGCTGGGATCTCAAAGGAGGTGTAGGTGGCAGCCCTAAACTTTATGTTGTGGGTGCCCAGGCCAGATCCCTCTATCAGGGTAGGTGCACCCATCCCACATGTGCTCTGTTGGCTGCTAACATGCCAACCCCACCCCTGCTCTGGAAAATCTCCTGCTGCACAGCCTGGCAGCCCCCAGCCGACAGCCCTCAAGGCACAACAATTCTGCAGATTTACATCCCAAAGACCCCTCCACTGGGGCAGGCTTTATCCTTGCTCAACCCCACTCCTTCCCTGTCATACTGCTTCTCTCCATCACAAGCTTCGCCTGAGAACCCTGCCCCAACAGATGATCCACATTCCCGGCCCAGCCTCTGCCTCCAGGGAACTCACCTAAAGCAGCCCCGTTCTACCACATGGACTAGAAAACAAAGGGAGCCAGTTTGTGGGGAGAGAATGGCGACATTTTGTCTTCTTGACCAAACTCTAGACAGGCTCCTCTGAGCCCTCTTTTCAACTAGCCCTCAACTTTGGCCTATTAAAAACCGTAGACTCTGAGCGCAAATGCTTTTGTCTACCTCCACGCTGAAAGACTTGAACAAACACTAACCACTCAAGGCTCCATCTTTATGATGACTGTACCCACCTTCATGTGCCCACCTAAGAAAGCTCAATGCTGCCAGGAGAATTTACTTTTGTTCCAGCCGAAACCTGGAACAATAGACAGGCACCCGAACCCCTGCCCCCCACCACTTAGAGCAGCTACTTCAGAAAGCTTAAGTTGTATATATTAAGTGAAGTATCCCAAGAATGGAAAAACAAGCATCACATGTACTCACCAGAAAATTGGTTTCCTTGATCATCACCTAAATACAAATCTGGAAACGACACCAATTGGGACATCAGACTGAGGTGGGGGGTGGGGGAGGGGATGGGGGTATGCCTACACAATGAGTGCATTGCGCACCGTTTGGGGAGTGGTAACACTTGAAGGTGCTGACTCGGGAAAGGAGGGGTGGGGAAAAAAATATGAAACTATTGTTTTTAACTTGCACTGTTCACTTAATAATTTATCATGAATATTTCCCATATTATTTCATATCATTGTACAAGAAATAATGTATACATTATGAGGACATACTGTATCTAACAAGATATACTGTTAGACTCTTTGATTCTGTAAAATAAAAAAAAAAAGAAAGCTTAAGTTGTAAATCTTTTCTCTCCCCCTTTAAAATGTAGATCTTCCACCACTCAGAACTGTCTTCTCAAGGACTTGAGAGCCATCTCTTTGAAATGCAAACACTGGGGGCTCTCTCTCCCCACTCAGGGGACCTGGCTCTAACTTGCAGTGTTATCTCCTGTAGGAGACACACACAAGACTAACAAACCCAGCCTCTGCTCAAGCCCTCGAGCTTGTTCCCTATCTCTACTCCCTCATTACCCCTTTAAAATGCCCAGGCATCTCTGCGCAAGCTGAGGTTGAGTTCAGTTCAGTTGGATCCTCTTCCCATTGCAATGGTTATTGCTGAATGAAGTCCATCATTACTGCTCCAACTAGCGTCCTGATTTATCTTTGACAAGAGCAAGAAACAGCTAAGCAATGAGAAGTAAACTTGGAAAATAGGGACCCACACCACAGCTCCCAGGTCTCTGCTTCCAGATCATTCCAAGGCACTCCTTCATCCTTGCCTCTAGGCCCATGAGACATCTTGTCACCATATAATAAATCCCCACTTCTTGCTTAAATAAACTCATGTCTATTTCTATTACTTGTAACTAATTCTGCCTTTATTGATATGTTTCCTCTTCCTGGTGTGCCCTTCTCCTCCCTGCTGTCTGCCTGGTGTATACCTACCCGTCCTTCAACACAACTCCAGCATCAACTCCTCCATGAAGCCTGCCCTGATAACCTACTCTGCAGCCCCTGGCATGTGCCTCCATCACACCCAGAGCTCCTCTGGCACTGTGCACTTTTGGGTTCACAATTAGAGAAGTTCTTTGAGTTTATACAGGAAACCCACTTGGCCAACAGAACTGAAAACTTTGCACTTCAGTGGAAAACTATGCATTGTTTAGAGCACACTGGTCTGGGTTAGCTGATCCTAATTCTGTGGAAGCTAATTTGCAGCTGTGTATTTTGTAGATAACTGATAGCAATGCAAAATTGTTCTTGCCTAGAGACATGTAAATAAATTCTGTGCAGTCTTCTTTGGAAAAGCCAGTTTTGCATCCATTTGAACATTCATTTTAATATTCCTAATCTATCTATAAATGTATCTGTTCTTTAGAGTCTCTTTTGATCTGTGACATTTTTACAGTTCTCTCATTAATTAGGTACATAAAATTCCTATGATGTGTTCATTTTTATATCTGTATAAGAGTTGCGAGTTTACCAGTTTTTTTAAATTATCCTTTAACTTCCACTACTGTGAATTGGATGCTATTGTGGGTTTTACCTTTATTGTCTCATTTATAGTGGAGATGCCACCAGTTTTGTTCAATACTATATTCCTCAGCCCTTAGAACAATTCCTGGCGTACAGCAAGTGCTCAAAAATTACTTGTAACACAATGAGTAAATCAATAACGTCAGGCAAAGCTGCTATTTTTATTCCCATTTTAAAGATGAGGAAGCTGAAGCACATAGTTGGTAGATGACAAAGTGAGAATTTGACCCATTTGGGTCCTCAGATGAAACTGAGATAGAAAAAAAAAAAATCCCGTTTAATTTCCTTTTACAGAAGTATGGAAATTTTGTCCCAAGAGGAATGCTCAACAGACTTCTCATTTCTCATTGGCCCAAATTGTGTCACACGTCTTTCTATGAACCAGTCACCAGCAGGGGAGTGAGCTCAAGGTTGGACCATTAGGACAGCCCATGCCTGGAGCTGGTGATGGGTCAAATCCACGAGGAGGGGTGTGAACAAGACAGGTGGGTTCACAACCAACAGTGTTCGCTTCCAGCAGTTTTGCGGTTACCTCTGCCCAGGCCCCACTGAGTCCACCAGCTTAGAATCTGTTTTATTTTTGTCTCATTAAATCAACTTTTTATTTTCTCATGACTTTTTATAAATGTGTCGGTTATGTCAATAAGACGCATTTCAATAAGTTTTGGCCCCATACACACCCATGTAACCACCGCCCTGATCACATATGGCACATCTACATCCCTCCAGAAAGTGCCTTGGGCAGCCTCCCAGTCAGTCTCCACACCCCCTCCAGGAAGCCGTCCCTGACGAGGTTTGCCCGTTCTAGAACTTCACATAGTGAACTCATAAAGTATGTGCTTTTTTATGTCTGGATTCTTTCACTTAAATAATGCTTTTGGAATTTGTCCATGTTTTTGTGTGTTTCAGTAGTTTGTTCTTTTTTATCACTGGTAGGATTCCATTGTATGATGTTATACCACAAACTGTTTATCCATTTTCCTATTATAAATATTTATTTTCAATTTGCAGTTTATGAATAAATATGCTAAAAACATTCACATGCAAGTCTTCTCAGAATCAGTTTTTAAATTGATTTCATGGTTCAAGGGTCCCAAACCACTGAGGAAATTAGTAATTTGGGCCCAATACACACCAGCAACCCTGGCCCAGTGATTCATGGAAAACTCAGTTTCTACCCTGGGACCATTTCTGGACAGGATCCTAGGCTGGCAGGCTGAGATTCCATCCTTGCTTACGGGATCTCAGACAGGATGGCACCATCCCAGCTGTAAGTTTGACTCCCCGACATATCCAGGGAGGGCCTTAGCTCCTTTCCCTGAGAAGGGATTATGTACTCCAGCCCCATGGGTATGTATTTAGTCCACACCCACCCACCTCCTGGAGGTCACACACCTTCAACTCCAACTCTCCAATGTGCCCATGGGTGCTCGGACCTGGTGGTTTCTTCCCTCCCCCCACCCCATTACATTCAGCTAAGAAACTTTAGTCTGTTTAGTCATTCATTCATTAAATATTTATTGCGCACTTACTATGTACCAAGCATTGGGGATATAGCAGTAAATAAAAGATAAGAAATAATAACAATAAAACCAAACCCTGTGTTGAGGACAGACTGTAGGGCTACTCCCAATGCAATGCAATGAGGTAGATAATATCTAGAGAAGACTGCATTTCTCAGCCTCCTTGTAACTGTTTCGGGATCATATGACTAGTTCTGACCTATGAAATATGAACAGTCTGAAATATGAACAGAAGTGACATGTAACATTCCTGGGCAGAGGCAATGAAAGTCCCATGCAGAAGTTTCCAGTCTCTCTCCTTTCTTGGCCATTGGTCCCAGATATAGTAACTACAAAATGATGGTGCCTCAGTCAGCTTCAGTTCCTAAATGACTGTGAAGCAGTCTCCCATCCCATCTGCCAGTATGCATAGGCTTTTGTTGTGTTAAATCACTGATATTTGGGGGATTTTTGTTACTACAGCATAACCTAGCTGATCCTGACTAATGCAGAAAATTAGTATCAGAAAGAGGTACTGCTGTAACAAAACCTAAGAAATGGTTTAACAGTCAGACAACAGTGTCAAGAAAACTGATACAGAAGGCTGGAAAGATAATATGCCAAGTTATGTCATGGCAAAACATTTGGGAAAGCTATTCCCTGCAATAATTTGGGAGGTAGATCATGTGACTAATAAACTAGTGGCTCTAGCAGAAGGTTGGAAATGAAATAATGGTATCAGTTGGCATTGACCTCAGTGGCCAGATATTACAAGAAAAACAAGCACTTTGGGAATCATTTGCCGTCAGAAATAAAACTAAATAGTGATAATATAGAAACGTAGGGCCTCACAATACTGAAAAAGCCATCTACTTAGAGATTCCACTTACAACGTTAAGAAAGCCTTTGAGTACAAAACCCACTAAAACTCAGACTCTTGGCAAAGATCGGATTAATAGTAGAGTTTTTCCACACAAGTCTGGTAGCCTCACTCTTCAGAGTGAGAATGAAAGTGAGAATGAGGGAGAGGGAGGAGAGCTGGGGAAGAAAGCAAAGAATATGGGGAACCTGAGAACTTAGTCTTAGAAAGAACTGCATTTATGGTTACAGGTACATGGAACTGACCAGGACCAAACAGTCAATCCACTAAGTTTTTGAACTGCCAAAGAAATGATCCTGGACTAGAAGAATCCTGTGACTGACCCCTGGTCCCCCAACTTTCTTTATTTAGCAGGAAGTAGGGTAAGACATCTATGCAGCCTACAAGAATATATTCCCAACTCCCACCTCAGATTAGCCAAGAAGGATAATGGAGAAGAAATAACTTCTCCGTGAGCAGAACCAAGGCATAACCAGGGAGAACTGACCTCCACGATAGGGTACTCACAATATCTACCCAGTGAGATTTCAGATTGCTTCTGAGACACATTTGGTGATCATGGAAGAGCTTAGGCTGGAAACATAAATTTGGGAGTTGTAATTATTAAATATATACAGAGGTAGTTGGGGCTGTAAGTCTGGAGGAGATAAACATGAATGAGTATAGATGTAGAAGGGAGGTGGTCCAAATACTGAACCCAGGGACACTGGCAATGTTTAGAAGTCAGGAAGATGAGAAGGAATTAGCAAAAGAGCCCAAGAAAGAGGATCCAAAGGGGTAGATAGAAATCAAAAGAGCAGAGAGGCTTAAAAGCCAAATGAATAAAGTATGCCAAAGAATAACTTAGAGACATTAAGTTTGTGCACAGCTGAAAATGTATTCATGTACCAGACAGAGCAACCATGTGTAAATCACCACTTTAAACAAAAGCAAAAGCAGGATTTGTAAAGGAAAACTCACCAAGAGCCTGTGGAGCAGAGCCTTGATTTTTGTCCTTGGGTAGGATGGTTGAAAACACCCAGGGAAGGCAGTGTGCCCTTCAAAAGGCTGGCAGAGTTAGGGAAGGCAGTTCGGTTCTTTGTGAGGCGTCTGAGAAGCCCACAGGTCTCTGCTGCAATGCAGCAGGTGCACCTGCCTCTATCTTGGTGGCCAGGGTCTTTCTGCCAGTGTCTCTACCTTAACTCAGTCAGGTCATCTCTCCAAGCCCCAGTATGACTTCTCGGTCTTCCTTTTGGTCAATCTGAGCTCCCCCCAAAACTAGAAAGCCACAAGGACCCAGTTTCTTTTTGATGTGGTACCATCAGCTGGATGTCAGCTTGGGTTAACAGCTGTACAGAAACATTTAAGCACCGAGAGATGAAACAGCAGAGTAAGGCAAGAAAGAATATACTTGCGAATATCAAGAGAAAAAAATAACACCCACTTCATATCCAGTTTCCTCATCAGCCCTACCTTTCACCAAGAGACTAAATCCCACAGATCAGGTTGGCCAACATTAGGCGAGATCAGGCACGTTCAGGGCGATATGGCCATAGACTGACTTGGCCAACATCAGAAAA
Organism: Eulemur rufifrons; assembly: GCF_041146395.1. NCBI lineage: Eukaryota > Metazoa > Chordata > Mammalia > Primates > Lemuridae > Eulemur > Eulemur rufifrons. The sequence continues at coordinate 148,400,791 of NC_090989.1, forward strand.
CCAAGTGTCCTTTTCTCCCAGTTGATTGTCTTCTCCCTTTGGTGGCCACCCAGGAATTACAAGATGCATTTGCTGTCACACACACTTCCCTTTGGCTGGCTAGACAATAGGCTAGAATAGTTCTACTGCAGCACTGTTTTAGCCAATGAATGTAGATGCTCTGTGATGTCGTGTGTTGAGCCTGCAGCTTGAGTGTTCCCTTTGCTGTTTGGCCCATAGTCAGGAATAAATGGTGGATTTAAATAGCCACGTGTTGTTCTCAATGAACTTTTTAAATTTAAGAGAGTTTATAATTTAACTTGTTGGTTTCCTCTGAAGGGAGGGAAGGATATACCAATTCGTTTGCTCAGAAAACTTTTTATATTCAAGAGAAAGGAGAGGGCAAAAAATGATGTATTCAGAACTTAGGCTTTGGGGTAGAGGGTATCCATGAATTTCTGGGCAAGCCAAATACAATGATCTATTTCTAGCATTTCCATTCCAGCTGGGATTTAAACTTGTGAATACACACTTTAGGCTCATTTGTAAAGTTCTTGTACAAATCGGTTAATCTTGCTTAGAAGCTGTAGCTTGCTGTTCTCAACACCATGAAAAACCAGTTTCAGTTTTTTAACTCTTTGCATACATTTCCTTCCTGTGGTGGTAGATTGGCTGTATGAATTAGGCATGTCCAAGGTGCACACAAATGACAAATGACCAATTAATGTCTAAAATTCTTCCCCCAAAAGAGAAGTGGCCACAGCCATAATAGGGCTACACTCACACAGAAAGAGAGGAGGAGAAGTTTTCCTCATTTACAGACACAGAGAACCGGAAGTCTCTGTGTTAAAACCTCAGTCAAGGGGCCAGGCGTGGTGGCTCACACCTATAATCCTAGCACTCTGGGAGGCCGAGGAGGGCAGATGGCTCGAGGTCAGGAGTTTGAGACCAGCCTGAGCAAGAGCAAGACCCCCATCTCTACTAAAAATAGAAAGAAATGATCTGAACAGCTAAAAATATATAGAGAAAAAAATTAGCCGGGCATGGTGGCACATGCCTGTAGTCCCAGCTACTCAGGAGGCTGAGGCAGGAGGATTGCTTGAGCCCAGGAGTTTGAGGTTGCTGTGAGCTAGGCTGATGCCACAGCACTCTAGCCCAGGCAACAGAGCGAGACTTTGTCTCCATAAAAAAAAAAAAAAAAAAAAAAAAAACCAGACCTCAGTCAAAAGCAAGTACTGACACCTATAAGTCAATTACTCTCTTTGCCTTATTGGAGCTTCTGAGGTCTTCACACACAAACAGACATCACAGCCAGGACTGCAATCTGAGCCTCTAAACTAAAAGACAGGTGCTGTTTGTCTTTTTGTCTGTTACACTTTGGGGAACTCCACAACCATGCTTAGGTTCAGTAATTTGCTAGAAGGACTTGCAGAACTCAGCAAAGCTGTTATATCCATGGTTACAGTTTGTTATAGTGAAAGGATACAGATGAAAATCAGCATGGGAAGATCAGGCACGGTGGCTCACGCCTGTAATCCTAGCACTCTGGGAGGCCGAGGCGGGAGGACCACTTGAGTTTAGCTCTAAACTAAAAGATAGGTGCTCATCCAGGTCTTGCCGGGCTCTCAATGAGGAGACAGCTTTCAGTGTCTAGACCAGAATGATTTAGACTCTCACATTCAAAGTGCAACTCTTGCCAGCCTTTAGCTGGTAGGCAGTCATGACCTAAAGGACCAAGATGTTTCCATTTCTAAAATAAAAAAGACAAAAACATGTAACTATATATAATAGACAGGTAAATGGTCATCAGCTATGAAAATGAGCATAAGTTGTTGGGTCTCAGCATAAACTCGCCAGTAAGTTAGGGGAGCTTCACAAAGGAAGTGCAGAGTTCTTAAAGGTGCATTTACTGTGATATTTCTTCATCCGGGGTTATTGTTCATTTCAGGATGTTTGGTATGAGGCGAGCGTGAATTCTATTTGGTAGTGATTTAAGTTCACACGGCTGCACAGATAAGCAAATAACAGAGAGGATGCTATCAACAGTTGGGAAATAAAGGATTAACCTGTCTAAAGAAGAATTTGGCCCTTTGCCTCTGGCTGCTGGAAGGTAACCTCCGAGCCTTTGAAATGTCCTGTCTGATAAGCGTGTCATTGTTTACCTAGGGGCCTTGAGCCATCAGAGAGTCTATACTAACAATGTGATTTCAGGTGGGAGCCCTAGGCCACATGGTATCAGCTGGACATCTAGAGGGCTAGGGACTAAGCTCAGTGACCAGCGTAGTCAACCAATCTATGTGACTGACTCATAATAGAAACTCTGGACACCGAGGCTCGGGTGAGCTTCCCTGGTTGGCAATACTTTGTGTATATTACCACACATTATTGTTGGAGAAATAAACACTGAACATGTGACTGCTTTGGGAGAGGACAACTGGGAGCTCCATGCCTGTTCTCTCCTGGACTTTGTCCTGTGTGCTTTTCCCATGCTGATTTTTTTATAAGACTGCCTTTTATTTATTTATTTATTTTATTTTTGTTTTTTTTTTGGGGGGGGACAAAGTCTCACTCTGTTGCCTGGGCTAGAGTGCCATGGCATCAGTCTAGCTCACAGCAACCTCAAACTCCTGGGCTCAAGCAATCTTCCTGCCTCAACCTCCTGAGTAGCTGGGACTACAGGCATGTGGCACCACGCCTGGCTAATTTTTTTTTCTATTTTTCATTGCCCAGCTAATTTTTTTCTAGGTTTTTAGTAGAAATAGAGTCTCCCTCTTGCTCAAGCTAGTCTTGAACTCCTGAGCTCAAGTAGTCTTCTCACCTCAGCCTCCCAGAGTGCTAGAATTATAGGCATAAGCCACCTCGCCCGGCCATCCCATGCTGATTTTAATCTGTATCCTTTCACTGTAACAAACCGTAACCATGGATATAACAGCTTTGCTGAGTTCTGCAAGTCCTTCTAGCAAATTACTAAACCTAAGCACGGTTGTGGAGTTCCCCAGACTGTAACAGACAAAAAGACAAATAGTTTATAATACAGAAGTACGTAAGTTACTTGCCTGTAATCCTAGCACTCTGGGAGGCTGAGGCGGAAGGATCGCTTGAGCTCAGGAGTTTGAGACCAGCCTGAGAAAGAGTGAGACCCTCTTCTCTACTAAAAATAGAAAAAATTAGCCAAGCATGATGGCGTGTGCCTGCAGTCCCAGCTACTCGAGAGGCTGAGCAGGAGGATCACTGGAGCCCAGGAGTTTGAGGCTGCAGTGAGCTATGATGATGCCACTGCACTCCAGCCAGGCAACAGAGGGAGACTCTGTCTCAAATAAAAAAGAATCAAAGTTTTGTGACCTGATAATAGGCAAATACCCCCAATGCAGAAGATATCAGAATCCTTAAGACAGAAAGTAAAAAAAAGTATTGTACAACAAACATTTTGTCACCACTAACAGAGAGAATAGAATGGCCATGTGCAAAACAGAATCAGAATAGAACCGGACATGGCCAAGAGCCATATTCAGTGTGCAAGAGCCAAAGAGTTTGATTACCAAACAGTGGGACTTTCCAGAGATGATGAAGAAGGTGAGCCAGGACCCAAAGGACCAAAGAGAGCACTTTTAGGCTCATAATTTGATCAGCTCAAAAGAAAGCAGTATCTTAAACAGTAACTTCCAAAACTTGGTAAGAGTAACCAGAAATGTTTAGTTAGAGCACAGCTGAAAATTTGCTTGTAACCAAGGGAGATTGATCATGTGAAAAAGCAAAGGAAAGGTTTATAAAAGAAAAAACTTATAGTCTGTGGAACATACAGTCTTGTTTTTTATATTTGGGCAGACTAATTGATGAAACCAATTGATCTAGATGGGAAATTTGCCCTTAAGAATGATGGGGTTGTCAGCAAAGGCATTTTTAGTTATCTGTGGATTTTCTCTCTAGAAGATATTAGCTGTGGAACATACTGTGCACATCTGCCCTTGTGATGATAGCCAGTGTCCTTCTGTTGGTACCTCCACCTGAGGTAGACCAGGTCTGCCCCCTCAGTCTGAGCTCCCAAGGTTTTCAAAAAGAAAAGAGTGGTCCATTGCATTGAATGTTGATAGCAGGTCAAGTATTGATAGAACACAGCCTGAGAGTTGACCAATAGCTATAACAACATGGAGGCCAACGGAGATCCTGGCAAGAGCAGTCCGAGTGCAGTGTTGGGGACAAAAACCTGACTGGAGCTGTGCAGGAGAGATTCAAAGGAGATAAACTGCAAAGCATAAGCACAGAAGACTCAAGTATTTCTGTAAAGAGAAGAATAGAAATGGTGCTGTAAATAGAAGGGAATTTTATTTTAAAAGATGATTTTTTTTAAGACAAGAGAAAAATCAGCAGGTTTGGATGTTGAAAAAGATTCAGCAGAAAGAGAAAGGATGATGCAGGAAAGAGAGGGAAGAACGGCTGAAGCAGTATGTTTTAGAAGGCAAGACAGAATGGGATCTAGCGCACGTGCGAGCAGTTGGCACTCGATACGAACACAGTTCTTTGTTAGTAACAAGACAGGAGCTAGAGTTTATGGGCTCAGATGCAAACAGATGTGTTGGAGGGTGTGGGGCAGGAGCCTGTGAATTTTTTCTTCTGATTACTTCAACTTTCTTAGTGAAGAATGAGGTGAGGTCATCAGCTGAGAGTGAGGGTGAGAGGTGTTTGAGGTTTGAAGAGAGAAAACATTCAATTGGTAGAGAGATAATCGGGGACAATATAGTAGATTAGCAGCATGTTATGCATATTTCTCCAGCCACATGTAGCTGTGTGGGCACCTGGTAAGTGGCTAGGTGGATTTGACCAAGGTTATTCTTTACCTTAGTGGATACACTGAAATAAAAGTGGGGGGAGGGAGTTGAGGGTATCTGCAAGGGAATGATTATAATGACTAACCCTGGAAACTAGGCTGGGTAAGAATGGAAGTGAAGACCTGGAGGGTAGGGAAAAGGCAACAAAGAGGTGGTGGGGTCAGCGGATTGAAGATCCTCATAAGGTCAAAAGAATTGTTGCTGAAGGGTGTGAGCAAGAAAGTTAGCAGATGGTGGTCGGAAAGTGGGATGTTGACATTAAGATTGTAGCAGTTGCAGTTAATTGGCAATGGTAAAGTCTGGGTGTGAACATAGGATTTAAATAGCAAAAGCAGGATTGAGAACAAGCATTTTGAAGTAGGAGAAATTAAAGAATGAATAGCCTAGATATTAGAAGGCTCATTTAAGATGCAGGTGAAAGGGCCACAGATTACCTTAGGGCGTATTCTTAAGGGTTTAGTTCCAATGTCTAGGTCCCAGGTTCAAGTTAGATATCCAGTGTCAGCGCCAGAGCCAGTTTTTAAGGTTCTGTTCCAAAGTCCAGGTCCATGTACATGTTCACGTTCAAAGTCCCATTCAACTAGATGTTGAGATAGAACATTGGATTTGGACCTATAACTTAAGATATAGACCCAGAACCTGGACTTCAGACCTGGACTTGGACATGGTTCTTGGCTTGGACTGTGGCCTATATTAGATGTAGATTTTCCAGATCTTTGGATCTGATCTTATATCCAGAACACGGACCTAGAACTGGACCTGGGTCTTGTTCCTTGGACCTTGGCAGTGAATGTGGACTTTGGATTTGGTCCTTGGACCTGGACCTCAGACCTCAGAACTCATTCTGGCCTTGACCTTGATCATGGTTATTGGACCTGGAACTCAGATCTAAACATAGACTCTGGACCAAACATGGACCTGGACATTGGAAGTGAACCTTGGACATTGACCTTGAATCTTGACCTCAAACCTAGAATTGGACTTTGTGCCTAGGTCTTGGACCTGGACTTCAGACATAAACTTGGCCTTAACCTTGGATTACAACCTATACAATGGACCTGTACTTGGACTTTGGACTTGAAAATCAGACGTTGATATTTTACCTAGTATGGTACTGGACCCTGAACCTGATGTTAAACTCATATTTTGGGTCTAGACCTCTGAATGGTACCTTTGATTTCACATGACAAAAGTGACTTTGCAGATGTGATTAAGGTTACAGACCTCAAGATAGGGACAGTATCCTGAATTATCAAGGTGAGCTCAATATAATCACATGAGTCCTTAAAAAAGAAGAGCCTTTCTCAGATGTGGTCAGAGAAAAGGTCAGAGAGATGCAACGTTACAGTCTTTGAAGATGGAGGAACGGGAGCATGAGCCAAGCAATACTAACGGCCTCTATGAACTGGGAAAGACAAGGGAACAGATTCTCCCCTAGAGCCTCCAGAAAGGAATGAGGCCTGGCAAACTTTTATGTTAACCCAGGGACATCTGCATTAGACTTCTGACATAAGGAACCATAACATATGTTGTTTTAAACCACTAAGTTTGGGGTAATTTGTTTCAGCAGCAATAAAAAACCAATACAGATGTTACAATCTCTGAATAGCATTGTGGATTTGTCTACTTCTCCTTGCAGTTCTCTCAGTTTTTGCTTCATGTATTTTGAAGCTCTATTATTAAGAATATAAATGCTTAGGATTTTTTGACCCCCTTTTCATCATAAAATTATCTTCCTTATCCCTGCTAATAGTCTTTGCCCTGAAATCAACTTGATCTGATATTTCTTTTGATTATTAGCATGGTATATCTTTTTCCATTTTTTAACTTTAAAACCTTTTTGTCTTTAATTAAAGAGATTTCTTGTAGGCAGCTTTTTAAAATGTAGTCTGACAATCTCTGCATTTATATTGATCTGCTTAGACCATTTATAATTAATATAATTATAGAAAAGTTGGGTTTTTATTTGTTTCATTCTGTGCCTTGTTTCCCTTTTCCTCTATTTCCACCTTTTTTATTAAGCATTTTTATGATTTAATAATTCTTGGTTAGCTCATTGCTGTGTTATTTTTGTTTGCTTTGGGGTTTCTATTAATAGTATATTTCTTTCATTTATCATAGTATACCTTCTAGTGCTATTACTATACAACTTAACATACCCTATAGAACCTTACAATAGAACGGCAGTGTGAGGAGCCTGGGAAACTACTCCCACAGAGAAACATCTATTAAACTTACCAAAATTAGCAAACAATCTTTCGAAGTCTCTGAAGATTGGCCAAAGGACAGCTTTACAAATAAGGGCAGTCCAGATCATAAACCCAACTGCATTTGCACAAAATGGAGTTAGCCTATCTCCTCCTGCCTTTAAATTCTGGTGCTTGCTTGTCTTCCTTACTAATAAATGTCTCTTGTATTTTTTTCCAGAATAGGGCACTTTCACCTGCGCTAAAAACCCGTTCAGGCAGATATTCTTTCACCTCAATGATTTTCTTAATGGCATTTGTGAACTTGTCTGCTGCCTCTTGGTTGGCTGAAACTGATTCTCCCATTATTTTGAAAATTTTAAGCCAAATCTCTTTCTAAAAGTATCAAATCATCCTATGCTGTCATTAAATTATCCAGCTTTAGATCCTTCACCTCCCTTTTGCTTTAAATTGTCACACGACTTCACTTTTTCTTTAATAAGAGTCTATAGGTATGCCTTTCTTACAGCAGTCCTGTACCCATATAAAAGTTGCATTTCCAATAGAAGATAAAAAGCTATTTCACAAAAACTCCAAGGTTTTTGCATCTGCTGTAGCAACAGCTTCATGAATTTTCTTTTCTTTTTTTTTTTACAATGGTCCTTACACTGGATTTATCTTTAAATAGAGGACAACCGCAGCTGCAGACCTCAATCTATAATACACATCAAGCAATTTAATTTTCTCTTGTAATGTCATGACTTTTCTCTGCTGCTTTGGAGCACTTCCAGCATCATTAGTGGCATGGTATGGGTCCCATGGTGTTATTCAAGGTTTACAGTGTTGCACTAAACACAATGAAAAATATGTGAAAGCTGCAAAACATCACTTTTTTACTGCAATAGGCAATTTACTGGAGAGACGAACTGCTCATGTGGAGATGATTAACATCACGTGGCATTTTAAGTGGATACTCCCAACACTTGAGCTCACCCCAATAGCAACAGGAGGTGGCTACAAAATTATTACAGTAGTACAATATGCACCATAGTTAAGTTTATGCAGTTACTATTTAATACTGCTTCTTTATATTTGTTTAGATTTCTCTTGACTACAAATGGCACCATGTACAGTCTGTAAGTATGTGTGTAAGTTTTGATAAATTTTAACTCTTTAAAATAGATTTGTGTATATTTTATGGTAGTGGGTGATAGAATAGACTAGTATCTACATACATTTTATGCATTCATGACATATTTTTTCTTAAATTTTTTAATATTTCTAGGCTACATACTGTGTGTTTTTTCAAATTCTCTCAATTATCAAAAAATTTTTCAGTATGTTTATTGATAAAAATCCAAGTATATGTGGACCATGCAGTTCAAACCTGTGTTGTTCAAGGGTCAACTGTATTCAGTTATATAATGAAAAATAACATTATGTTTAATGAGTACCTTGGACCTGACCTCAGACCCTTGGAACTGGATTTGTTCAGGACCATAAACATGGACCTTGATATTAGACCTGACTGTAGACGTGGACACTGGACCTGGACTTTGGACCAGGACCAAGATCTACCCCTGGATTTTGGAAGTGAAATTTGAATTTCGGATGTTTTTAAGATGTGGACTTGAACCTTTGTTCTTGGAATGGGGCCTGGGTGTTTAGTTTGACCTGGGACCAGGGTTTGAAAGCTCCTTCAACCTGATATCACACCTGGCCCTTGGACCTACATCTGAAGCCAGATTCTGAGCCTTGGAATAGAACCTTGAAACTTGGACCTGGACCTCCATTGTAGACTTTGAGTTTTATACCTGGACTTTGAATTGAAACTCTGAATATTAATCTTGAATAAGAATAAACTTCAGAACTTTGAAATGAAAATTGGACTATGACTTTAGATGTGGAACTTATACCTGAATCTAGACTGACCTTGTACCTGTACCTTGAAACTGAATTTTAACTGGACTTACAACCTGAATCATAGGCCTAGACCTGGACCCAGACTTGGACCTGGAAATAAAACTATGAAACTAGGACCAGTACATTAGTCCTAGATTTTATTTATTTATTTTTTGTTTGTTTTGCATCACAAGGAAGAACAAGAAGTCCTAGATTTAAACCCAGATATAGAACTCAGACATAGACCTTGGACCTGGACTCTAAGGATAAACTATGGGCCTTTGACCTAGAAATTGGACAATGACATCAGACCTGGACATTGGACGTAGACCTGTACTGACCTTGAATGAAGTCCTTGAAACTGGACATAAGACCTCTAGCCACATGACCCTTGACCTGGATGTTGGACCTCAAACTATTCTTGGATTTATCCAGGACCTCAAATTTGACTGTAGACCTAGATCTGGGTATTAGACCCTGGGTAATGGACACGGACTTTGAACCTGGGCCATAAACCTTGATCTTAACCTTGGACATGGACTTATACTTTGTATCCAGAAATTAAACTTTCACCTTAGACTGGATTTGACCAGATCATTAGACCTGACCATGGACCTGGGCTTTAAAAACTGGACTTTGAACCTGGATCTCAGACTTGAATATGGATCTTGGACTTGGACCTTGGATCTTGCTTTGAAACACACATAGGAGCTGACCTAACACATGAAAATTTGCTCTGGACTTATAACATGAGACTGAATTTTGGACCTGGATTTAGACTTTGGCATTGGATCTAGGCCTAGACCTCAGACTTCAATATGGATTTTGGAGCTGGATCTTGGACCTGCTTTGAACTCATATTAGTCCTGACCTTAGGCCTAGAATTTAGACTTGATATGGATCCAGACCATTGGTGTTAGATCTAGGTTCAGGACTTCAGAAATGGAATTTAGACTTTGAACCTAGACCTCAGACATGGACCTCCCTTTCTTTGTAGAACAAACCATGATGAACTTAAGTACTATCTAAGCAAAAATCTAAACAAACACACATTCCTCTCAATTACACTGAAGAATCCTGACAGCATTTGCGAAAATGAGCCAAGAATCACATAGAGTTTGCAAAAGTTCCTATTGCAAGTCAGAGTGAGTTAAAGTGAGCCTAAACAGTGTTTGTGTGAAAAATTCCATTATCACAAAATGAGCCAAGAACCACATAGAGTTTGCAAAAGTTCCTATTGCAAGTCAGAGTGAATTAAAGTGAATCTAAACAGTGTTTGTGTGAAAAAGTCCATTATCACATATTGTTATCAAAAGAACTTTCTTATTGAATGTTAGAGCCAATTAAGACGAATCAGATAAGTATTTGAGAAAACAAGCAGTTTTCCCAAATGTATAAACAAGCCCAGTCTCATATATTGCTCTCAAAAGTATGTTCTTACTGAAAATTAAATAAAGTCAGATATACTTCCATGACAAGAAAGAAAACAAGCTCAGAATCAGAATCAACGTCCAAACTTTAGTTATATCAAAGCCCAGGTCCCAAGTCAAAGGAAAAGGTCTAGGTCCATGTCCAATTTCCATGTCTAAGATCTGGCCCAATGTCCAATGCAAAGCAAAATCCAAGATTCTGGTCCTAGGTCTAGGTACAAGGTCCAAAGGTCACATTCAAGGTTGAAGTCCAAGTCTAAGGTCAGCATTCTTGAGCTAACGCTCAGGATCAAGGTCCAGGTCCAGAGCACAGTTCTGAGCTCTAGGTCCAAGGTCCAAAGCCAGATACAAGGCCAAGGTCCAAGACCAAGGTCCAGTTCCAAGACCAAGTTCCAGGTTTAAGGTCAGATACAAGGAATTATACAAGTCTCAGTCCAAAGACCAGGCCCAATGTCCATGTCAAGTCCCTGGTCCTCATTCCACATTCATATACAAATTCAGGTCCTGGTCCATGACAGAGGTATAAGCCTAAAGTCAACACATAAGGTTAGAGGGCCATGTCTGAGTTCCAGGTCCAAGGTCCAAGTCCAAGGTATAGGTCCACATCCAAGTTCCAGCTCTAAGGTCACATCCAAGTAACTAGGAAAACCCAGGTTCAATGTTGAGTTTCAATATACATGTCTAGATCAGAGGTCCAGATCCAAAGTCAATCTCTAAGGTCAGGTCTAGGTCTGAGGTCCATTTTCAAGGTTAAATATCCAGACCAAAGTCAAAGTCCAAAGTCCAAGGTCTGGTTCCAAAGTCTAGGTCCTGGTCCAGATCAAGGTTTAAAAAAAATCATGTGAAAGTTCCAGGTTTAATGTAGAGGAACATTATGAGGTCAATGACTGGTGTAAAGTCAAAGTCCAGGTCCATGTTTCAGGTCCTGACCAAGAAGCAGATCTAAGTTCAGGTTTAATGTCCTGAAAAATCCACATCCAAGGTCAAAGGTCCAGGATGAATCCAAGTCAAAGCCCAAGGTCCAATATATATTTCAAAGTCTGAATTCTAAGTTCAAAGTTCAGGTCCAAGGACCAGGTCCAGGTCCAAGGTCTAGGTTCAAGGTCCAGGACAAATCCAAGTACAATGTCAGGTTCTCATTCCCATCAGAGTCCAACATCCAGGTCAAGTTCCGAGGTTTAGTGTTCAGTTTGAATTTCAATTTGATTTTCAAAATCAAAGTTCAAGGTCTTTGCTCATGGTCCAGGTCGAAGTTCAAGTTCCAGGTGTGAGGTCCAGGCCCAAGGTTCAAATCAAATTTCTAACAACCACATCCTGGACCATGTCCAGGTTCTGGTCAAGGTCCTGTTCTAAGGTCCAGGGCTGGGTTTAGGACCAAGGACCAAGATTGAATTTAAAGGTTCAAGTCCAATTCCAGGTTGAGTCCAGATCCAAATGCAAATTCAATGCAGATGCCCAAGTTCCAGGTCCTGGTATAAGGACCAGATACATATACAGGTCCAAGGTCCATATTCAAGCCTAATTTCCACATCTAAGTTCAGGTTCAATGTCTAGATCAAAGCAAGGTCCAAGATCCAGGCCCAAGGCCCAGATTCATGTCAATTTCCAGATGTAAGTTCAGATCAAAGAAACAAATTTTAAAGTCCGAGGTCAAGGTCCAAAATTTAGATCCAAGATCTAGGTATGAAGTCAGGGTTCAAGATCGAGGACTGAGGTTCTGGTCCAAGGCCCAAGATTGAGTTCCAAGATCTAAGTCCAGTTCCAGATCCAAGGTCAGCTCCACTGTAAGTTCATTTTAGAGGGTCAAGGACAAGATCTAAGGTCCAGGTCTTAGTCTATGTTTAGACTAATATGTAAGTATAAAATCCAGATCCAGGTTCAAGTTCCAGGTATACTGGCAGATCCAAAGAACTGAAAAAAAAAGTCCATGATTAAATTACAAGTCCAAAATCCACATCCCAGGTCAGTTCCATGTCCAGGTCAGCATTCCAGGTCTGAGGTCCAAGTCATTTAGAGGTTCAGGTCTAAGGTCCAAGATACAGGTCTAAGTTCCAGGTCCCAGATCCAATTCAAATCCACATCATAAATCCAGTTTCAATATGTAGAACCAGGTCAAAATTTGGGTCTAAAATCCAGGTCGAAAGCCTGAGCCCACAGTCTTGGTCCAGGATCAAGTTTTAACACCAAGTTTCAAACAAGATCCTGCCCAAGTCTGAGCTCCAAGATTAAAAATAAATGTCAAGGCCCAAGATTAAAGTCCCAAATCCAAGTTCATGACCAAGGAGAAGGTCTAAGGTCAAGTCCCAGGTCCTGGACAAACCCAAATCCAATGTTGAGATCCTAGGTTGGGTCCAAGGTCCAAATCCATATCCATCATCTAGGTCAATGTGTAAGGTTCAGGGACCAGTTCAAGGTCTGAATCCGGGTACAAGGTTCAGATCCAAGGACCAGGTCCTGGTCCAAGATCCAGGTTCAAGACCCTTGTCCAAGACCACAGTCTATGTCTGAGGTCTGGGTCCATGTTTCAAGTATAAAGTTCAGGTCCAGGATTAAGTTGCTAATACAAGGTCAGGGTCTATTGTAAAGGTCCAACGCTCAGGTCCAACATCCACATCCATGTTCACAGTCCATGTCCAAATTTAGAGGTCAGGCCAAATGTCCATTATCCAGATTCTGGTTCACATTTGAGGTATAGGTCCTAGGACCGACTTCAAGATATAATGTACACATTTGAAGTCCTTGCCCTGGTTCAAAGCCTAAGTCCAAGGAACATGTCCAAGTCAGAGGTCCAGTAACATAGCCAGAATTCCATTACCAAAGTCCAGAAGCAAAGTCCAAATTATAGGTCCAATGCTGATGGTCAAGTCAGAAGTCCCAGTCCGACATCCACATCTATAGTCATGTCCAGGTTCAGGTCTGAGGTCCAACTATGAGTTTGGAGGTAGAAGTCCCAGGTCCATTCCAAAGTCCATGTCCAGTTTTAAGGTACAGGACCACAGTCCATATCCAAGATCATATCATGATCAGATCAGAGGTCTGGGTCCAACATCTAGATCCAAAATTAAAGATACTGATCCATTCTCTAAGTCCATGAAAAATAAAATGTCTTGAATTGAGGTCGCAGGTTCACAAGAACCAGCATGCTGCCCAAGGTCTAGGTACAGTTCCAAGGTCCAGATTCAAGATCTAGATACCAAAGACTACCTAAATTTGTCTGAATTTGGGCTTGTTTGTACAAATACTGCTTGGATTTGTTTTAATCTGCTTTAACTTAAAATAGGAACTTTTGAGAACACTATGTGACTTGGATCTAGTTTTCACAAATACTGCATGGATTTGCCTTTGTTCTAATTCAAAACATGAGGTTCTTTTTTAGAGTCATGTGTGATTCTGAGCTCATTTTTGCATATACTACCAAAATTCATGTTGGCAGAGATAAATCTGCTGAGATGAATGTGTGCTTTTCAGATTTTGCTCAGGTTATGTATACATACCTCACAGATTATTTTACCAAGCAATAAGAAGTTACTTTGGAGAAGAGAACACAAGACTTGTTTACACTAATAGTGCTTCATTTTAAAACAACTATGCAGTTTTGGCAGAACACAGAGGATTTTTAAGGTAATGAAACCATTTTTTATGATACTACTACAGTGGCTATATGTCATTATATATCTGTCAAAATCCTTAGAATGTAAAACACCAAATGTGAGCCCTAATGTAAACTGTGGACTTTGGGTATTAATAATAATGGTGTGTAAATGTAAGTTCATCAATTATAATAAACGTACCACTGTGGTGGGGGATATCAATAGTTGAGGAGGTTGTACATGTGTGGGTCAGAAGGTTTGTGGGAACTCTTTGTACTTTCCACTCAATTTTTCTGTGAACCTAAAACTGCTCTGAAAAATAAAACATATTAATTTTTTTAAAGGTACCCGTGGACAGTCACAAAAGCCATAATATTCATACTATTGGAATGCCAGGAGAGGAAAGAGAAAATAGAAATGAAATATTGTTTGAATAAATAATCACTGAAAACTTCCCAAATTTAAGAAAACATATAAACCTATAGATTTGACAAGCTCCAACTAATGGAAACCAAATAAACCCATGCCAAAACATGTTGTAATTAAACTTCTGAAAACTAAAGACAGAAAAAAATCTTAAAAGCAGTCAAAGAAAAACAATGCATTACTTATGGCACAATAGCAATTCAAATGACAGCAAATTTCTCATCTGAGACCATGAATATGAGGAGAAAGTGGCACAACATTTTTTACGTACTGAAAAATTACACATAGAAGAAAACTATACAAAGCAATATACTCAAAAAACTCTATAAATAAATCAATATGGAATCCTAACAAAAGTTCAAGTAACCTATAAGAAGGTAAGAAAAGAGAAATAAAAAATGAGAAGTAGATGGAACAACAGAAAATATATAATAAAATGGCAAATCATCAATTAATGTAAATACACCAATAAAAAGACAGATATTGGCAGAGCAGATTAAACAGATGATACAACAATATGCTGCCTATAAGAAATACAAAGGCAAAAGTAGTTCTAAATTATAAGGGTGGAAAAAATATACCATACAAATATTGAGCCCAAAAAAGGCTATATTAATATCAGATACAGTGGACTTTAAGGCAAAGAAAATCTGAAGTGGCTATAATAATATCACATAAGGTAGACTTCAAGACAAAAAAAAAATACTACAGAAAATGAGGGCCATTATTTAAAGATAAAAGGATTAATCCACCAGAAAGATATAGCAATCCTAAATGTACAGACACCAAATAACAGAGCCTTAAATACATGAGAGAGTTGAAAAAAGAAATTGAAAATCCATAATTAGAGTTAGGAACTTTTGCACCCCACTCTCAGCAATTGGTAGGGCTACTAGAGAGAAAATTAACAATGATACAGAAGAACTGAACAACACAACCAACCAACAGAATCAAATTGTCGTATATAGGATACTCCACCTAATAACAGCAGAATATACATTCTTTGTAAGTGCCTATGGGACATTCAAGGACATAGGCCATATCCTGGGCCATAGGAAAAAAATCTCAACAAATTTTAAAAATTTAAGAGAATCGAGATCATGACAAATATGTTCTCTAATCATAATGGAATCAAAGTAGAAATCAATAACATAAAGACAGCTGGAAAATCTCCAAACACTTAGAAACTAAGCGATATACTACTAAATAATCCATGAGTCAAAGAAGAAGTCCTAAAGGAAAACATTTTAAATAAATAGAACTAAATTAAAATGAAATTAAACATATCAAAATATGTAGGATGTAGCTAAAACAGCTGAAAGGAAAATTTATAATATTTAAGGCCTACATTGGAAAAGACAAAAAGTCTCAAATCAATAATTTAAGCACTCATCTGAAGAAATTTTAGCAAAAGAAGAGAAAAATAAACCCAAAACAAGCAGAAGGGAGGAAATAATAAAGATAAGGGAGAGAAATTAATGAAATTAAAAACAGAAAAATAATAGAGAAAAATCAATGAAACACAAAACTTTTTTATTTGAAAAAATAAAAAAAGATAAAGTTCTCACAAGACAGATAAAGATGAAAAGAAAGAAAATACAAATAACCAGTATCATAAACAAAATGCTACAAACAATTTTATGCTCATAAATTTGACTACTAATAAGAAATGGACCAATTCCTCAAAAACCACAGACTTACCAAAACTTAACCAAAATGAAATGGATAATCTGACTAGTCCTTTATCCTTCAAAGAAATTGAATTTGTAATTTAAATCTCCTAAAAAAGAAATATCCAGGCCCAGGTAATTTTACTGAAGAATTCTACCAAATATTTAAAGAAAACTTAACACCAATTTTACACAATCTCCCCCCAAAAAATAAAAGAGGAAGGAATACTTCCCAACTCATTTTATGAGAGCGGTATTACCCTGATATAAAAACCAGAGGAAGATATCACAAGAAAAGTGTCAAATAAAGAAAAAAATCAAGCTTTTAAAGAATTGAAATTAGTTTTATTCAGAGTCTTATTGAGGACTACAGACCAGAAGTCATTTTCCAGAGAGTTTCTTTCAGACTGCTCCAAAGCAGTGTTTCAGCTCACAGCCTATGTACAGGCTGTAGAGGTTTTGCATGTGCTTAGAAGTTACATTAAATGTGCTAAGAAGTTATATTAAAGTAAATCTTAGCAAAGTCTGGATGGAAAAGTACATTTAGCTATATGGGGTGTCCCAAAAGTTGCCATGCATAGGGAAATTGTAGCTAGATGTACCCTTATTTACAAAACATTCATTTAAAAATTTTTCCTTTGTATGGAGACTTTTGGGACACCCTGTAGACTACAGAGGCATAATTGTTAATCTTGTCAGATGTTGTCTTATATACAGAAAAAAGCAAAGGCTAGGATCATTAAATTTATCTTTTCTAAAATTGCAATGATTCAGGCAATAGACTTGAAAACCACATGCTCTATCCTGCTTATCATCTTCAAGGCGTTTTTCTGAAGGGCTGGGCTCAGTCACTGAGTCAGAGGTTTGTGAAGTTATGCTGATGAGCAGAATGAGTAAACATGGCTTCTTCATAGCAAGGGCCAACTATGTGGCTGGCCAGAGACAGTGTTTGTTACTTTGTCTCACAAAAGAAAACTACAAACCAATATCTCTCATGAACTTAGACACAAAAATCCTCATTAAAATATTAGCAAATTGAATCCAGCAATGTATAAAATAATTATATACCATGACGAATTGTGATTTATTTGAAGTATACAAGGCTGGTTCAACATTCAAAGATCAATCAGTGTAATCTACCATATCAAGAGGCTAAAGAAAAAAATCATACGATCAAACAATGTTCACAGAAAATGCATTTGAAAAAATCCAACACCCATTCTCGGAAAACTAGGAATAATAGAGAACTTTCTCATCTTGATAATATCTAAAAACAGCTACAGCCAACGTCATACTTAACAGTGAAATACTGAATGCTTTCTTTAAGATCAGGAACAAGGTAAGGATGTCTGTTCTCACCACTGCTACTAATCATAGTACTAGAATTCCTAGCCACTGCAATAAAGGAAGAAAAATAAATAAAAGCATATAAATTGAAAACGAAAAAATAAAACTGTCCCTATTTGCCATGACATGATTGTCTATGTAGAAAAACACAAGCAATCAACAAAAGAAAAAATCCTCAAAATAATAAGTGAGTTCAGCAAGGAATCAGAACACAAGACCAATAAAAAAATCTCATTTTATACATTAACAATGAACATGTAGAAACTGAAATTTAAAACACAATACCATTTACAATAGCTCTAGAGAAAATACTTAGGTAGAGCTCTAACAAATTATGTATGTACAAGATGTGTACTGAAAATTTTTAAATGCTGATGAAAGAAATCAAAGAAGACCTAAATAAATGGAGAGACACGTTGTATTTATAGATGGACTATTCAACATAGTAATCATAGGTGTAATGAAATGCCATCAAAATTCTAGCAAACGTTTTGTAGACATAGACAAGTTTATTCTAGAATTTACATGGAAAGCCATAGGGCCTAGAATAGCTAAAGCAATTTTGAAAAAGAACAATAAAGTGGAAGGGCTCACTACCCAATGTCAGGACTTGCTACAGTAATCAAGACAGTGTGGTATTAGAGACTGATAGGCACACGGACCAAAGGACTAGAATAGAGAATTCAGACATAGAACCCCACAAATGTGCCCAAGTGATTTTTGACAAAGGTGTGTAATCAATTTACTGGAAGAAGGAGCAGATGAATCATTTCAACAAATGATGCTGAAGCAATTGGACATCCACAGGCAAAAAAAGGGAGGGGGACAAATAAAAACAGTGACAACACCAAATGCAGAGAAAGTGGATCACTCATACATTGCTGGTGGAAAATGTAAAATTATATGGCCACACTGGAAAACAGTTTGGCACTTTCTTATGATATCAAACATGGAAGACCCAAAAAATGTACTATTGGGCATTTATCCCAGAGAAATGAAATTGTATGTTCACATAAGAACAGGTACACAAATGTTCCTAACAGCTTTAATTGCCCAAACTGGATATAATACTAATGTTGTTCGACAAGTGACTAAATGAGCAAACTGTGGTACACACATCCCTTCAAATACTACTCAGCAATATAAAAAAATGTATGAATTTTGGATAACAATAATCTGGATGAATCTCCAGGGAATTATGTTGCATGAAAAAATCCAACCCCAAAATGTTACATACTGTATGATTCCATTTATATAACATTCTTGAAATGACAAAATTATAGATATGAAGAAGAGATTAGTGGCTGCTAGGAATCAGTGATGGGAGGGGGAGGGGAGGCGGGTGTGGTTGTAAAAGGGCAAAGGAGGGACCTTGTGACGGAACTGTTCTGTATGCCGACTGCATCAAGGTCAATATCCTGGTTGTGCTCTTGCACTATACTATTGCAAGATGTTACCACTGGGGGCAACTGGGTAAAGGCTACACTGGATCTCTTTGTATTTTTCTTAAAACTATGTCTATAATTGTCTCAAAACATTCAACTCCACACTAATAACGAATTATAAAAAACATTCAATTAAAATTTTTTTCAAGTGCAAAAGAAATTGCTACATACATTCTTCTTAATTTGCTCTAATTCAAAGTAAAAAAAAAAAGTCAGTTAATGATGTATGTTTCTTAGCTTTTTTGCCCAGGTAAAGCTTATGTTTATATCTGTATTCTAATAAACAATAAGTAGTTACTTTTTAGAAGAATTTCTGAGACTGAGCTTGTTTTCATTTATACTGCTTGTTTTCTCAAATGTGCTTTGATTCATCTTACTTTGTCTATGTCACAAATAGAGTTGAAAAGAAAATGTGTTTCTGAGTGTCTTTGTTCACATTTGTCTCTAGTTATTCTGAAGGCAATAAGTTACTTTAGAGAAAAACCTCTGTTACTGAGCTGCTTTGCTCTAATATTGCTTCTTTCCACAAAGGCTGCTTAGAGTCATCTTTGTCTACAAAACTGCCCATAACTGTCCTTTAGAGCAATTCATTCCTCAATTCTAGGATCTGATTCACAATCACGTCTTGTGTTTATTTGGGTGCCGGTCTATTTAGTTTTCTTTAATTTGCAAAAGTCCTTATCCTTTGTTTTTCATGATATTGACATTTTTGAAGAGTACAGGTCCACCATTGTGTAGAACCTTCCTCAGTTTTGGGTTTATCTGATTGTTTCCTCATGAATCAGGTAATGCACTTACTGGCAGGAATACTACAGGAAGGATGTAGCTCCAGGTATCACAACAGGAGGCAAATGATGTCAATTTGTCCCATTACTGGTGATGTTAACCTTGATCACTTGGCTAAGGAAGTATCTACTAGATGTTTTTCACTTTAAAGGTATTTTTTTCATCTTTGTTTTCTGTGGGTTTTTTTTCTTTAATGTTGTTTCATATTCATTCTTCTTCCTTCTTGGAATATCCATGTTGTGAGTAGAAAGGCAAATGTCTTCATGTTTTTCCCTATTAAAATGTCAACTTTCATAACACAGACCTTGTAATGGCCACTTTCTGGTTTTGGAAATTGACATCTCCACTATTTTTTGCATGGTTGTCCTTTGAACACCAGGAAGCTGTTTTTGCACAGGGCTGAACACTGCATAGGGTATGTGCTGGAGGCCCCAGTAGTAAAATCCACCATGGTTGGCTGAAAGATAGTTGTTTTTCTGAGGTAACTTTCAGCAGGAAAGAGCATCTCTCATCTGGATGCTCCTGCAGCCCACAGTTTTGATGAAGGTGGTGGTAGTACAGGTGTTCCTGCTTACGCTATTTATTTATTTATCTATTTTTTGAGATAGAGTCTTGCTTTGTTGCCCAGGCTAGAGTGAGTGCCGTGGCATCAGCCTAGCTCACCGCAACCTCAAACTCCTTGGCTTAAGTAATCCTACTGCCTCAGCCTCCCAAGTAGCTGGGACTACAGGCATGCGCCACCATGCTTGGCTAATTTTTTCTATATATATTTTTAGTTGGCCACATAATTTCTTCCTATTTTTAGTAGAGACGGGGTCTCGCTCTTGCTCAGGCTGATCTTGAACTCCTGACCTTGAGCGATCCACCCACCTCGGCCTCCCAGAGTGCTAGGATTACAGGCGTGAGCCACCGCGGCCAGCCTTATGCTATTTTTAATGTCCAAATAATCCATATAAAGTTCTTTTGTTTTAATGTACATGGATATATGTTACTTTTATGTTTTAGAAAGAATTTTGTATTTGAAATGAATTCTTAAGCGAAAATGTTTTATAGGCCCACCAATAAAATAATCAGTTTGTGATTAATATTTAAATATTTTATTACATATTAGTATTGAATACTTTAATTATAACATAATTTTTTAATTTCAGCATATTATGGGAGTATAAATGTTTAGGTTACATATATTCCCTTTGCTCTACCAGAGTCAGAGCTTCAAGCATGTCCATCCCACAGATGGTGCACACTGCACCCATTAGATGTGAATATACCCATCTCCTCCTTCCCCCTCCCACCTGCCCAACACCTGATGAATGTTACTAGTATATGTGCACATAAGTGTTGATCAGTTAATACCAATTTAATGGTGAGTACATGTGGTGCTTGTTTTTCCATTCTTGTGATACTTCACTTAGTAGAATGGGCTCCAGCTCTATCCAGGATAATATAAGAGGTGCTAGATCACCATTGTTTTTTGTGGTATATGTATACCGCATTTTATTAATCCACTCATGTATTGATGGGCACTTGGTTTGTTTTCACATCTTTGCAATTGTAAATTGTGCTGCTATAAACATTCGAGTGCAGATGTCTTTTTTATAGAATGTCTTTTTTGCCTTTGGGTAGATGTCCAGTAATGGGATTGCTGGATCAAATGGTAGTTCTACTTGTAGCTCTTTGAGTTATCTCCATATTACTTTCCACAGAGGTTGTACTAGTTTGCAGTCCCACCAGCAGTGTATGAGTGTTCCTATTTCTCCACATCCACGCCAACATTTATTGTTTTGGGACTTTTTGATAAAGACCATTCTCACTGGAGATAAGTGATTTCTCATTGTGGTTTTGATTTGCATTTCCCTGATGATTAGAGATGTTGAGCATTTTTTCATATATTTGTTGGTCATTAGTCTATCTTCTTTGGAAAGTTTCTGTTCATGTCCTTTGCCCACTTTTTGATAGGGTTGTTTGATTTTTTCTTACTGATTTTCCTGAGTTCTATACAGATTCTAGTTATCAGCCCTTTATCAGATGTGTAGCATGCAAATATTTTCTCCCATTCTGTAGGCTATCTGTTTGCTCTCATGATAGTTTCCTTGGCTGTGCAGAAGCTTTTTAATTTGATCAGGACCCATTTATTTATTTTTGTTGTTGTTGTGATTGCCTTTGGGGTCTTCTTCATAAATTCTTTCCCTAGGCCAATTTCTACAAGTATTTCCAACATTTTCTTCTAGAATTCTTATAGTTTCATGCCTTAGGTTTAAGTCTGTTATCCACCATGAGTTGATTTTTGTGAGAGGTGAAAGGTGCAGATCCCTGTTTCAGTCTTCTACATGTGGCTATCCAATTTTCCAAGGACCATTTATTGAATAAAGATTCTTTCCCCTAGTGTATGTTTTTGTCTGCTTTGTCAAAGATTAAATAGCTATATGAGGATGGTTTTGTATCTGGGTTCTCAGTTTTGTTCCATTGGTCTATGTCTCTGTTCTTGTGCCAGTACCATGCATAAGATTTTAGTCACTATATCCTTGTGGTATAGCTTGAAGTCTGGTAAATTGATGACTCTCAATTTGTCCTTTTTGTTTAAAATTGCTTTAGCTATACAGGGTCTTCTCTGGTTCCATACGAAGAGTAGAATTATTTTTTCTAAATCTGTGAAAAATAATTATGGTATTTTAATAGGGATTGCATTGAATCTGTAGATCACTTAGGGTAGTATAGACATTTTAAAAATGTTGACTCTGCCGACCCATGAGCATGGTATGGTTTTCCACCTGTTTACATACTCTGCTATTTCCTTCCTCAGTGTTTTGTAGTTCTCCCTGTAGAGGTCTTTTACCTCCTTAGTTAAATATATTCCTAGGTATTTTATTTTCTTTGTTGCTATTGTGAAGGGCATTGAGTCTTTGATTTGGTTCTCAGTTTGACTGTTGCTGGCATATAGGAATGCTACTGATTTCTGTACCTTGATGTTGTACCTGAGACTTTGCTGAATTTGTTTATCAATTCCAGTAGTCTCATGGCAGACTCTTTGGGGTTTTCTAGATATAAGCTCATATCATCAGGAAAGAGTGGTAGTTTGACCTCTTCTGCCCCCATTTGGATGCCTTTGATTTCCTTCACTTGTCTTATTGCTCTGGCTAGGACTTCCCAGCACTAAGTTGAATAGAAGCAGTGATAGAGGCCAACCTTGTCTGGTTCCAGTTCTAAGCAGGAATGCTTTCAATTTTTCTCCATTCAGTATGATGTTGGCTGTGGGTTTGTCATGTATGGCTTGTATCATTTTTAGGAAAGTCCCACCTATGCCTATATTATTAAGCATTCTTATCATAAAAGGGTGCTGAATTTTGTAGAATGCTTTTTCTTCATCTATTGAGAGGATCATATGATCTTTGTTTTTGCTTCTATTTATGTGGTGAATTACATTATAGATTTGCATATGTTTAATCATCCCTGCATCTCTGGGATGAAGCCCACTTGGTCATGATGGATTATTTTTTATAAGCACCTGAATTCAGTTTGCTAGGATTTTGTTGAGAATTTTTGCATCTATTTTCATAAGGGATATTGATCTGTAGTTTTCTTTTTTTGTTGCATCCTTTCCCAATTTTGGTATCAGGATGATGTTGGCTTCATAAAATGTGTTGGGGAGGATTCCTTCCTTCTCAATATTGTGGAATAATTTCTGTGGGATAGGCACCAGTTCTTTGTAGCTCTGGTAAAAATCAGGTGTGAAACCATCTGGACTGGGTTATAACATAATTAAAAGCATTTCCTGTCACTCTCTTAAAGTGTCTCAGTTTGGACATTTTGGCCTATGTGCCTGAGAATTCAATGCAAAATTGTCCTTGAGAGTGTTGAAGACAGACATTCAGGCAGAGATGGTAGGGATGGCTCCAGAGCAGCCTTCAGCCCTGCATTCAGTCACCCTCCATCCACCACCCTTTCTCCCACATGCTCAACATCAGATCCCTGAGCCCCAAAATAGATACACCCTGTTAACAAGCAAGGGTGTGCCCTCCCACCCCAAATTGCCAATGGGTCAAAGACCAAAGCCAACAAAGAGCTGGAGGGATTTGAGTTCTTCTGAACAAGCCCCTCATCTTCCCTCCTTCCCTACCCTCCTCCTCCCTCTCTCCTCCTTCCCTTCAATGCCCTCATTCACAGGTGAGGACACTGAGGTCTAGAAGGGGCATAGGCTGAACCAAAGGCATTGTCAATATCACCGCAGAGCCAGTACTCAACCCATTTTTCTGGTGTAAGGAGAGCTCTGCATTGGGGCACGAGGTGGGAATCTCAGGATTCATGTGTCCTGGCTTTCCACAGGCTGCTCACTCCAGCATGGAAGAGGCCCCTGGGACCCTCAGGACTCAGTCAGCACGCATGCAGCCCCTTTCTAAGCCCCTAGGAAGAGCTGTGGGGTATGGCCCGTGGTTCTCCACCCAAGGAGCTTGCAGCTCACCACTCTGTGCCCAGGGTTGAAGTGCTAACAAACGATGGAAACTCTCCTGTTTAAGACCTTGACTTCTCTACCCCAAGAAAACTCTACCATCTCTATGGTCAACCAGACCACCCTAGCATTAGAAGCCCCTTCTGCCATTCCCCTGTAGCCTGAGATAGCCATAAATGGCTCTGTGACATGCTGAATAGTAGTAATTTCATATTTCTTTGCTTTTTAACTCAAACTCACTATTATTCTGACTCAAACTTACCCACAAAGATGGGCAAGAAGTTTTACTTGGCCAATGTCTTGGGTCTCATTCTGCAGAGGCAGAGCCAGAGACAGGGTCGGCTAAGGGGAGACCCGGGAGAAGCAGCCTGGGCAGAACAGGAAGGCAGGGAAGGAGCCAAGCAAGGACAGTTCCAGCCAGACTCAGCACCAGCCTAATCCCAGAGTCAGTGGCACTTTGAGCAAGAGGACAGACTTTTACCCCTGTGTTAGCTGGTCTTTGACCCTGGGTCGGCTCTGGGCTGGGAGAGTGTAAGCCCTGAGCGGTGCGGCTCCCTTGGTGGAGAGCAGCTCTCCAGAGAAGGGGGAGCTGTGAGCGGTTAGCAGGGGTTAGTGGTGGAGGGAATCTGGGTGGGGCACCACATCATCCACCGCACCTGATATTCAAAGTCCCTGTCCCTAGGACCATCAAATCCCTGGGATGTCCAAGTCCCATGATGCAGGAAAAGTTTAAGCCTGAAGGATTCACTTCTGGTTTTCACAGAGACCCACTGGCCTTGGCCCCTGGGGCCCAGCCACCCACATCTTTTAGAAAGCCCCCAACCTCATCTTCTCAGACCCCAGGAATCCAACAGTTCCCCAGGGTCTGGTCATCAACCCCCACCAAGATCCTAAAAGCAAAGCCTCCACCCTCCCTTTTCCTGGACAATCCAGTTTCCTCCTGTTTCCTCCAGGAGCCCGGTCAGACACCTCTATCCCTCCCAGGTGCCAGCTCTGGAATACAAAGAGGCTGTTGACTCCTCCCTGGCAGTAAGGAGCACCCAGACCTTGGAACTAGGCTCCCGGGAGGGTGGGTTTGCCTCTCATCCCTTTCAGATGGGTCTTTGACAGCAAGAAACAACAGCTCATTCTGTGACACACCTAAATCACTCCTGTTGCTTCCAGCCAGTTCTTGCTGGCTCTACAGAGTATGGAAAATAAACCAGGGTCTTGACAGCTTCAGGCTCACTGTGGCTTCTGAAAAGACCTGTGCTTGTGTCTGAAAACCAATTGATCAGTTCTCATGGACCAATCTAAAACAAGCGCAGTCCCTCTCCAGCATGCCTGGCCTGAGACCAAGCCCTGACCCCGACCCACACTCAGCCTTGAACTTGTAGAGGCTGGGACCCTAGAAGAAGTCTGAATCTGTGAGACAGACTTGTCTACACAAATACCGCAATGTTGTTGCAGGGAGAACAGAACAAACGTCCTATTATGCATATAAGCTGAGAGTTATGGGTGATGAGGGAGAGATTCTTGGAGGGAAAACTCGATAGGCCAGACCATCTTGTTCATTTTGGTACCTCCAGAACCCAACCCAGTGGGAGGGAGGGAGCAAGTTGGACCTTGAAATACAGAAAGAGAACCTTCCAGCCGGCAGGAGCAACCTGAGCAGGAGCAGAGTTGGGGCCTGAGGCAGACAGGTGGTCACCATGATCCCTGATTCCTGGTGTTGACACTTATAGGATCCTTTCTCTTCAGTGTGGGCAGGACCTGTGACCTGCTTCTAGCAAACAGAGTGCAGGAAAGGTGACAAGATGTGTGTGATTATGTACACATGATTACATGCTTATATTATATAAAACTGCCGTGTCCATCTTGCTGGAGTCTCCCCCTCACTGGCTGTGAGGGAACAAGCAGCCATGCTGGGGACCCCACATCGAAAGAACCTCCAGCAGCCTCCAGCTAACAGCCTCCAGGGACCTCCAGCAGCTGGCAAGAAAACCAGGTCCTCAGTCCTATAGCCTAAAGGAACTTAATTCTGTCAACAGCTATGTGAGCCAGGAAGCAAATCCTTCCTCATATAAGACCACAGTCTTGAGTGACACCTTGATTGGAGCCTCATGAGACCCAGAAATAGAGGACCCAGTTGTGCGATGCTCAGACACCTGATCCACAGAAACTGGGAGATTATAAATGTTCATTGATTTAAGCTGCTAAGTTTGTGGTCATTTGTGACCACAGCTAGTACAGGGCTGCACTGGGAAGGCTTGACAGCACTTTGAGTCATTGAGATAGTTGAGGGTGTCTGTCAGGACTCAAAATATTAGGTGGCAGTGGGGGCAAGGGTAGTGGGAAACAAGATGGCGGCTACATTTTACTGAGTACTTGCTACATGTCACAAACTGTGCTGAGTGCTGTCCATGTACTATCTCATTTAATCCTCACAAATTCAAGGATTTAGGGATTATTATTATCCCCATTTCACAGACATGGAAACTGAGATTTCCGTGGAAACAGAGAAGTTAAGCACCTTCCCAAGGTCACACAGTGGTGGAGCTGGAACTCAAACCAAGAAGCCCAAGTGCACTGCCCCCATTCCAAAGTGCTTCACCACACCCCTTCAAGAGTTGGGGAGCTGTGATGTCAGTCTGAGGAACTGCATTCTTCAGGCAACGGGAGCCCTTGAAGGTGGGGTTGGGAGAGTGGCACAGGGTGGTGTGTTTTGGAAAGGCTTCTCTGGCAGGGCAGTAAGGTGGGTGGGAAACCAGGCTGTGGGGAGATTTGGGGGCTGTGGGAACTCACAGAGGTTGGAGGAGTAAGACAGGAGACCCAGAGCCAGGCACCTGGGGATGGGCTGGAGGTAGTGGAGGACCAAGGGGCAAAGCTGAGATGCTGATCAAAAGCCACCTAGGTCAGCAAGCATGTCTAGAGTCAGGCTGGATTGAAGTGCGCTGGTGGCCTCTGAGTCTTGCTACCTCTGCTCTGCAGCCCTGTAGCCTGTTCCTCCTCCTGCCAGGGTGTGGGGGGCTGAGGGAGGTTGAGCCCTCAGTCAGTCCCTGGGCAGTTGGCTGGTGCCCTTGAATGCTCTTCCCTCCTCCTCCAAAGGCTCCTGGAAAGTGCACTCGAGGGTGAATGTTACTGCCTAGCACAGAGGCCAGGTGGGCATAGCCAAAGCCGCCCTCGTAGTCAGATCCCTGCTCTCCCAGGGCAGGGCACCCTCCAAGCCTTGAGGCTCAGGTTTGCCCGGGATCCCACTGAGCCCATCTCTGCAGTTTCCACAGCCCCCACCAGAAATGAAACAAAACTGGGCACTGACAGGGATGAGCCAGGCTTAGGGAAACGCTGCAATTAGCTTTTTAATCTGGCGATTTACAAACCTCTAAGACATCCGGAGCTCCAAGCCTCAAAGCAGCTGATCCCACGAGGGGATCATGAGGATAGTGGCTTCTAACTGGAGCACCTGGCAGCTGGCACTTCTGGGCAGAGCTGCCCTGAAGCCAAGATATGCACCAGTGGCTGGATGGGCTCTCCCGGAGGCCTCCACAGGAGGAAGTGCCCCAGGGCTTAGTGGGGTGGAGCTGGGCCCAGCCTGCCTGCCTGTTGACATCTCTCCTGTACCCTGGCCGAGCCCCCCTCCGTCCAGTCCTGTCCTCCCTGGACTTTCCAGCCACAGCTTTTTTGCTGTTCCTGCACCTTCCACTGGGGATGCCCTTGCCTTCCTCCACCCTGCAAACCCCACTGGACTTCACAGGCCAGCTCCTCCCTGACACCTCCCAGCTCCGAACAGAGATGCTGCCTCCCTTCCTGAAGGCTCCCCAGCACTCTTGTCTGCCTCTGGTGGCCTGGACAATAGTTTGTCTCACATAAAATACTCTCTCAGTGTTTCATTTCTTCCTGTCCCAGCCACCTCCGGCCAGGGCTAAATCTGGTTCATCTTTGCACTATTCCCCATCCAGTCTGCAGAGCTCCATCCACGGACCCCCAAACACAGGCATGAGAGCACGACTGACGGGGAGAGCCCTGAAGGAGGCCAGTGCACAGGAGGGTGTTTCTAACAGTTAGCAGAGGTTTTCTCCCCTTCTTGTCAAGCAGCCTGTGGACCTGGATACATCACCCAGGAAACGGAGGTGGAGTGGACGGTGCCCTGCCCATATCCCCTTTGCACGCACTTCCCTAGCAAAACACACCTGTAACTTTCTACTGCGAGCACCTACAATTCCCTGCCCATGGGCTTTTCTGGGCACAGGACGTGCAAGGACAATGCATGGGCAGGCTGGGGTCAGGCCTCCCTGGGATCACCTTCAAACCACAACAGATGGGAGTTGAGGAAGAGACACCCCAGCTTCCTCAGCCTACAGATGGGAATGGGAACACTCTGAGGTGTGTTCTACAGTCTCCAAGCTCCAGGCCCCCACAGTGGCAACCTGCTCACTAATCTTCCCTTTCCTCTCTCACCCCCACTCCCCTGTGAGTGCTTCCTAGGATGACCTCCCAAATAAATTACCTGTGCTCAAGTTCTGGTCTCAAGGCCTGTTTCTAGAGGAATCCAACAGGAGGCAAGGGACTAGAAAGGAGAGAAACACCTGTGAGTCCACCTGGCCTATAGATAATGCCAGATGCCCCTGAGGACAGTATCAAGACCCATGAGAAAGTGGTGACAGCAGAAAAAGGTCATGAAACTCAAGAGCAAAATGGCCTAGGCCCACTCCCCAGACAGAGCCCCCTGGAGGCAGAAAGACCCCAAAGACGAAGCGGACATGCTGGGCGGCCCTGCAGAAAAGACTCTCCTATCCCCCCGGAAATCTTGTTCCCCAGGCAGCCTCAGGCAGTTTTCTGACCCCACCGGCACAGCAAGCAAGCAGCAGACCACCATGGGAACCCCATCAGCCCCCAGAGCTTTGACTCAACCCCCCCAAAAGTCAACAAACCTGGAAAATCAATGGGATTTAGTTTTCTGCCATTGTAGCCAGAGCAGAGGCCCAGAATCAGAAATAACTTGGGTCGTGGAACAGAAAGTAGTTTCTTACACGCCTAAGTTTAAGGATCCTGTAGTAGCTGCTAAACCAGCATCCCTTCCTCTTTTCCTCTTCCAGGTTCTCACCCAGCTGTCTAGGGCCACCCAGGATGCTGCAGGGTCAGCACTGGAAAGGAAGCCCTGCGATAGCCCCAGACCTCATTCCTGGACGATCCCACCCTAATCCACAGGAGAACTCAAGTTCATTGAGGCACCTTCTACATTTCTCCACTCCCTTTGGGATCTCCTGGGGCTCAGAGCTTCCCCAGCACCATGCCCAAGCCACCTATCGGGAGAAAAGCCTTTTTTGAGGGCAGAGTTGGGGGCAGGGACGTGCTCCCCAGTCCTTCCTTAGGAGATGGCCGATATCTTCCAGCCCCACCCCCTTCCCCCCCAACACCCAGAAGCCATGGTGGGCGTGTCTCAAGACTCCTCTCTTGTTCCCCATGTCTGGATGCAGAACATCTGCACAGGCCACACATGCTGGCAGGGCCCCGGACCTCAATGGCTCAAGCAAACCCACCCAGGCAGGGAGAGAGTCTCCAGCGTGGGCCATGTGGCCTAAGAAGGTGACAGATCTCAGTTAAGGCTTCCGTAGAACAGGGAATCTTAGCCCTGGGTCAAATGGCCCCCAAGAAATACATGAATAGAAATTTAGGGGGTCCATATATATAAGTAGGAAAAAATGGCTACTTTATTCCATTTTAGCTGAAGTTTAGCATTTTCCTTGACTGTGAAAGTAGGCAACAAAGCCAGTGGTATCAACAGGAGCTATGACTTTGTTACCAATAGGAATTTCATACATTTTCATCTCATATCACCATGGGTAGAAATGTCTCAAAATGTCATTTGCTCTCATCACTATTTTAAAATCACTGTGGTTACTCAGCCTGCCAGTAGATCTTGCCACTTGATACATGGCTAAAGAAACACGTATGTATCACTATGACCCAAACTGATTTCCTTCATAATCATTTTTTTTTTTAAGACAGAGTCTCGCCCTGTTGCCCAGGCTAGAGTGCCGTGGCGTCAGCCTAGCTCACAGCAACCTCAAACTCCTGGGCTCAAACGATCCTCCTGCCTCAGTTTTCCGAGTAGCTGGGACTACAGGTGCTCGCCACCACACCCAGCTATTTTTTTCTATTTTTAGTAGAGATGGGGTCTCGCTCTTCCTTCATAACCCTTTATGTTTTTTTGTTTTTTATGCATTTAAAAACATCCCAATGAGGGTTCACGGGCTTCAGAAGAAGCGAAAAGGTTCAAACCCCTGCCATGGAGAGACCCCCCACAAAAGAGGGCAGCGGGTGGGCTCCAGCCAGGAGGGGCTCTCATTCAACGCTTGCAGAGATGGGCGGGAAAGCTTAGAAACCAGTGCTCTGGGGCACGGGCTGGGCTGCCAGACTGCCCAGAAAAGCGCTTTTCTCCATCTTGTCTTCTTTCTATTAGTAATTATTTTTTTAATTGATATTTATGCCTTCAACTTCTGAATGTTTGCACTCTGCCCAACATGGAGCACAGCAGGAGAGGGATCCCGGCAGGGTGGAGTAGAGAGCAAGAGCCCGGTGGGCGCCGGACTGCGGCCGCCTGGATTGGGGTTTATGCCCAGGGATACACGGGGCAGCCCTCCATTTCCCAGTTGGGGGCCTGGGAGTGACAGCGCCCACATTCCAGGGTTTTCCTCTAGAGGGACCATGTTGGCTGTCACTCAAGGCAGGGGAGACAGGGATAAGAAGTAAGGTACCAGGCATGAGCTAGAGCAGCGGTCCCCAACCTTTTTGGCACCAGGGACCGTCTTCATGGAAGACATTTTTTCCATGAAAAAGGCCAAAGGTTGCCAGCAACCACCAGATGCTTGACAAGACATGTGGGTTTCTCAAACCCTCAGAAACCAGCTCTACTGACACCTTGATCTCCGACTTCCAGCCTCCAGAACTGTGAGAAAATAAATTTCTACTTTTTAAGCCACCAAGCCTATGATATTAAAACTTTGTTAAAGCAGCCCCAGCAGACCAGTCCAAGAACTGGGACAGTAGGGCAGCCGGGTGGAAGATTCCTGGGCCCCTGACATCCCAGCAACAGCCCCACACCAACCCTGGCTTCTCTAGGAAAAGGAAATAGACTTCGATCTTACTTAAGCCACTGTTCTTTTGGTCTCTGTCGCACGTAGCTGAAAGTATATCCTAACAAATACAGCATCCAAAACTTACCCCCAACGTGTGCTCTCCTGACAGATTTCACATGGAAGCGAGTCCCTGGAAATAAAGAAATAAATGGAGACTTCCACTGTCTTCCGTAGCACGAAGACTGCCTCCCTTTCACACAGACGTTAGCACTTCTTCCACGCGAATGCAGGAGGATGGGGTTAGAGGGGAGGCAGAAGCCAGCCTGAGGCTGAGGCTGTCCCCACTGTGAAGGAGCACACGTGCCGGCAGGGCTGAGGGGACCTGGGGAACCACGCTGACCCTACTCGCTAAGGGAAAAGAAAGAGCAGCAGATCCAGGACAGACTCCACGAGGCGGCAGCAGAGGCAACACCAAGGGCACAGGAAGTGCCTCTCTCTGTCCTGGAGCTAAGACACGCCACAGGCACTTTCCCACTCCTCCCCAAGGTGGCCTCTGCTGTCCCTGAAAAACTCAAGGACTATCTGAACTCTTTATGTTCCATGTGGCAAAAACCCAGCATACCCCGGCTTAAGCAGAGAAGAGATTTATATCTCAGAAACTGCAAAGTCCACGGGGCTTTAGATGCAGCTGGATTCAGGAGCTCAAACAAAGAACGTCCTCAGAAATCTGTCTCTCACTATCTCTTGGATCTGATTTCCTTGGGTTGGCTCAAATCTCAAGGCAGGTAAATAGGGCCACAACAGCAGCAGGCTTTCATGTTCCTGGCATGATAGTGGAAAAGCAAGCCTCTTTCCCATAGTTCCAGCAAAAGTTCCAGAACTGACGCTCATTGGCCCTGCTCGGGGCATGTGACCATCAACACGGCTCTCACTGGCCCAGCCTGGGGCAGACGCTCACCACTGGAGTCAGAGTGGAGATGAGCCCACCCAACACGGAACCACTGGGCCAAGAGCAGGGGAGCTGTGGTTTCCTCCCCACCAGAAGGTCACTGGATGATGGACATGTCCCACGCTGGTGTGTTTCCACACTGACGTGAGGACAAGGAAGTGACTCCAACAGCTGAATGGCCAGCATGTGCCAGGCTAAAGCAGCCTGGCCATGGTAAAGCATGTCCAAGCCACCCCTGTGGAGAGAAGGCCAAGACCCCAGCCCTAGTCTGGCCCCAGATTAAGGGATCCTCAGGGCCAGGTGTCCCCATAATTGGCATGTCCCCTAGACCAGGGTAAGATATTTCTTTAAAACACTCAGTTCTGTACTTTCCTGGGGCAGGAGTCCTCCTTGTGGTCATCTGCTGCTCCACAGTTACCCTCAAACGTGGCCTTGGCTCCAGCAAGGCCTCCGCCCGCTACCCCTCCTGTGCTCCCACACTGCAGGTTACACACACACACGCGCACACACACACACACACACACACTCACACACACACACCTACCACCAGTGCAAAACCTCTCTTCCTGATCTTCCATTCCCTTCAGGGCACGTTCCCACTGAGCCCTCCCCTGATCCACACCACCCAGAAGGGCTGAGCCCAACCTGCAGCCACCACACACACCCCGCCTCATCCCTGCAGGGAACTCTGGTCTCCTCAAGTGGCCTGGGAGGTCCCAGGCCAGGGGCTCAGCTCTCTCCTTACTCCCTCCCTACCCGAGGTCCTCCTGCACCGCAAGGCAGAGGACAGGCAGGTGCACACCCAAAGGGGGATAAATAATGTCATATCTAGAGCCACCACAAAGCAAAAGAAGCCAACAGCCAACTCAGGGTGGCTTCCCAGAGTGGCAGCAGCTGTCTGGGCTCACTTGGGCTGCAGCCGGGCCACTAACACTGTCAGGGCCCGTGTCCTCATCTTTCTGGGCCCAGTCCCATCTCGGGCAAGAGGAGGCCTGGGGCAGGCACAACTGGCAAGAGGCTCGGGCCTGGGCAGGCTCCAGCATAGGGAGGAAGTGAGAGAGGCTTGTGTAGCTGAAGCTATTTTTACCCAGACCAGTGCAAACAGAGGCATGGGCTTGTCCAGCCAGTTCCTCCCGTCCCTTGGCAGCTGGCCTGGAGGTCGCTTGCCAGGTAGGTAGTGCCCACTGGGTTGGGAGCAAGAGGGAAGGGATGGGTAGAGAAAGGGCAGATGTAAGAACTGCCGTCAGGTGCCCCAGAAACTCCCTGCCTTGAGGCCCTGGCTGTCCACTGGGGGCTGTGGACTCAGAGACTCAGAGACTGCCTGCTGGGAGCCAGCCATACTCTCTCACTTCCACATCAGGAGTGTGGGCTAGGGCTGGGCTCAGGGCCAGGGGTCACCTGGGGTCAGAAGTCAGGCTGGACTGAGGCCTGTATCTAGTCAGGTATCATCCTGGTGTCATGGGTCAGTCTGGATGGAGGCTGTGATCAGGGTTAGGGATCAGGTTGGGGTCAGGGGTCAGCCTGGAGTCACGGGTAACCCTGGCTGGAGGCCCAGATCAGAGTTAGAAATCAGCCTGTGGTCACGGGGCAGGCGTGGCCAATGCCTAGAGTCAGAGATAGGTCTGAGCAAGAAAGGCCTCTGGGGAGGGCTCCGTTTCTCTCGCTTGTCCAAGCTTCACCAAACCACTCTGGCCTCTCATCCCCAGCAGAGGCCCCCCGAAGTCTTCCCAGAGGGCATGACTGGCATGGATTCGAGCCCCGGGCATGACAAAGTCTCCCCTGAGAGACGTGTGGAGGAAGGCATTCCTGGCAGAGCGAAGGGCGCAGGCAGGCGCGCAGAGGTGTGACACTGCGAGGTGGTCCGCAAGACAGCGCCCGGGCTGGGGCGGGAGGGAGGCCGCAGGACCCAGGTGGTGAAGAGCCTCCAAGGCCAGGCGAGAAGGGCCTGGAGGGCTTTCCTCAGAGCAGGGGAGGAGGGCAGCATTAGAAACCGGGGGGCGGACAGACGGCAGGGTCAGCTCTGGGTTTTAGGAAAACTCATTCATTCATTCGTTCATTCCATAAATAAGAATAGAGGCCCTACTGTGTGCCAGGTTCTGTTCTAGGGACTTGAGGTACATGGTGGAACAAGACACCTGAAAATCCCTGCCCTCATGGAACTGATATCCTATTACTAGCAGAAGGGAGAGAGAATGGCTGTAATAAAGTAAATTCACAAAAAATTGAATGACATGGACCTTACTTAGTAGGTGATAAGCGTTATGTAAAAAAAGTAGACAGAGTAAGGAGGTTTGGGAGTTGGGAGAGGAAGCAGGTTACAGTACTGAGGAAAGAGGGCAGTGTTGAGAAGAGAGGTAGGGAGCCATGGAGATATGTGGGGGAGAGCATTCCCAACAGCGGGAACAGCCAGTGCAGGCCCAAAAGCAAAAGGGGGTCTAGGAATAAATTCTCAAGGTAGCAGGGAGGCTGCTGTGGCTGGAGGGAGAGCAGGGAGGATAAGAAGGGAGATGAAGGGGAGTCCAGGAGGATCACTCAGTCCTGGAGAACACTGTGAACTAAGGAGCCACGGGATCTCACTGGCATTTTACATGTTCCAAAATAGTCAGTCCGAGAGAAACAGGTTAAGTAACACCACAGGGACACAATCATCAAGCTCCACCTGTGGGATACTGGTGTACAGAACCAACAACCCAGTTCTCTTCAAAAGTGAGCTTGGAAACAGGCACAAGCAGAGACAGAGAGCCTCGATACAAAATTCTAACACATGCATCTGACTGAAACCAACAGCTGGTAGACAACGAAGGCACTTACGAGGCAAGGAATGAAAATGAAATAATGACTGGGTATGAACACTGTTAAGGAACGTTGGTATTTTGTAGGTGTGCAATGGTGTTGTGTGTAATGGTCTTGTGGTGACTTTTTCAAGAGTCCTTACCCTTTAGAGATACATACTGAAATATTTACAGATAAAATGGTAGATCTGCGACTCGAGTCAAAATGATCATGGTTGAGGTGGAGGCACAAAGGAAACAAATTAAGGGATGGGTGCAGGAGACATCATTATATTAGTAATATTTTATCCACTTCGTGTATTCTGAAGCTCTTTTTAGGAAATTAAAAGATAATAATAATAATATAGTACTCAACCCAGATGGTGAGATTGGAGAGTAGGATGCCAGGGAGAAAGCAGAGGTTCTGAAGAAGCTACTGCGGTGAGCAGGTGAGCAGGTGAGCAGGTGAGGATGAGGTGCAGATGAGCTGAGACTGGAAGCAAAGGGTGGGACAGAAGGGGCAGGGACGGGCTTGCGGGGGAAGACTTCCCCTTCCTCCCCTTGTGCCAGGATTGGGCTTCCTCCTCCCCACCCCATTCCTTTCTTCTCTCCCAACTCTCCTTCCTCTAACCACCCTCCCTTCCCTCCTCATGCCTCCTCCTGCATCTCTCCTTCCTCCCGCCTCTCTTCATCGTCAGCAAGCATCTTCCTGGCCTCGTTCCCACCCAATTGGTTTGTCTCTGCAACTAGCTTGCAGGCAGCTTCAGTTTGATTTCTCTGGTCACCACCCCAGCCTCCTGGGCCTGCTCTCTCCTTGCTGAAGGCTACCCCCTCTGAGTTTCTTCCAAAGGAGGAAAGAGGGTCCTGCTGGGGCTACTCTGCCCTCCTTATAGCGAGCATCACCCTAGTCTAAGGCAGTTCTGGCCCCAGCTGGTGGGGAGTAGATGTAGGGACATGGGGGTGCTGACAGGGCCCAACTTTGCAAAGAGAGCAGGAGATATTCTTTTCTGTTCTTCTCCCTGGAAATGATTCCTCTCTCAGCAGATGATCTCTCACTGCAGAGGAGAGTTGAGGCTGGGAGGAAAGCAGAAGTGGTCTTAGGACATTTCCTGTCCAGGCATTTGTTTTTAGTTACCAAGCCTGGGAACTGGTGAGAAGGGGAGGACTTCCCTGGGATTCCCCCAAACTGCCTCCGTTGAGCAGTGCTCCTCACCTGCTCCTGCCTCAGGATGGGGACTTCAGGCCACTCCAGGAGGCTGGACCCAGGATGCCCCAAAGCCGCAGCCCCTGGACTTGCCAGGACCATGCAAGTTGGGCTAATGCAGGTCTTGGCACCAACCAACGTGGCCCAGCACCAAGAGAAGGATAGAAGGAAGGGGCTCCCTAATGTTTTCCTGGTGCAAACCACCCAAAACCCAACCAAGGCTGAAGTTCTATATTCTGCCAACCTGGTGTAATGAGGATGTAAAGAAAAAATTAATTTGAATTCTAGAAAATAAATACAAGCCATATTTCTTGAGCCTGAGTCTGTGGACTGAGATTCCCACCCACATGAAGGAAAGGCTGGGAGGAAGACTGAGGGCTTCTGGCCCCAGTGAGGCCTGAGGCTGGCTGCCGCAGACCCCAGACTGCAGACCACTGTTCCTGTCCGGTGGCGGGGCACCAGCCCACCTCGCCATGTGTGGACGGCCTGCAGGGACTGTGCCACTTTCAAGAGGGCCTTGGGACTCTAAAATAGCCTTTTCTCCCCAGGGAGAGTAGACACGCACTCCCAGAGATATCAGAGGGCAGAGCATGAGGCTGGGCCTCTGGGAATTATCAGAGTAATAGAGATGATAAGAAGCGTTTAGTGAGCATGGCTGTCTGCCTGCCGGCACAGTCAGGCCTATGTCCCCAGAGGCCTCTTTGCTGGACACCTGTTGCCGGAGTTGGGGACAGAAGAAGGACCAGAGCTAGTTTCTCCTAACCTATCCCAGGTCTCTTGCTCTCTCTGCCTGGTCTTCAAGCCACAAGCCTGGCCCCAGTCCTAGGACTCACCCTTCAGTCTGGGGAATCACACAGTGGCCACTGCAAAGGCCTCAGGACAGATCCTAGGTCCGCTGTTCTGTAACAAGAAAGCTGAACAGATGCGCCGACCCCTCCCTGAAAGATAATGTCTGTGCCTGGATTCCCCAGGGCAGTTCTTCAGGGCCCAAGGCCCTTGCCTGAGTGGCACACACCTGGGCTGTGCTCTACCTTCTCTGCCCAGGGAAGCCCTAACGCTGGGCCCACCCCTTTCTGGAAACATCTACTTTACCAAGAGCAGCCTCCATGTCACCAACCAGCACCTCTCCTCCAGTCTCGACTCCTGCCTGGCTGGTGAGGCCTTCAGCTGATGGCAGACTTCCCCAGAGGGGCAGCCACGATTTGTCTCCCTTGTCTCAGCTCAGGAAGTGAGATGACTTTGTAGTTTATGGGCCTTGTTGTTTAATTTTTGCTTCTGTGTTTATGTATGAACATGAATTCAACATTAAATGTTAAATTATATATTAAATTAATTCATAAATATATTTATTTATTACTATCCATTAAATTATAAAATGGAAATACAGGTTTTTTTACTTTACCCTATCCTTGCTTTGTTTTAATATCAGCATTATGACACTTCATAGAATATGCTGGAAGAAGTTCCATCTTCTTTGCTGCTTTTGAGAAGTTTAATTACACAGGAGTTATCTGTGCCCTAAAGATTTTTAGAATTCTCCTATAAAATTACCTTAGCCTGCTATCTTTTTTAAGGGTAAATTTAATAATTGATATTTCTCTGGAAAAACATCCATTTCATCTAGATGTTCAATACACTGACATAAAGGTAGTATCCTCTTACAGTTTTTAAATATTCTCTATTCCTAGTACTATGTTCCTTTTCTTTTATGTTTCCACTTTCGTTCTTGATCAGGCTTGCTAAACCTTTGTATATTTACTGGTCTATTCAACAGGAAGGTTTATTTGTTTTATTCATTAATTCAATATTTGATTTTGATTGTATTACTTTCTATTTTTATCTTCACTAATTCCTTCCTTCTTTCTTTGGATTTAATTTGTGGTTTCTTTTCTAGTATATTTAGCTGTAAACTTATTTCACTAATTTTCAGTCTTCCTTGTTGTAATAAGTGTAATCAAGGCTATCAATTTTCCTCTAATCCCTATAATGTTAATATCTCTCTAGTTTTATTAATATTGTTCACTGTTTATTCATTTTTAATAATTTATCATTTAAATTTTTACTTCCTTACTACGATAATTACTTAGAATGGTGATTTTTGGTGTTTCTTAAATATATTAATTATGTATGTATGTGAAATATTTCCAAACATATAGGAGAAGAGAATAAGAAAATTAAACCCAAAGCATCCAATACCCAGTTTTATTAGACTTTAACATAATGTCATATTTGCTGTAGATACTTTTTTAAAGAAATAAAATATTCAGTGCAATTGAGGACCCTCTGTGTATCTCTCCTGTGGTTGGCAGAATTCTAAGATGGCACCCAAGATTCCTGCTCCCTGGTGTGCACACCCTGTATAATCCCCTCCCCTTGAGTCTAGGTGGGCCTCACTTAATCAAGTGAGCCCTTTTAAAAAGGCTCTAGAGGTCGGAGACAGAAGAAGTTAGAGAGCTTCAAAGCTGCAGCACATGCTCTCTTATTGGCCTGGTTAAAAAAAAAAAAAAAGTAAGCATCTATGTTATAAACTGCTTATGGAGAGGGCCATGTGGCTAGAACTTGAGGTCAGCCTCTACAAGCTGAAAATGGCTCCACAGCCAATGGCTAGCAAAAAAAAAAAAGGCAGTCCTATCCCTGCAAGGAATTGAATTCTGCCAGCAACCTGAAGGAACTTGAAAGAGGACCCTGAGCTCCATATGAGACCATAGTCCTGGATAACATCTTGACTTCTAGCTAACCCATATCTAGACCTCTGACTATAGAAAATCTTAGATAATAAATGAGTGTTGTTTCAAGCTGCGACATTTGTGCTAATTTGTTACACAGCAATTGAAAACTAATACATCTCCCTTAATCCATTCCCTTCCGTCTCTCTGCAGAGGTAACCAATAACATGACTTTGGTGTTTAGCATTCCTGGATATTTTTTATACTTTGCTACATATTTATGTATCCATAAAAGTTACGTAATATTGTTTGATAGATTTGGTATAGATTTTAAATGCTATATAAGAAACATGGTACCATATATACCATTCTGCAACTTACTTTCCTTGCTCAACATCATATTTTTAGTTATATATACCACTATAGAGAGATGTGACTCTAGTTATTTTGACAGCTGAATGGAATTCCTGGGAGAAGGGTGTTCAAGTCTTCCACCATGACTGTAGATTTGACAATTCCTCCTCTTCTAATGTATCCTTTGTATATATCTTGGAGCTATTTCATTAGATGCATAGATGTTTAGCAGTTTTATTTCTTCTTGATAAATTGAATAGTCTAAAAATATGAACTATCTTTTTGTGCTTTTTAATATTTTCCATTTAAAATTCTCACTCATTCACATTGACTATGATGATTAATATTTGTAATTATTCCTGATATCTGATTTTATGCTTCTATTTATCATGTATTTTTGTTTTGAATCCTCCTATACATAAAAATCTTTTATCGGATTAATGGAGTTTTCTTGGTTTGATTTTTTCCTTCTTCCAGTTGTTTAGGAGTTACATAGGGACTTCCTTTGTTTTTTTCAGTGAATACTCTTAAATTTTTAACACACACACTAATCTCTGGTGGCATTGATTATGCTACTTAAATTCCATGTCTGTTTTGTCCCTCCCACATTATCTCCCTTTTCCAGAATCAGAATCTCTGCCCAAACTCAGCTACACACCAATTCACAGGAAAACAGGGCTGGGGATGGGAGAAGTGAGCGTGAGAACTTTGAGATCCCCTGTGGAGTTAGTCTGAGCTCTCCCTGGGGAGGCAAGTGCCCCCACAACCCTCCAAGAATTCACTGCCTCTGAAATTAGCTCTTAGGGCTGTTCTGGTACCGTCTGGTGCTCTGGTGCTGGGCACCCTCTTTGAGACTCATTCCCTCTCTGCCCCATCTACTCTGAACCTTGCCCCTAACTCTACCTTCTCCCAACACACACTGGCCAGGCCCTCCGCTCAGACCCCTGGCTGGGAGCAATGTATCTGCACAGACTCATGCCCAAACACAAGGGCACACACTCACATGCTCTTATACATGGACACACAAAGACATTCATGAATGCACACACACACACACACACACACACACACACAGATGCTGCAGTAAGCATTTGACCAGAGACTGTGGCTTGCTATTGAATAGTAGACAGCAGGGAGCAGTCTTCCCCTCTGGAGTCTCCCAGACTCATTGCACCATGACTCCCATGCTAAGCTGCCTGACAACAGACTACTGACCCCCTGGACCAAACTCAGCCCTGGAATTTTGAGGAAGGTAGTTCTTCTCTGGCCTGTCTTCCCTGTGTCCAGCCTAGGAGCTCTCAGGAGTAGGACCGAGGTCTCTTTTTCCTCTGTCCCCTGGAGCAAGAGCTCTCTCACTCCCCTTCATCTTCCATGCCTCAGTTTCCCCTCTGGAGTAGCTATAGAGGTACATCACTTGGATATTTCTCAAGAAAGAGCTTGCCATTCAGCCATGAGGAGTGCAATGAGCACACAGCGTTTGAGCCAAGACCATGCTCTTCCCAGACAGCCCCCGCCATTGACTGAGCACAGTAGGGTTACTAAGACTGCTCTG
The DNA here is from genome assembly GCF_041146395.1 of Eulemur rufifrons. Taxonomy (NCBI): domain Eukaryota; kingdom Metazoa; phylum Chordata; class Mammalia; order Primates; family Lemuridae; genus Eulemur; species Eulemur rufifrons. Next base: position 148,441,379 of record NC_090989.1, read on the forward strand.
TGCAACCTCTGCATAAGAACCCACTGGCTCTTTCAGATCTGCATCACAGTCTAAAGTTCCCTCTGCCCAATCCTGCTTTGTCTTCCTTTCTCTGTCCCACGTCCCCCTGCCATCCAATAAACTTCCACTCGCCTAACTCCATCTTAGCATCTGCTCACTGGAGGATCTGAACTGACACAGCCATAGTTGACACCCCCCCGCCCACACACACACAGAGCTCTAAGCCCCAGCCTCCAGGACCAAGGAATGGCCATGTCAGAAGTGGTCCTTGAGCTTCATTTCCACATCTGTCAAGTCAGAACAATTCTTCCTCCATCACCTGCACTCCATGCACTTGGTTTTCTTCCCGGGTACAGCTGCAGCACCACCAGAAGATCCCTACACTCCCCCACCCAAGCAGTGCTAGTCTCCCCGTGTCTAAGTCACAGTCACATCCCCAGCCCCTGTCACAGGGCCATACCTGTAGGTGGTGATATGTGAGGGGAGAAGGAATGATATTCCATGCATGCTGTTACAGAAGGATAAAGGGAATATTTCTTCTTTAAATACCTTCCCAGGCTTCTCCTGGCCTCCACCAAACTACAGCTTGGAGTTAAATTGCATCCCCTCACAGGAAGAGCTGGCCCTACACAGGAAGGGGCAGCCCGGGGAGGTGGTGAACACGTCATATCCCTAGGGCTTTATCCAACCCCACTCGATGGATAAAGACCAAAGGGTGTAGGTGTAGGTCCCTCCAACTCAGAAGCCCAGAAAGGTCAAACACTGCCTGCATCCAGATAGCAGTGTGGGTGGCTCTAGCAGAGGAATCCTACAGCAGTGAGTTCACAAACCAGGTAGTTTCCTCACCTTGCCCTGGCCTGGCCTCCACCATGCAGGTCAAGGCCACTCTGTGGTCCCTCCTACTCCACCACAGAACCTCACCACCACTGAGCTCCTGACCTGGGAGCCTTGAAGGCAGTGAGTGCACGATTCTGACAGGTGGCTTAAAGGACTAGAGGAGGCGAGGGTGGCACACCACAGGGATGAGACAGGCAGGAAGCCAGGCAGGCTCAGAATGAGTAACTGCAGATTCCCTTCCCACCGTGCCTGTTGTCACGGGGGATGGCAAGTGACTCTGCTTCTCTCTCTTTCCCCCCACCTCCTGCATCCTGCAGCCCTGAGATGCTGGCATCTGGAAGGGAAGTGGGAGCTTGGGTGAGAGACTGGGGACAGGTTTCTGGGATCCAATAAGGGGGACCCCAGGGAGAAATCCATGCAGGAGGGCATGGGGGAACAGAGAGCAAGAGTTGGCTGTGGTCCATCCACATCTGGACTGGACTCTAGAGGGGCTCAGGCTCTGGGCAGGGTGGGAGATGAGGAATAGAGATTCCTGTAACTGCTTCCCATTCCCTCAGGTAGCCTTTCTGCCCCATCTCTTCTTCTGATGTCCCTCCCACTCCCAGATGCCTTCCCAGATCACCTGGGCGAGCAAAAGGATGGGTCTCTCATCAGATTCCACAGGACTTTCCAAGAGTGGGTCCATGGTTGATCACCCCCCACCCCAAGTGCCTCAGAATATAGGACAGGACATTTTGGAACAAATTAGTTGGAACATGGTCACACTTAGTGTTGGCTGAATTTTGTAGGTTTCTAATCAGTTTTGCTATTTTCTTTTTTCTGCTTCTTTCACTTCTGAATATGTTTTAGGCCCTTTGATAGGTAAGGAAGGGTAGATCCCCCAGGGGAACAATTCTGAAAGAACAAAGAACTGATTTTTATTGCAAAGAATCTGCAGGGAAACTATTCTCCCTGAGTCACCTTCTCCAGTCCTGTCCTGGGATTGAGGACTGCAAGGACATCAGGAGGCCCCACTGATCACTCTTAACTCCTCCAGCCTGCAACTGAGGAGGGGGATGTGGGCCACCCTCCAGAGCTAGGGGAAGGCAACCCACCCCCACTGGTAGCCTTAAGATTCCCTCTCCTTCCTTCCTCACCCTGACCACCAGCCACCAGTTGGGGGTGAGTCACATGGCAAAGTGGGGTGTGGCTCCCTCCTATCCCCCACCCTCATCCCCATCAATGCACTCTCAAGTACCCAAGACCCCCGTCCTCAGAGACAGTAGGAGAACTTCAACAGGCCACGGGGATGGAGCATTAATGGTGGGATTTCTGCAGAATGTGTTGAGGCCTCAGTCCATGGGGTGGAGGATTTATAGAGCCAAAGCCCACAGATCTGCTCTTCATGTCTAGGCTCCTAGGACACCATGCCAGCAGAGGCAATGCCCCTGAATAAGGACATTATTCTGCTGCCTTGCTGGGGAACTGAGGCCTGAGAGGGGATACCCCTGATTCCGGAGCTAATGGGGGCCTCCAGGAGTGCGGATAGCAAGAGATGTCTGGTGATCATTTGGACACTCTCTCCACTGGGGGCCTTGGGCCCAAGCCCCAGAAAGGCCAGGGCAGAGGCCCACCACAGCTCCCAAATCTGAGGGAGGGCGTGTGTCCAGGCTCATTGATTATATCTGGAGGGAAGTGGAAATTGTGGGGAGCACAATAGCTCCCAGGGTCCTCCTCTGGCAAGGGGCTGCCTCTAGCTTCTCCACCTCTGTGCCCTCAGTGCACAACACAGGGTCTGGCACACAGCAAGCAACTAATAATCATGCATGGGAAGAAAAGAAGGAAGGAGGGAAGGAGAGAGGGAAGGAGGGAACAGAGGCAGAGAGAGGAGAAGAAAGAAGGAAGGAGGGTGGAATGATTGAAGGGAGGAAGGAAGGAGAGGAGGGAGGGAGAGAGAGAGAGAGAGGAAAGCAAGTGTGAGCATCCCAGATAGGCCTGGAAGAGGAGGGTTGGGGAGCTCATCCTTTCCCAGCTTTTCCCTGACTCCCCTTAAGCCCACCCCACTGCAGCGGCCCGAGTCTCTCTCGCTGTAGGGAGGGAAGCCGAGTGAGTCCTTTGGGAACTGCAGCGCACCTGCTGGTCAGCCGACGCCTGGAGCCGGGCCTCCTTAGAGTAGCCGCGTCCTGCGCCCTCCTCCTATCACACTGATCCACCATCCATCCTATCCCGCCTTCACGACCGCCACCTCCAGCCTCTGTTGTGCGGGTTTGGACCCTCGGAAAGAGGGAGAGTCAGCCACCTGCGCTTGGTCCGCAGGCAAACGCGCTCCCAGGGCGCAGAGCCGGTGAACCCGTGCGCCATTCTAGGGACGAAAAGACCGAGCCCGAAGGACCAGCCACATGTCACCCAGGGGAAGAGCCGCCCAGCCTTGGAAGCGCAGCACTAGAAGCAGGCAGCTCGGGTCCTGGCCCCTCTGCACCCCAGTCTCCCTGGCTGCAAAGTAGGGAAAGCGGGAGAGTACGAGGTCTATGGTTCGTTTTAGGTCAGCTGCCAAACCGACCCGCGGGCTGGAAACAGACCTTCCTTCCCCGCGCGAGGGCGCTGGCATTTCGGCCCAGCCTCCCTCGGGAGGTGCCCGGCCAAGACATGCGAGGGCGCGGACGCGCCATCCCCCTTGGAAGAGGTCCCCGGGGGTTGAAGGGCTGGGGCGCTCGTCCAGAGTCGAGAGCCCCGCCACGTCTCCCGGGAGCAGGGCCGGCGCCGAGGAACCCAGAGTCCCGCCTCGTTCGCGCCCTCGCTTCCCCTCCCTCGATCGGCCTCTTCGGCGCGACGGATGAGTTGGGGCGGTCGAAAATGGACCAAACAACGGCCCCACCTACTCCCGGTCGCTGCCAGCCCCAGGCCCTGTGCAAGGCCCCAGCCTGCTGCCGGGGGAGGTAAATGGAACTTTCTGTCTGGTAATCGGGTCTACGCACACAAGCCCTCTGAGTTGCAGAAGTGGGAAGTGGGGAGGCTGCCGGAGAGGCCTCTCGGAGGAGGTGGCTCCGAAGGTAGAGCCCTGGGATGGGGCTGAGCGGGTGTGCGGAGGTGGGAGACCACAGCCAGGCGCTTGGGAACGTCGTGAGCCAAGCAGAGGAGGATGGGGCATGTTGGGGTCTCGAGATTCCCGAGCTATGAGCGCCAAGGGTGGAAGGCCTGTGAATGCCTCACCACGGAAGACTGACGTGAGGACTCGCGGAGGGAGCGCAGGGACTCCCCACTCGCGGGGGCGCCTCAGCCCCGCCCCATACCTGCGCGGCGGCCCCGCCTCCTCCGATCCATTGGCTAGACCTGCCGCCCGTCAGACGAGCCCCCGGGGCCCGCCCCCAGCCCCAATCGGCGCCTCTTAGCGCCGCGGCCAGGGAGCCAGCAGCGCCAGTCTGCCAGGCTCCCGGCCATCGCCCGCGTGGTGCGCCGCCCGCCAGCCCTTTACTGGCGCGGGACCGCGCGCCGCGGGCTCAGGGCGGACCATGCGCCTGCCAAGCCTGCCGCCCGCTCGCTGGCTATGCGTGCTGGCAGGCGCCCTCGCCTGCGCCCTCGGCCCCGCGGTGAGTGTCCGCCGGGCCGCCCGGAGTCCTTGCAGCCAGGGGTGGAGTGGGGGCGGCGGGAGCCCAGCCGTCTGTGCGCGCGTCTGTGTAAGAGGAATAAGGGGCACCGATCGCCCGGTCTCGCCTTCTCCGTCCCAGACCGGATCTAGACCCGAAGGGTGGGGTCTTGGTCGTGCCCAGTCCTTCCCAGCTCAGCATCGGTGGAGGGGCTGGGGGGAAAGCGTGGGCCCCAGACTTGCCTTCCTTGTAGTGGCTGCGGGTGTGCGGGGAGTGGGGAGGCCAGTGGATGCAGGGTCGGGTACTGTGGTCGATTGAAATGGAAGGTCTGATACACTGTGGGTCGTCGTTGTGTGCTGTGCCTGTCTGGAGGTGTCTGTGGGGTGTCAGAATCAGACTCAGCGCTGGGCCTGAGAAGGGGTGCTTGGGATCAGGTCAGTGACAGGCAGACCCCTTCTTATGCCCTCCCACTGAGCAGAGCACAAAGATAGGGGAAGTCAAGGTGGAAGCTGGTGGGCAGTGAGGGGTTAGGGATGGTATTTAACAGGAGGGGACAGGCATGTGCATGGAGAAAGCTGAGCAGTGAGCCAATAGCCAACTTACAGTGGCCTCCCGCTTCCTGCCAACAGAGGCATGTGTATGCCCCTGACACCTGTGTACCCATGTGCCCTGTCTGTGGATGACTCACCTGGGCCACAGAGTAGACCCTGGTTGGGGAAGGAGATGCATGGTTTATCTTATTCTAAAAACAAGAAGACCTCAAGGCTCACTGAGTCTACCCAAGGCCATTTTATAGATGGGCAAAGTGAGGCCCAGAGACACAAGTGGCACACCTGTCCCCCTGGACAGAAGTTGATTTTCTCCCTAATCTTACCCCAGGCCTTGAGTAATCTGGAGTTGCTGCTTGGGCAGGGCCTAAACTGCCCGCTCCAGATTGGCTGGAAGAGTATGAGGGATCTTGATTATCTAGTCCATTCTATCCCATGATCACCTCCCTTACTGTCGCCCCCACAAGGAAAGGAATCTCTGTGTTTCCACCGAGCTGATGTCCTTGCACACCTTGGGGAGGGGAGCTCATTGCCTGTCCTAGGAGCAGACCTCTGACAACTGGCAGGAGCCTCCCCTCCTCCCATTGATAGCCATGAGACCCACCCCCTGAGCACTTGAAGCCTCACCAAGCTCTGGCCCTGAGGCCACAGCTCTGCCGCCACTCTCAGCCCCTCAGTGTCAGGAAGCCTCCAGACCTCCCTGACAACTCTCTGGTTCGCCCAACCCTGGGCCCCAGCCACTGAAACTCCTCTGGGATGAGCAAGGGATATTGGGACCACTGCTGATGCCCCATTCTCTCCTCCCTGAAGGCTTCTGAGCCCAGGGCAGAATGGTTTCAGTGGGGGTCCTCTCACACCAAGCCGTATCTGCCTCCCACCTCCTGAGACAGCCCAAGCCTGGCTCCTCCAATACCTACCTCCCCTGTCTCTCCACATCTTATTCATTTAGTGCCCAACTCTGTCTCCTCCTCTAGACAGCCTTCCCTGATTGCTTCCGCAAACTAAGCCCTCCCCCTAACCCTTCAGCTCTACTCACCTCCCAGTGGGGACTGTTCTGACCATCCCGTGGGGTCAAGAGCCAGAGTCTCTCACCTTCCCACGTTCCTCACAGCCCAGTGCAGGGGCGGTCCCACAGGGCAAGGGGAAGGGACTCAGCCAGGACGGGGTGAGGTCAGTCCTCTCTACCTCCCCCTCCTCCCCTCCAGCTAACACTCGCTCTCTCATGGAATGGACACCAGGCAATCCTGCTCCAGCCAGACTCAGGGCGGACGTTATCACAGTCATAAAATGGCAGCTGCAAAGTTCAGGTTGAAGGCCCAAGGCTGTCACTCCTGTTTATGGTGCCCTGACCTCAGCCTGGGAAAGGGAAATCTCTGAACAGGGAAGCAAAAAGGTAAAGAAAACCTCCAGTGTCTCAGAGCAGGAAGTGTGCCCCAAGGCCAGCCGTCAGGCCTTCCACCGCCCCTGCCCCCCTGTACAGCAGGCACAGGGACTTCTCACCAGTAACAGAGTTGCTCAGGGCAATGCCCAGCACAATGGGAGGCGGGGTGTGACCACGGGTCCCAGAGGAGGAGCAGACCCAGGCCCTGGGAAGATTTTCAGGCTGGTGGGGGAGACCAGACCCAGTGACTTGGAAGGGAGAGCCGAGGTGGAGGGAGAGCCCAGGGAGAGCACAGCCTCCCAGAACTGGGGGCAGGGGTTGTGAGAGGAACAGTCAGGGAAGGCTCCCTGGAGGAGGCAGGACAGTGCCCTGAAGAGTTTGGCCAAATGGAACAACCTTTCACCCCTCTGTTGGCAGGACCAATGGGCCTGACCCCAGAAGAAGGCAGAAGCTCCCAGCTCACTCCCAGCTCCCCGCAGAGTCTGGGATGGCCCAGGAGTTGGGGCAGGCTTGGCTCCTCCGATCCCGCTAAGATAGGTTACTGGCCACTGGCTCCTGAAGGCCTCGCCTTGCCATAGGCATCCTACTGCCCCTGCCACCTGCTTCTAGCCTCTCCAGAGGCTGGCCACAGCTGCCCAGGCTCTCTTGGCCCCCAACAGGTCACCCTGTGAGCTTTGGGCTGCAGCTGGGTTAGGCCCCCTCCTCAAGTAAAGTGACAGCCTCAGTTAGGCCTGCCCAGGGAACCCCAGGGACTGTGCTGGAAGAAGGAGCTCCCTTCAGAGGCTTCCACCCTCCCATCCTGGTGCCCTGAAGTTTCCGGGGCTTCCATGGGGAGCCCCAGCTGGGTCCAGGAGACCTGGTCCCCACTCCACTCCACAGCAATGGCCGGTTGGCCTGGGGAACATCTTTAATCTCTGTGCAAGGGCCTCAGTTTCTTCACCACAAAAGGGAGGTGACAGGGAACTGGGAAGAGGAGGCTGGGCTAGAGCCAGCCCCACCTGGGGACATAATCTTCCCCTGGAGCCCAGTGTCTCTGTGAAACAGGGTTGGTCTTCCAGGCAGGACTCCTGTGAGCTTTGAAGGAGGCAGTGAAAGTGGTGGTGTGAACTATGTATCGAGTCATCCCTTCCCCTTGATCCCAGCTTGGGAGCCCTGTGGACCTTTATACAGCCATCTCTTGCCCCCACCTGCCCAGGGGTCCCCACGGCAGGCAGGAGTCCTGGGGAGGGGGGATGACCTCACGACGTGGCCAGACAACCTGGGGGGTGAGGCTCCGGGCCCCCTCACAGCATGGGCAGCCTCAGTGGAAATCCAGCATGTGCCAGGACGCCAGGGTAGGGCCTCTAGCCTGCCACCCTCCTGCCACTGCTGGGCCCCTCACTGCGGCCCTCTGGCCATGGAGGAGGAATGGGGCCTGGGGACTATATGAGGTCTTGTCCCTGTCTCCCGGCGCCTTCTGTCGACCTCCCAGACTGCATCCTCCCGTTCAACTTCTCAACACAAAACGGTTTTCATTACACCAAGTGGAAAATTTCAATATGTACAAACTCTCTCTAATACCTTAGAAGTATTTGTGAAGAAGAAAAAGAAACACAATTCAATCTCTCCACCACATGTACAGTTATTTTTTTTACTTTTATTATGAAAATTTTCAAACAAGTAGAGAGAATACTATAATGAACATGCAACTACCCAATTCCTAGGTTTGACAATTATCAACATTTGACATTAATATTTGCATTATTTGCTTTTTGGCTGAAGTATTTTTTTTTTTTTTTTTTTTTCGAGATAGAGTCTCACTCTGTTGCCCGGGCTAGAGTGAGTGCCGTGGTGTCAGCCTAGCTCACAGCAACCTCAAACTCCTGGGCTCAAGCGATCCTCCTGCCTCAGCCTCCCGAGTAGCTGGGACTACAGGCATGCACCACCATGCCCGGCTAATTTTTTCTATATATATATTTTAGTTGGCCATATAATTTCTTTCTATTTTTAGTAGAGACGGGGTCTCGCTCTTGCTCAGGCTGGTCTCGAACTCCTGACCTCGAGCGATCCACCCGCCTCGGCCTCCCAGAGTGCTAGGATTACAGGCGTGAGCCACCGCACCCGGCCTATTTTAAAGTAAAATATAGACATCCTGACCTTCTACCCCAAATGATTTCAAGACACATCTCTAAAACCAAAGGACATTTTCCTATATAACTATGATACTATCGTTACACCTAACAAAATTAACAGGGATTCCTTAATATCTAGTGTTCAAATATCCCCAGCCAGAATTTAATCAAGCACCACAAGATGAGTGGTGATGTTATTGGAGGGTGGTCTTATCACAGGAGCTTTCCTGTCTGTCTGATGGGGCTGCACAGCAAGCTGGCAGGGTCACGAGGAAGGAACAGGGGGTCTTGGCAGTGAACATCGAGCTGGGCTGCACTGGGCAGGGTTGTTTTTACACGCCTCCTTTCTCATGTGGTTCATGAGATGAGGATTTATATCTCTCAGGAAGTGCCTCCTGCTATCTAACTTAAAAACAAGTTCTTCCTGAACAGCGGGTCACCAGATGAGAGGAAGAGTCACCAACCAACCTCTGTGTACCGAGAACTCACAGCCTGTGGCTCCCTGTGCTGGTGCCCAACTCTTTGCAGGTGGCCCCAACTCCGATGTCGCCCACAGACATTGTGTTTGTAAACTGAGTCCTGCAAACCCCAATTCCCTAGGGGTGGCCAGGATCACTTTCAAGGGGCAGGGGATTTAAACTGAATGCTTAGCCAGAATCCCTGCTGTCCCTGCCATCACTGCATGATCCTCTGCAAAGAAACCCTGGAAGGCTTCATGGCCCAAAGGAAACTTTCCAAGAAGAGCCCTTAGATGGGAACCAGCTCAATGTCTTTGCTTGAATTCTCCTAATTACAAGAGCTCTTGTCCTGGTATCACTCTGAGCTGTGGAAAGTTCTTTCTGGCCCCAAGCCCGAACCTATATCCCTGTGTCCCCCCACCCACCCACCCCAGCAACACACACACACACACACACACACACACCTCACTTCTCATTCTACTCTTCTACCATCCAGAGCTCAGCCTTCCCCAAGAGGAGGTGTGGCTGGCAAAATTTGAATTTGCAGAGAGCAGACTTCGGGCTATTGGCAAAGGGATGTAAAAATACAGAAAAAAGAAGAGAAATCAGACTGCAGTAGGGGACGAGGGGAGATGACAGACTGGAGACCTCTCTGGTAGGTATGGCTGCCTATGGGTAGGACCTTCAGACTGCCTGGGGTTATGCAAGGCACCATGGCTGTGGCCAGGCCGGGGCATAGACGGCAGGACCAGCCTGGTATGAGGGCCAAACTAGGGCTTTGGCAATAACTGCTAACCCTGCTGGCTGTCCCCTGGTGCCTAGCTAGTGTCCTTTACATGTGACCCTTGACACAACCCTAGAAGTAGGTCATGCTGTTTCTGTCCCCATTTTACAGATGAGGATGATTAAGTTGCCCAAGTCACCCAGCCAGGAAGTGGCAGACAGTCTGATTCCGGAACCTGTGATCTTAACTGTGCTCTGCCACCTCACCAAGAAGAGCTACTTCTTCCAGAGGGGCCATGGCACACCACACACTGCCCTGGGACATTAGAGATATTTAATTATAATAGTAAAATGTAAAAATCTGAAGTGACAGCTCAGTGATTTGTCACACGTGTGTATACACCTGTGTAGCCACCGCCCAGGTCAATCTATTACACATTCCTGTCACCCCAGCAGGCATCCTCATGCCTCTTCACATATAAGATGAGGTTTTATTTCAACTTCTTTTGGTGCAGTCTGCAAAGCTGGGAGCATGTTTCCCCTCTCTTCTGTGACTTCTGGATCCCACCATCTACCATACCCTCCTATGTCCCTCACTCCCTCCCTTCCTGCCCTTCCCTCCTCACCCCTGGCCTCTCACAACAGGACCTCCATCTCCTTACCAATTCACACACAAGAGCCAGCACACAGGGGCAGGCTGGGACATCGGTCCCGTGTGCTTTTGATCACACTGCTTTCTCTCTGAGTCCTGTGTCTCTTTGTTACCCCATGATTTCTGGGATGGGCGTAAATAAATGATGGGGTGTGAGATGGCTTCCGTTAAAGGCTGGAATAGTGGGGGAGAAGGTAAATGGGACCACTCCCGGGCCCCCTCTACTGCCCTCTACTCCCAATCCCCCTGCCACCTCTAACAGGCTCAGGCAGGAAGAAAAGAGCCCTCCTATGGCAAACCTCAGCAGCACAAATCAAAATCTTCCATGGTGGCTCCCAGTACGTGGAGAGTTGCAGACAGATTCTTCCTCCTGTCTCACCTTAGCCAGCCTACTGCATTTGGTCCTCCTCTCGGAGACCAGCTGCTCCTCAGGGGGACTCCCGCTCCCCTGAGTTGAGGCTGGGGGTTCTGACCCTAGGCAGTAGCTGGTCTCAGGCTGCCCACAAGGGGATTGGATATGGCCTACTACCGGGAGCTGTGCCTACCCTGTCTTTCAGAGCCCCTAGCATCTAACAGCTACAACTCCAAGCACCTTCACCCACATGCCCATCCCCACCCCAGCCTTTGCTCCAGATCTCAGGGAGCCCACAGGGGAGGAGAAAGCAGGACTTTCTCCTGAGCCCCTCACCAATTCCTGTGCTGGGCTGAGCTCCAAGAAGTAAGCTTAAAGTCAGCTTGACCCTGCAGCTGAGCTGAGGCTGGGAAGTTTGGGACCAGACTGGACTCCCAATACCTTCTCTAGGACAGGAGTTCCTGCGGCCAGGAGAAGGGACCCAGGCAGGAGTGAGGAAACCCACAGCATCTCCTCAGTCCTGGTCGTCTTCTGTCCCATGCCATGCTATTAGCTGGACATGGGAAGTGACTGAAAAGGAGTTGGCAAGAGAGCCCTGAGTCTGGTTGGGGATGGGAATTAACCAAATCCTGTTAATTCTACCTGATCACTTGGGCCCTCTCCTCTCTATACCCACTCCCCTGCCTGCCTTAACCCAGGCCTCATCAGTCCCTGCCTGGACTGTGCAGTAGCTTTCAGCCCCACCACCTGCAACCTGAGGGATCTTTGTAAAATGTGTGACCCCCATCCTCAGGCTCCTGCTTCAAATCTCTGATGGTCCCCAAAGGCCTAGGAGTCAAAGTTCATACTTCAAAACTGGCATCCCAGCCCTTCTAATCCCACCCCTAGTCAAACTTGTCTCCTGATGCCACAGAACTCCTTGCTGCAGCTCTACCAAGCTTCTTGCAACCTTGCATGTGTTAGGCATTTGCATGCCTCCATGCTTGTGCACAAGCCACTCCTGCTTCCTGGGGTGCTCTTCCTCTACCTCTAATTATCTAACTCTTACATATCCTCTAAGACCTACCTCTACAGAATGGGTACAGAATACCCACTCTGTATGAACCCCACACTCCGGCTAGATCCCACCCTGGAACTCTTCCCTGGGATCGGTAGACTTGGCTATATTTGGCCACGGAATTTTCCAACTCTCTCCGTGTGCCTAGAGTCCAGAGGGATAATGAGGATGTTTAGAATAGGGAAATAAGTGAGAGAGGAAGTCCAAAGTCTGCCTGAATTCCTCAGTGATAAGGGCTGGAGGGAGCTGCCCTGGCCCTGGCCCTCAAAGGGCAATGGTTGACCAGATGGCCCAAGGCAAGGCTGTGCAAAAGGGTTGATGTGGTCCAAATCAGTGGTCAGAGACTTAGGTCCTGTCTGGGAATGTGCATTTGCTGAGTGACCTCAGGTCTCTCTTTGGGTCTCCATTTCCTCTACCCCTCTCCAGATGGGCCCAGCACTCAACTAAATTGTGGCAAAGACAGAGCACATCTTCCAGACCACCCACACTTTATTCAGAGACACCGTAGGCTCCTGTACCCACCCCTCCCTTCTCTGTGAACTGCCCGTCATGAAGGGCTCCGTAGCTGTGCTGCTAGGGGAGCAGAGTTGGCTAGAGCAGCTGACCCAACACCTTCTACCCTCAGACAGTGGGAAGCAGAAGCTGCCAAAACCCTAGGTGCCCACAGTGATTGGGAAAGAAATATCTGTTGGCAAGCCACATGGCCATAGCCCTAGCTCATGAGGGCCCAGAAAGTAAGGTCATCCATTGTCCTTTCTCAGCCCATAAGGCTGGACACTTTTAGTTACAGGGACATAAAACTCAACTGACTCAAGCCATAAAGAAAGGCATTGGCTTGTGTTGCTGGAAGCAGAGCTAATTTCAGGCATGGCTGGATTCAGGGGCTCAGACCATGTGAAGAGGGCCTGGTTTTTCTCTGGCTCTCTATTCTGCCTTCAGCTGTGCGGCCTTCATTATCATGTTTCACTTGTCAACAAGATGGCAGAAGAAGCCCCAGCCCCTGCATCCTTTAAGATTTCCACTCCAGTGGGAAAAAACAAATCCACTTGCCTCATTGCTTGATCCAAAGTCCCAGGGGTGAGCTTCCTGGCTCTGAGTAGCCTGACACGGGCCATGTGCCAGGCACTGTGGCCTGGAATGCTCTGGTTGACTTAAGTCTTGGTCACATGTCAATCTCCTGGAAGAGGGTTCATCAGACCCCCATGAACTCTGAGTAGGGAAGGAGACGGCTTCCCAGACAAAGGTGAGGACATGGCACCAGAGGGAAGTAAAGGATGGTGGAAGGCGGAAACAATAGACATCCACTACCAACCATCCTGCATTCACGCTGCAGTGTGATGGGAGGTGGAATGGGCGGGAGGATCAGGAGAGGCTGGGAAGGGACCGGAAAGCAGAAAGAACCTGTTGGAGATGGACAACAGAGCCGGGAAGGTACCTGGGAGAGAAGTGTGCTCCAAGACAAGCAAAATAGACCAAAGGTGGGACACAAGCTCGGGCGACCAGTCCCCAGGTTCTTCTTCCAGAGGCCACCTCTGAGATCCACCTGGCCATTCTTCCCCCATACTTGAGGAAGCCAGAAACAGACCCCTCAAGACAGAGCACGTTGAGCATTTCAGCCTGAGTACCCTATGGGCAAGAGGGGAAGCACATGACCCCAAAGAGAAACCACAGGCACAGAGTTTCCTTTAAGTCTTGTCTCTTTTCTTTTAACAGTTATACAAATATTAATAATTGTATCCGCTCTATAACGGATCTGTGTTACTTTAGCATGCCAAGTTCTAAATGACTCACCATTTAATGTCTTTACCCCAACTCGCTGATAAAGTTAAAAATCCAAGATAGAACCCATGTTTGCTGTGTGGCTTCCAGGCCACTGGCACATGGGCAGGTGAGGTCTGGACGCTGGAGAAGACTGAGCGGAGCCCTGGGCAAGGAGTCCTGCCGCTAGACCTGGGCTAGGTCAGCCATGGTGTCATCTGCATATGGCAAAGTTGGGCGACAGAGGACCTGTGACACAATGAGGCCCAACCAAAGCCTTCAGCAGGAAGTGGGGGAGCTATGAAGGTGGCAGGAACTTAACTGTGTGGCCTCTTGGACACTGTGGTGTCCAGCATCAGCTTGGACCTCTCTCCCATCCACAGCAATGGAGAGCTCACTGCCACCCGGGATGCAGAGCCCGCAATGGGGCTGACTTACGTAGAACAATGGTCAAAGTGCTAAGTACTTTGGTGCCTGCAGACCAGGCGGGGCCCCCTAAAGGGAGGAAATGAGGGGGAGTCCCCCACCTATGCTCTTCCCACAGACCCACTGTAAGAAACCCTAAGTCAGCAGGGGAGGGATTGAAGCCCAGGGAGGCAAGGGCCAGGGTGGGAGGGACAAGCTAGAGGAGACACTGAGAATGTGTGATTCTGGAGAGGTCTCGCTGGACCCTCTCCTGTGGCCCCGGCAGGGACTGTGACGTTCTCCTCCCCAGATAGAGATGAGGAAACTGATGTGCGGTTGCCAGGGCCAGAACCCACTTTCCTAAAGTCAAAGAGAAAAGAGCTGCCACCAGCTCAGCGGTTTCTCCGTGGAGGCCTTCACCTGCCCTTCCCCACCCAACAGTTCCCAAGGCCTGATTTTCTCTGGCTGTGCCTGGACAGCCATCCCCCGCGACTCACATGTCTTCCCCAAAGCCAGCGTCCCCTGTCACACAGGTCTGGCCCCACCCCTGACGCTTGGCCAGGGCCCAGAGGTGGAGAGGGAAGAAGCTTGGGCTTCCCCGTCACTTCTGCCCCCCTTCTCAGGGGAGGGGAGGGCTGCTGGGCTCCCAGAGGGGCCTCTTTTACTTCCTTAAACTTCCCCACCCCCATTAGATCTGGCACAGCTTGAATTATTTAGACGCTAGAAAGGAGGCAAGTGAGATCTGGGCAAGTAGGGCCAGAGTCCCCTTCCCAGCCCAGAAACCAGGGGACAGAGCACAGGCTCCTGGAGCGAGGACAAAGGCTGGAAAATGCAGCCGGACTCCTGGATTCCTCCCAGGGCTGGCCCCAGGAACCAGAGGCCAGGATCTAATTCCCCACAGCAAGGTAGCGCTAGCTGGGCCCACCCATCCAGGGAGATGGAGGCAGGGACAGAGGACTCCCAAGCCAAGCTGGAGAGTGGCAGTGTCCAGAGGGCCAGCTCAGGGCTCTAAGGAGAGGCCCTCTTGCCTCTGTCTGGGGTCGTGCCACCACAAAGAGACAGAGTCGTTATAGCTGCAGCACTGTTGGGAGAGCCACTAAGAAGCCATGACAGGGCGCTCAAGGTGGGCCCAACTTTGGGGACAGTGGACAACTGTTTGAGGTCAGATCCAGGTCAGGTTCAGGTTTCAGTTGGGCTGGGATCGGGTTTCAGTCTGGGGCTGCAATTGGGGTTCAGTTGAACTTGGGTCCCCTCCAGGGTGAGAGCAGTTTCAGCGCAGTGACTGGGCCCTCCACACTCCTGAGTGATTGGCGAGGCTGATGAGCCCCTCCCTGTCTCCGTCCCCCAGGGCAGCCAGGCAGCCATGCTGCAGCAGGAGTGTGACTATCTGCAGATGATCGAGGTGCAGCGCAAGCAGTGCCTGGACGAGGCCCAGCTGGAGAACGACACCACCACAGGTGAGGGCACCGTGGGAGGAGGGGAGCTGCAGACCCCCGCAGGACCCCGTGTTTCCTCACCTCACGAGCCCCGATCCAAGCCACATTCGTTCCACGTTTGTTGGATGGGGACCCCAGGACGGGGATCACACCACAGAGCTGCTGGCTGGTGAGGAGGGCCTGCAGGGGGCCAGATGGAAGAAGGAAGGGGCTGACTGGCCTCCACGTCCCCAACACCCCAGCCCAGGTCTGGGGAGCTCCCAGCACCAGCTGAGGAGGACGTACTAAGCTGGGGTTCTGAAAAGTGCATGGACCAATCTGCCTTTGGGGCTCCCTATCCCTCTTCTCCAGGAAAAATGGAGATGATGCCCATGGCCGCCAGCCCACCCAGGATGGGAAGCACAGGGTACTGTGTGGCGGGGGGCATGGCCAATGAGAGTAGGCAAGTTTCAGGAACCCCCACCCCTCCCAAAGGAGGGCTGGGATGGGGACAACTGGCCCCAGAACCCCACACTCCTGGATTAGCTCCTGTACTATATTAGCATCTCAGAGGAAGAGCAGGGGACATTCAGTCACAGTGTGTGACCCCCACAGGGACCACATGGAGCTCAAAGCCATCTCAGCAGTCCAGAGCAAGAAGGGGCACCAGGCTAGTCCGACAGGTCTGGAATACTCACCATGGGGAGGTGGGTGGGGAGGCTCAGCTCCTTCCTCTCAAACCTAGGCTCTGCCACCGGGACACCCAGAGGAGTTATGGTGACACACACACACACACACACACACACACACACGTGCAGGCCCCTCGGCCTACACAGGTGCACACACTGGCCTCCTCTTCCCAACCCATGCCCAGCCGGCCAGAGGAACCATCAGCTCATTATCCTGCTGATTAGCCGAGTCAAGGTCAGCCCCAGAGGCTGAGCACATGGGGCTGCCAGCTACTCCCTCAGGGGTCTGGGAGAGCTCCAGCCTGGCAGTGTGAGGGGTGGTGCCAGCTTCCCAGACCAGACAGCAGGGCCATCACCCCCCACTTAGCTCAGAGCGGCCCAGGGTGAGAATAGGAGGAGTTCCTCGGAAAGGAGCCACTTGAGCCAGACTTGGAGGGTGGGCAGGTTTGAAGAAACAGAGAGGCTGGGAAGGTGGGAGGCACCCAGGCAGACTGCCCACAGGAAGTGGGAGGTGGGTGTCAGGTTCAAGGCTCACGAGACATGGAGGGAGGGCTGGCACCTCAGGGCTGGAGGCAGTGAGGTGGCCGCTTGCTCTGGGCCTCCACCCCAGGCCATGCCCCGAGGCTAAGCTTAGTTACAGAACAGCCTTGCTCAGGAGTCAGGAGCATCTTTACGTCTTCCCAGCCCCCAGGCTCCCTCGCCACCTTTCTGAGGCTGACAGTTCTGTGACCCCTCCTGGGTCCCTCTTCTTAGGCCAGGTACCCAGCTCTCTGGCTCCTGCACCGTAAGTGAGTGTGTTTAGCCTCACAGAGAGGCTTTGCCTCCCCTGGGTCTCAAGGCAGGACGGCCCCCTGTTTCCTAGGGCCCAGAGACTGAGGTCTGGGTCAAGGGGTGGCTGGACCTGCCACTACCTACATGCCCCAGCCCACCCCACCAGGGCAGGGGGGCAGGCCCCAATGGTGGGATTATGGGCAGCCCTGAGAGGCCCAGACCCCAGACTCTAGGCCTCACTGCAGCACCTCCCAGGCCCTGGGGCAGGCCACCCTCGTGATTCTGATGAGGTCATTGCTGGCACAGCATGCCTGTTGGGTGCCAACACCCTGTCACCAGCAGCCTGGGATCCAGAGGAGGGCAGGCATGGGTTAGGGGCCATCGGTCTCCCCATGGCCATGTGTGAGGCTCTGTGTGTGTTCGTGCACAACCAGGTGTGTGCTCCTGGCCCATGTCTGTCCGGGACGGTGTCTGTGCCTCTGGGGTCTGTAACTCTGTGTGAGTCAGGAGTGTGTGTCTATTTAGGCCTGCACATGCCTAGGTGTGTCTGCCTGGTGTGCTGCGTGTCAGTTTGGGAGTGTGCCCATCAGTGTGAATGTTGGTGGTATGTCCAGACATGCCTGTCTCTATGCAGGTATGTCTCTGTGAGTTGTGTGTTTCTGTGTGCCGGTTTGCTTGTGTCTGTGGTCTTTCCATGTCCAGATAAGTATACATATATGTATGTTTGCATGTGTGTCTGGGGTTCCATGTGCCTGGAAGTACATGTCAGTGTGTGTGTTTGTGTGCACACAAGTCTATGAAATAACACAGCAGAGGCTCACCCCACCTGGCCTCACCATCCCTCACCCAGGCTTGGGGCTGGGCTTTCCTTTTGGGGTCACAGCCCCTAATGGGCACACACAGCCACCCTAGGCCCGGTGTCTCTGTGGGCCTGGTGACATGTGTGATGGAGCCTGTGGGGCCTCCCTGGGGTAAGCACACCCAAAATACTCCCAGGGCCCAGCCCAGGGCAACAAGCCAGTCCAGATACCAAATATTTTCATGGTTGTCACCCTCTCTACTGCTGTCACCCCAACCCTGCTGCCTTAGAAAACCAGCCCTGTCCTGCCTCCTGCAGGACCTCGCCTCACCACGTCCCCCAGACTGTCCTCTCTTCCCTGGCTCCCCTGCCCAGCCCACTGCCCTGCTCGCTGACCGAGCGCAGTTCACAGCCCAGCCTTGGTGGTGCTGAGATTCCTTGAGGTCAAGTGTGGCCTCCCCAAGGACAGAGCCCAGTCCCCTTCTCTTCTGTCCCACCCCTGGTGAAGGAGAGCTCAGGGCCAGAGACCCAGCCCCAAATCTGCTCCCCAACCTGTGCTGGCGGCTGGAGAGTCAGAGAGCCCCAATCTGGCAGAGACCCAGAAACAATAGCTGGCCTACAAAACAGGGTGTGCCCAGCACTGTCAGAGAAGGGTAAACAAAGTCCAGCAGCAACAAAATTCCCAAAGAAATGACATCGAGCCCTTCTGGCCAGGAGGAGAGGGAGCCTGTGCATAGGCTGCGCCACTCACCGGCGGTGGGACCTCGGACTAGTTGCCTAATCTCTCTGTGCCTCAGTGTCCTCCCCTGTGAAATAGAAGAGTTAAATAAGTCATTCATTTAAAGTGGTTAGAGCAGTGCCTGGCACACACAAAGGCTACGTAAGTGTTTGCTATTATTATAATAACAGAGTCTTGAACCATGAGCAGGATTTGACTGGTCCGAAGGGCCCCTACATGACCTCCAGAGAGGCTGCCACAGAATGGGGGAGGGCCTGGCAGCCAGGGTGACACCACAGAGCCCTCAGGACAGCCTGGGGTGGAGATGGTTGGGGTCCACGAGGAAGGGAGGCCGTACTCTCTGGCCAGGCCCTGAGGATGCCGGTGTCCTCCTCGGCCTTCGGCTGCAGGTGCCACCTGACTGCTGCAGCCCCAGAAGGTACCCCTCCCCTCTGCCAGCCCACTCCAGCACTCAGAGTCCCGAGGCTGCTCCCCAAGGGAGGACATCCCTCCACCTCCTCTTCCCAGACTCCCCTCTTGGGAACTCATGAACCTTCGGACCTGGGCTGGGCTGGGCTTGGCCCAGCTGGCGTTGACTTTGGCTCAGGGGTTGGGTTTCCTGAGCAAATCTAAGGACTGGCAGGATTGCAAAGAGACAATTAAGCCTCCCTCATGGGAGGGGGTCTAGAGTAGTCTTAGTCCTCCAGGAGCACTCAGCTCCTGAACAGGCAAAAGCATGGCATTTGCATCTGCCTATTAAAGCAGACCCTTAGGAACCCCACTGAGCGTCCCTGGCCAGGCTCTGCAAGGCGAATAGCTGCAAGGTGCAGAACACAGCCTGCGACGCATTTTTCTCTGAACTCGCTCTCTGACAACACCCCCACCGTCACAATTCACAATCTGAGTTTTGCTGCCCAGAGCTGCTGAGCACCTGTGTTGCTCAAGAACTAGCCGTACCCCAATATACTCATCAGCCCAGCACCTCGTTTTTATAACAGACATTTTCTAATGCCCCCTTTACTATCATAAAACGAAATTCAGGACACACACTCATTCACTTTTATAAAAAATGATGTTCTAGCTGTAATGTGAAAGAATAATTAAAAGGCAAGTAATTTCTAATAAAGTACTGTGTACACGTTCAGGCATGATTGCACTAAAAGAAGATGTAGTCTGTAGGTTGTGCCTATAAATATAAATTCCGGCAATGTGAGACCTATAAATGTAGATTGACATGTGCGGGCGGTTGTATCAGTGACTCAAATATTACAGGCAGCTCTGCTGTAGGTAACATGATTTTCCAAAACGTTGAACAACTCTCAGGAAAGTTCCAAACAAAGTAAAGCACAGTCTTGGCTCCCTTTACTCAGTGGTTGCATTCCTGGAAAACTTCATGTATGTCAAACCTGTGCAATAGCTACCTTGTGTTTATATGTGAAATGAGTAAGAGTCCAGGCTGTGGTCATTACAAAAGGTTTTCATCCACACAAATTTGCAGTGGCTCATCTGAAAGCCATGCAGAACGTGAGACGGTTCATCACTGTGCAGGACCATCCAGGTTGCCTGCCTGGCATCCCTGGTGCCTGCCCATCAAATGCCAGGTGAGGCCCCTCCAGTTGCTGCAACAAATAAAACCCCGGCCAGTGTTCAAAACAACCCCGGGGGTGTTCCATGCCTCAGTGAGGACCAAGGAGCTATAGTCGTGCCTCCTCTCCCTGCCTCCCTGCCAAGACAGCCCCAATATAGCCTGGGCAGGGCTGTGCCTCCCCTCTGAGACCTGAGTCTCAGGTGGGAGCCTGGTGGCAGGAGGAAGAGAGTGGGTCCCTCTGGGCTCAGGCCCCAGGGCTGGAGACACCTGGTGACCACGCTGACCCTTGTGTCCTCTGCCTTCACCCCACAGGCTGCAGCAAGATGTGGGACAACCTCACCTGCTGGCCAGCCACCCCTCAGGGCCAGGTGGTCGTCTTGGCTTGCCCCGCCATTTTCACGCTCTTCTCTTCCATTCAAGGTAGGAGCCCCAGGTTGAAGGGAGGGAGCTGGGGTGATGTGAGTGGGCCGCCTGGAGTGGGGATCACCTCTCAAGGAGGAGGAAAGGCAAAGGAAAGTGACCAAAGGGGCTGCAGCCTGGGGGGCTCCCTGGCAGAGAAGGCGATGGCACTGGGCCTCTGAAGGACTCATGGGATTTGATTAGCTCTTCACATACAGATAAGCCTGTGGGAAAGGCTCGCTAAATATTTGCTCAACAATTGATAACTGATTGACTGACAGGCACTTGATTACATTATGGCTCCCATGTTCCTGTTGCCTTGGGCTGGTCATGATTCAGTCTTTCGCTGTCTGGAGCCAGTGACCTCTGGGGCTCTGAGAAACCGCAGCACGGCTCTGCTTACACACACCGTCATGTTCTGCTTAAATGAATGTCCACATATGAGGCAGAAAAGAAAAGGGGGAGCCCCTTCAGGAAGCGGGCTTTCTTGCCACTAGCGCTTACCGAGGCTTACGACTTACATTTGGTCATTCGGTCACGCAGCGAGTGAAGCAGCCCTGGGGTGCCAGGCACTGGGGTGCACAAGCACGGGGGGGAGGCAGGGAACACAACAGCCCCCAGGGTGCTCTTTTGGAGCTAACGTTCTAGTTGGAGAGATATTTAGTACGAAAACAAACAAATGTATCCTAAACAATAAGAAGTGCTGGGGGAGAGAAAAAGTGGGGTGGGAACCACATAAGGCCGGTGTTCATGAACACCTCTGAGGAGGTGACAGACACCTCGGGTGCCGTCCAAAGACCTGGAGGTGAGACGGAACCACCGTGCAAAGATCCTAGGCAGGCAGACAATTGAGAGAGAGAACGCACGGCCCACGGAACAAGCATTCACGGAGAGTGCAAGGGAGGAAGAGAGGGGAGAGAAGGGGGCAGGGACGGGGACCAAGCTATGCAGGGCCTTCCAGACTGAGGCGAATACTTGGGTTTTTTCCTAAGTCCAGTGAGAAGCCTCTGGCAGGGTTTTAAGCAGGAAACCGACACAGTCTGATTTAGGTTTTTCTGATAACTCTAATTTCTGTGAGAAGGAAGGATTCTAGGAGTGTAAATGGGAAACCCAATCACAAGGCAGGTGAGCAAGGAGGATGGCTTGGATTCTGGTAGAGAGCGTGGTGGAGGAGAAAAGCGGGAGATTTGTCTATGGAGGGTTTGGGGGAGGGCGAGGGGGAGAGAGCAATCAAACGTGCCCCTCTCCCAGGTCTAGGTTTAATGAGCTGGGGGGGAAGAAAGAGCTGGACTGGATGGGGAGGACTGAGGAGGAGTAGGACTGGGTGGGGAGGATTGAGGGAGGAGCAGGTCTGGGCAGGGGGGGTACTTATAAGGAGCAGGCCCTAGATAAGGATTCAAGGAGTGAGCGGAAAGACTCGATTGTCTCTCACTCCAGGCGGCCTTTCCTCCCTGGACCCCAGTCTCTCTGTAAAGTGGGGGTGGGAGGTGGACCAAATGGTCTCTTTGGGATGGGCCAGTTTTCCCCCCAGTGCTTTGTATTGTGATCTCATTGGTGAAGGACAGATCTCAAAGCCCTCCGGAGGAGTCTGGAAACAGTCACAGCCCGTGCCATGGTCCTGGTTGGTGCCCAACTGGCCCAGCCCTCCACCAAGGGGACCCAGTGCCTGAGCAGGTCAGAGAGGAGCTCCTCTGGCAGGTCTCACAGCACAGACCATCAGCAGAGCCTGGGAACCAGCCTTCTCTCAGATCCCTGGAAGCACCTGCTAATTGCCTTCCTCCCTGACACTCTGCTAATTGCATTCCTCCCAACGGTTCTTCCTTCTGTCCCTGCTGGAATGTGTCAAGGCAGCTCCTTCACTTGAGAACCTGGACTCCAGCCCCCTGTCTGGCTAACCTTGAGGCTGCCAGCATCAAAGGGGTCTACACGGTGCCTTTGTGCAGATGAGAAAAAGTCAGCCCTTGCTCCGGAAGAATCAACCTCTCCCTAGAGCCCACATCACAAAGTGCCAAGCTGAATATGAAGTAGGTTTTTGCCCCCATGGCCATCAGTCAGATGCCCTTGTGCAGTGAACAACCTGCACAGCTATACTTGGTGGGCCTCGTCTCTGAAAATGGTGGAGAGAAATAGAAGACTGTGATTAGGGTTTCAAAATGTAGAGGCAAGAGGGTGTTTTCCTGAGTAACTACTAATAGATGAAGAAGGTGTGAGCAACTGACCTTAAATTCCAAAGAGGGAAGTTTGCAAGTGTGGGGTAGGATGATGCCCACGCTGACTTCCATGTCTTTGGATAACAGGACTGGGGAAGGAGTATCCCCCCAGGAAGAGACCTGGTTCTACAGGGAAGGCTGAGGAAAGCTTACAGACGATAAAAATCATAGGGGGTTAGGAAGAAGTCATCTACCCGGGCTGGAGGAAACACCTAGACGAGGTGGCCTGGCCAGGCAAGGGATTGCTCCTGAAGGCACCAAAGCGTTCATGGTGGCTCACTTCTTTAATTTATAGTCTGCAGATCTGTGGTGATTTTATCTTCAAATATTTAGAGAGACATTTTTTCTGTTGTTGTTACTCATACCTGCAGTGAGAGTGGATAAAGAGATTTTTTTTTTTAGAATAAAAAGTAGGATGGCTATTTTGGTTGAGAAAACTCAATAGACATCAATTCTCACCATGTCTGTGGAGTATATGGGACACCTCCTCTCCCCACCACCTGCGTCACGATGCCATGGATAAGGAAGTCTTGGTGCCAACTAAGAAGCTTGCCCTTGCTGGCTGGGATGGGGCGCACGGGAGGAATTTCAGCAGGAGAGCTCCGTGGTCAGGTCTGGGTGCTGCTTGGGGGGCAGGGGTAGGAAAGCAGGGAGACCATCCAGAAGCTCCTACCTAACGCAGGGGAAATGAGATGGTGGTGGTGTTGAGGGAAGAGAGGCTGGGATAGGACTGGTGACAGATGGGGGAGAGGGGAAGGGAGTGAGGAGACAATGATCCCCCAATTTCTGGCTCCAGTCACTGAGTGGTGCTTTTCAGGAGGTGGAGAAGCCCAGGGAGGAGCAGGGGCCGTGACTGCTCTTTGAGACATGGCGAGTGGGAGGAGACTGGGAGAATGGAGGTGCCCCTCCCAGCATGGGGTTAAAGTCCCTTGCCACCTCCCTCCTGCCCTCCATAGCCCTCTCCACAGACACAGGGCCTGCAGTTTCCCAGGGCCAGCCTGGAGAGAAACTCTTGGCTGCTTCTCTGGGTCCCATGGTGACCACCTTTGAGATCTCCTAGAGAGCAGCTCGCTTTGAGGCCTGGACCACAGTCCCAGGCCTCCCCAAAGAAGCCGTCTAGCCCTGAAGATGATCCTCTATCCTGTCCCCTGCCCACCATCTATGGCAGCCAGGGCTCCAAGGGTGCCCCTTTGGCCACTGCTGGGAGCCCAGGAAGATCTGGAGTCTTGGTCTGCATCCCAGGCCTGCTGCGACCATGGCCAAGTCACCTCACTTCTCTTAGCCTGGGGATCCCCACCTTTCAGTGGGACAAATGAAAACTCCTGATCACTAGCCTTAACACATTAATGTTTACCCTACCACCCTACTCACACACACACACACACACACACACACACAGCATGTGAAGCTGCCGTGTAGGTTGTGTAGGTGCTGTGAGTCATAGCAGTTATGCTGCTAGCGTAATTCACGATGCCAGGTGCTCGCTTTGTCACGGTGCCTGGCCTCATGAAGCCCTGGTCCCTCTGGAGAATACAGAGCCGGAGCTTTAGAGGCCCAGCTTCACGGCTGGTTGATTTGGGCTTTATCCCTCTTTTTGACCCACCGGACCCTGGTGGGGGGAAGTCCCCAAAAGAATCGGATCCTGAGTGGAGCCGTGGCCTCAGAGTCTGCGTGAGCTCCTGAGAGCTGATGCCAGGGCTGGGCCTGCAGTTTGAAGAGGGGCTGGACTGAGGCCTCCGAGCCAGGCCCACCTCAGGCTTCAATGGTGGGAAGCTGGAAGCTCTGGGTAGGGGCAGCTGAAGACCCTTCTCCTCACCTTGGAGCCTCTTGCCCCAGTGTGGTTGGGAACCCCGGGCAGAGAAGGGGCTGCCAAGGCATGAAACTGTCCCAGCCCAATGCCCCTTCTTCAGCAAGGTCCTTCCCTGCCTTCCCCGGGCCACGCAGTGGAGACAGGGCCAGCCCTGGGCTGCTCTTTCCTGGCTGTCCTCCCCCAGCCCCAGCCATCCCTCAGTTCATCGTCCATAAAGCAGGGGAATAAGGCCTCTTTCAAAGGGTTGCCAGGATTTACAGAAACAGTGAACATGAAACCACCTGGCATATTCCCGGCACAATGCAAAGTTTGGAAATATCAAACACACCTGCACAGTGACCCTCCCTGAGCTCACAGGACAGCTTGACCCCTCCCGAAGCTCTGCACCTGGACACCGAAGTAAGTCCTCAGGTCACCTCAGTGCAGGTGAGGCCAAGCTTACCTGGGAAGACTGGAGACCAGACCAGCTCTGTCTTGTCCTCTCTGTGTGGCCTGGGGCAAGTGACCCACCTCTTGGGACCTCCACTTCTCAGCTGTGAAATGCACTTACCTTCCTTGTTGGATGGTTGAAGGGATTAAACAGGATGTGCCTAAAGTGATCTGTGCAGCACCGACACGTGGAAAGTTCTCAAAAATGGACGCATGAAGCTGACGACGACGGTGGTGACAGTGCTGGTGATGAATGAGTACTGGGATGGGGGAGGGAGAGGATTCTCTGGCTCACCCTTGCCTATTCAACCCCTCCCCTCCCTCAGGAGAGAGGACACTCCCCAGGGCTGGAGAGTGGGGAGCCTTGCTGGTACCCCTCACCTCACATGCCTCCTGAGTGGTCCTGTCCCTTTGCTGCAGCCTTGAGCCTCCAAGAACAGTGGAGAGTGCCGCTGCCCTGTAGCTCCGGCCTCAGCTGGTTTCTGCCCAAAGCTCCTGCAGTGCTGTGCTGCCGCACTCCCCTTTCACACAGCCCTGCCTGGGCAGGTGCCCCTGCGGGAACTGCCTGCTTCTCCACCTCCGAGGATTTCAGATCTGCACCCTCATCAGGCGTCCTCCAGCCCCCACCCACACCCATAGCCACACTTGGGGGCCTCTCCAGCAGCACATCTGAGCTCCACCAGGTGTGGCAGGAAACCCATCCCCACAAGCCGAGGCAGACATGCGCCCCCACCCCAGCTGTGGCCCTGCAACGAGGGTCAGCATTCAGCTCACGGCAAGGGGCAGGGATCCTTCTGCGACAAGGATCCAGGCAGAGTCTGTGACAAGGATTGGAGTTTATGTTGTACCTGGGGTCAGGTTCAGACCATGGCAGGGGTGGGACTGAGCCCAGGAATGTCTGCTCTGTCATCTGTGCAGGAGGGTCCCCTGGCAGCCCTGCAGGGGCTTCTCCCTGCCCCGGGTGCCCCCGTGGTCCCCTGGGTGTCCAGGCAGCTGGAGTCTGACAGCACCAGGACTGGGGGGAGCAGGCTGAGTCCTCGGCCCTGTGCCAAGCACAGAGACAGCCAGGTCTCCATGGCTTACTCCAGGGACCAGCCCTGATCCCGGCCTCAGCCTCCCTCCTCCCTGCCCCTGCCCCCCACCCAGGCCACAACGTGAGCCGCAGCTGCACCGATGAAGGCTGGACACACCTGGAGCCTGGCCCCTACCTGACTGCCTGTGGCTTGGATGACAAGGCATCAAGTTTGCATGAGGTGGGCCTCAGTGCACCCCTACCCCGCCTGCAGAGCACCTGGCCCACCTAGGCACCTTTCTCCCTTGCCCACAGATGGCTGCTGTCTGTGTGGGAGCCTGTACTCCTGGGGTCCGCCCTCCTCAAGCCTCCTCCCTCTCCAGGCCTGCCTGTCTGGAAGCTTATCACCTCGCTGCCCCTGACAGGGAGTGGGAGGGGGCTTTCATGAGGATGATGCACAGGAGGGGGTCCCCAGAGCACCAAAAGCAAAAGCAGCACCCCCAGGCTGGGGCCCCCCAGACTGGCTGGTGGGAGCCCCACTCCAGTCCTGGAGGTGGCAAGGCCGGCAGATACCAGCACCCTGTCACATCCAGAGGGGAAACTGAGGTGCGAGTCCTGGAAGAAGCCAGCCTCAGATACTCAAAAGCCAGTCAGGGACAGGGACAGGGACAAGAACAGGGCCTGTTGTCCTCAGTCCCAGGACAGGGATCTGCCTCTGCAGCAGGTAGAGCACAGGTGGTCTCTGTGAGGACCTGGGGAGCCAGGTAGTGATATAGATGGGGAGGCTAGAGTATAACTGGGGTCCTCAGCCAGGAGCCCCTCATGGCTTTGGAGTATAAACGCATGCGTCTATGATGACATCTGCCCCACCCTCAGCCACCCTTCTTGCACAGGGCTTTCACTCCCTGCAAGGCAGCAGCAATTTCTCAGAGGCCTTTGAAGTCCACTGGGGCCTTAGGCCCTAATTGCCCTAAATCCCTCTTAACCACTTGCCTCTGCTGGGGCAGGGTGTGGGAGGTGGAGAGGAAGGAGGGGCTTGCCTGGTGGCTGTTTTTCTGTCCGTGTGTCCACGGGGAGGGCATCGGGAGAGGGACCAAGCAAGAAGCCCCTGGGGCCCAGCCTTGTTCCCCTAGTTTGCCCTCATCCTGCTGACACCAGCCCCTGAGAGCCCAAAGTGGGAAATCAGCCCCGGTGTCATCTGTAACATTCTGCATTCCCTGTGAGCCTTCAGAGAGAGGGCCTCGTGGGGGTCCCCTAGGGTGCTGAGCCCAGAGTTGGCACAGAGCTGCAGGAGCCAATGAGCACATGGAATGCATGAGGTCGTCACTCTTTCCCTCAATGACTTACCCTTCATGAAGAAGCAAGGACAGAGTGAATTCAACCCCCACTCCTGCCCTGAGATGCGGTCCTGTCCTGTCCGTGGAAACTGGGCTGTTAGGGGGTCAGGGGATTGAAGGATGCCCCTCAGCTGCTCTTGGTAGCCCTGAGCCTCAGCCTCCTTATCTGCCAAGGCAGGGGCACCCCTGCCAATACCATCTGTGCAAGCCCCCCAAACCCCCGCAAAATCCTTACCCATCTTCCCCCAGCAGCAGCAGAAAATGTTCTACAGTTCTGTGAAGACCGGCTACACCATCGGCTACAGCCTGTCCCTTGCCACCCTTCTGGTTGCCACAGCTATCCTGAGCCTGTTCAGGTGAGGCCCAGCCCAAGTGCCGGGCTCAAAGCAGACCTGCAAGTGTCACTCCAGTGGTCAAACCCAGCCTGGCCCAGACATGTCCTGGCCACCTCCACTGTCACAATCCCTGCCCCAGCCGCCCTGCCAGGCCAGCCTCCCTAGAGATGGTGGGTGGCCAAGGAGTTCCATCTGCTGTAGCCTAGTCCCCTACAGGATGGCCCTGCACCTGGAGATAGGGACCAGAGGGTGGGGCCTGCACCCTGGAATGAGGCTTTTGTGGCAGGGGCACAGTCGAGGCTGAGGCACTTAGAGGGCCAGCTGCACAGGAGGATGGGGCACCTGGGGGCAGGCCTGCAGCTCAGGATGGGACCCCCTTCAAGGCAGGGCCTGCACTCTGGAGGCCACATGCTCCCGAGCACCCCCTGCTCAGAGCGTAGGATGACGTTGGCTGAGGTGGGGGTGCGAGGTCCCTTCAGCCTCCCAGATCTGCCCCGCCCCATGCAGGAAGCTCCACTGCACGCGGAACTACATCCACATGAACCTCTTCATATCCTTCATCTTGAGGGCTGCCGCTGTCTTCATCAAAGACTTGATCCTCTACAACAGCGGGGAGTTGGACCACTGCTCCGGGGGCTCGGTGAGGACCCCCACCATGGCCCACATTCCCCAGTCTCCCCTTCGTCTTTAATCACCAAAATCTCCTCTTCGCCTCCTGCCCCTCCCTCTCCCTTTTCTCTCCTCCCGCTACCTCTCTCTTTCTCTCTCTCAGTCCAAGGTGGCCAACCCCCCACCCAGCCCCACCTGGCAGCTCCTCAAATCCCACTGCCCTCCCAGCAACAGCAGATGTCACTCAGCCATTTGGGAACTCACTGACCTGCCCCTGCCAATGAGAAAAGCAGATGGGAAATGGGACACTTCATAGCCACAGCCCAGAGCCCTGTCCCACCCCAGTTGCTAACTTCCTGTATGGCCTTGGAGGACTTCCTCAGTTTCCCCATCTGTGCAAGGACTTCCAAGATTCCTTCTGACTCTGCCCTCTGCTGTTTGCATCCCCAGGGCTCAGCTCACCATGCCACCCTTCCCACTCCCCAGACCTCCCCTTGCCATCTGGAGTGGGTCCTCCTCTTCTGTTCTGCCCCTGCACAAGGAAGGTTAAGGGACCATGTAAAGAATTCATTGCCAGTCACTAGGGGGTCCACCTCCAAGTGATTCTGCACTAAAGGCCCCTCACTGAGTGCCCGTGAGCTAGGACAGAAGCTTGAGACCAGTTCTAGCTCCCACCCATTCCTTGTGGAATGGTGACTCATTGCTTCATGAATGACCCCAGAAGCAATGCACTATATCAGGGGTCAGCAGTGCCTTGTCCCCAAAGAGGGAACCTATGATAGTGGAATCACAGGCATCTCAACAAGGGGGAGAGAAAACCCAGGGACCCACCTTGGCCATTCCCAGAGCTCCTCAGAGGATCCATCGCAGGACCTGGGGGCCAAGTCGGACACGTGCAGTGTAAGCACTGCACAGCCTGCAGCCCCCAGTGCACTTGCTAAGGGTAACTGTGGAGACTGGCTTCCCAGTTCACCAGCAGCTCTGCGAAGCTTTTCTAAGGCATGGTGAAAGTATAGGTAACTGTCCTGTACGTTAAAGAGCTGAATTATTCTTGCAAAGCAAATGGGGGGAAGGTGAAGGGCACAAGCACTCCTGTAGCTGGAGGGACTGAAGCACAGCCTGAGGAAGGACTTTCCAACCACAGGGAGTGGAGGGGAGGGGAGGGGAGGTGTCTCTCTGAACATGTCTCAAAGACAAGAGTATAGGAAGGAAGGGTGCGAACTGGAGTTCTGGTACAGGGGGATATGGCAGCTAGAGGACTTCCTGGAGAAGGGTGGCTTGAAGCCCTGGCTCACAGGCATCTAGGCTTGATCTGAAATGGGAGACTTTCTGGGAGGGAACAGAGGGCCCAGAGACCTTCCAAACATGCCAGATGGGACACCCAGAGCCCCTACTCAGGGGTCTCCCTGACCCCCAGGAGGAATGGCCACCTTCCCCTTTTCTTTTCTCCACTTCTACTTCCCCCTCCTCTACCCTCTTCTCAGTCCCAGTCTCTGCTCCACACTTCCGCCTGGGCCCCACTCAATAGTCCACAGCCCACACCCCCACACATTCAGCAGACTCTTGCAAACTCAAGCAAGAATTCTCCCTCATACTTCTTCCAGCTACTTTCAATCCTAATTGGAATGAGATGAATGAATGGGGGTGTGAGTGGATGGGCAGATTGGTGGATAGTGGAGTAAATAGATGTGTGAATAGCCAAGTAGGCAGAAGAATAGATGGATAAAGCAAAGAAGATTGGACAGACGGTGGGTAGAGTGGTGGGTGCATGAGTGGACTAATGGATGCATTAGATGGGTGGGTGCATAGATGGAAGGGTGGATAGATGGCTGGGTGGGTGGGTTAGTAAATGAAGAGATGAGTGAATGGGTGTAAGGATTGATAGATGGGTGAAATGAACAGATGAGGGATGGAAGATGGATATAGATGAATGAGTTGGTAGAAGATGTCTAGTGAATAGATGGGTAACTAAATTGATAAATGGATAGGTGAGTGGGTGGATAATTGTACAAGCAGATGGGTGGATAGATATATAGATGGGAAGATGGATAGATGATGAATTGATGAATGGATAATTAAAATCAGCAACTTATCCCAAAGCATCAGATGATCTAAAATCAGGGATAATGAGAAAACCAATGAGTACATTTTTAAGGAGATAATACAAAACAACTAAGAGATTTAGTTGGCTGCACTATAACTAGGTTTGTCCCTCCAGACAGGGGTGTGGGCAGTCAAAGACCCCTTCTAGCCCCAGTGAGTCCTCTCTTTGCTCCTCCCCCTGCAGATGGGCTGTAAGGCAGCCATGGTCTTCTTCCAGTACTGTGTCATGGCCAACTTCTTCTGGCTGCTGGTGGAGGGCCTCTACCTGCACACCCTGCTTGCCGTCTCCTTCTTCTCCGAGAGGAAGTACTTCTGGGGGTACATACTCATCGGCTGGGGTATGGTACCAGGGAGGGCTGCCCAGCTGGGGACAGAGGGGACAAGGCCGGGGGAGCTCACTAGGGGGAAGGTGCCAACCCAGCCTGCAGTCTTAGATCTTGCCTAGGCTGCAGGTCCTGCCTGTATACAAGGATCTTGGCCAAGGGTTGAGAAAAGTCCCCCAAATGTCTGAGCCTAGGGAGGTGTCCTCAGGCAGCTTCACCCAGGGCTGACCTATGGGACAGATTCTGTGAATATCCTTCCATTTCCCCTTCAGCCCCTGAAACATACAGGGTCACTGCTAATCTATAAGGTGACTCTGTCCAAATTAGAAACAGACTGTCCCTCTGAGTAGACACAGCCCCTCAGGCATATATCTTCACCATATCAGTGCAGCATCTTTGCACAGTGAACAACCTAGGCAACCATAGATGGCAGTCCTGAATACCCACCCTGTTCTCTCTCCCTCCCGCTCTCTGGTTCTTCCTCCTAAATCTCTCCCTCATGCCCTCTACCCCTGTTTCCCATGCCCTTTTCTCTCTTTCTTTGTCCCCTGGCCCTGACAGGGGTCCCCAGCACATTCACCATGGTGTGGACCATCACCAGGATCCATTTTGAGGATTATGGGTGAGCTGTCACCCACCCTTCCCCCCAGCTGCCATCACTGGGGACAGATCCCCTGGGTGGGTTGATGGTGCCACCCAGGCTTGGCATGTGGACAAACCACAGCACTTGGCCCAGAGTGGGAGGCTGGAGGGGGACCTGGGGAGCAACAGATTCTGGGCCCAGAGTTTCCAAAGGGCTTGGGAGCAGAGCCGGGGCCAAGGGAGAGGACTGCTGACTCTGCTGAGGACAACCTCTCTCTCTCCCCACCATACCCTGCTCAGATGCTGGGACACCATCGACTCCCCATTGTGGTGGATCATAAAGGGCCCCATCCTCGCCTCCATCTTGGTAAGGCCTCCAACCACTTGGAGATGGGGAAACCGAGGCCCAGAGGGAGGCAACTTACCTCAGGTCACACAGGAAATTAGTGCCTGGGTCAGAGCTGAAACATAGGCTTCCCAATACCTAATTCAGGGCTATCCCCATCCCTACCCATCAGTTCTTTCTCTAGAGTAAACGAGTTGGGGGACCCAGTTCTTGGGATGCGAAGCAGAGTCCCCGGATGACCTGCCCGAAGGGGAAGAGCTAAGGAAGAGGGAAGATGGGGGCAGCAGGACCCTGGGGAAGGAGCCAGGCCAGCAGCCCAGGGGACTGGCCACCCCAACCTCCCCTCTCTGACTGCCCGATCTTGGGCCCTCACCCACTAGGTGAACTTCATCTTGTTTATTTGCATCATCCGAATCCTGGTTCAGAAACTGCAGCCCCCAGATATCAGGAAGAGTGACAGCAGCCCATACTCGTGAGTGTGGGCCCAGTGCTCTGATACCCCAGTACCTCCACCCCCGGTGCCCAAACCATCCCACATCTCCTTGAAATCTCCCTACCCTAAACATCCAGAGTCACCAAAAAGCCACATTGCTCTTGCCCACCTCCACCATGGCCTGGCTCAGCCCACCAGTGTCCCCTGCCACAGCCCTGCCCTCAGCAGGCTGCCCTCAGAGCCCAAGTCTGCTTCTCCTGCACTCACTTACCTGGCATCCTTTCCAGGTGTGCATCTGCTGCCAAGCCAGGAGACTTGAGAAGACAGAGATAACCTGCGTCTTATTCATACCATGTGCCCAGGCCCTGGCATGTACCTGGCACAGAAAGGGGGATGCAATAAATGCAGAGCAGAGGAATGCCCTGGGGGGACCCCCAGTGTACCAGTGAGGCAGCACATTTAGGACTCAATATTCCCCAATAGTAACAATGGCATCTGCAGCTTACATGCCAGACATGTGCTAAGGGGTTTCCTTGCGTCATCTCATTTCATCCACACAGTCCCCTGTAAAATTGTCCCCTTTTTACAGAGGAGAAACTGATACACACTCCCCCCTCCTCAGGATTTGGGAGCACATCACCATGGGCAGGGAGAAGGGGGCACAGTATTCATGGGACAGTGCTTGGAAAGGTGTGAGGACTGTTCCCCGTGCTTGGGAGGACTGGGGAAACAGGCAGGTTTTCATGGGAGCCACAGGGCTTGAAGGCAGAGCTAAAGAAACATGAACATGTAGAAAGGGAGGCTGTGGGAAGGCAAGTAGGGTCTGCATGCCCACGGACAGGAACAGGAGATTGAGTAGCAGTGCTATGCACACAAGACAAACCTGGAACACCCCACAAGGGCCTCCCAGTCCTGAGGTTCTAGAATGTTCTTCTTGGCCTGGCTTCTCTTTAGGGAGTCTGAGCTGTGGTTCTAAGATTCCCGGCTAGAATGTCACGAGCTGCTGGATTTAGGATTCTATTCTGGAATCCTGTGACTGTCTCTGATGAGACTAAGACTCACATTCCTGGTGTGACAGTATGCTCTCCTGCTGGGTGTGTAGGTAGAGCTTCCCTTCCTGTCTGAGAAGCAAGGGCCCTGGGGGGGTCTGCAGTTTGCTGAGGGGCAGCACATCTGGCCTGTGCACCCACATCCTCTGCTTTGCCGATGGGGCCTTATTTCCCCCAACGTAGGAAGGTTTGAAAGGGCTCAAATCTGAGGCAAAGAGATCTGGTCATGGTCATGGCCAGGTCCATGTGGGTGCAATGGAAAGGAAACAGCTGTCAGCAGGCAGAGGGGATGGGGGGAGCTGGAGATGGAGCTCCTCGAGGAGAGGCTGTGAGCTCCCACTCTCCACCTCCCCATAAGCCTTCAATTTAAAGAAAGCCTCCATCTGTCAGTCTCTGGCATGTAGGATAGGTTTGTAGCCAAGGAGGGGTGGGCAGTGCTCAGGATCTTAGCATGACTGAGAACCAGGTCCGGGAAGAGGTGGGAAGGGCAGGGCCAGCTTGCTGTGGGACCTCAGGCCCCAGGCTAGGCCTCCCTGGCCTGACTGCCAAGGCAGGAGAGGTAGAGGCAGAGACTCTCCTTAACCACCCTGCGCCCAGACCTCTCCCAGCCAGGGAACCACGGCTCACACTGCCAGGACCCGCTGTGAGGTCAGGTGGCTGGGAGGCCTGAACCCTGTGCATGAGAGAGGGTGGGCATTTAGAGTGAATGCCCACCCTACTGAGCACACAAGGCTGTGAAGAAGGAGCTGATCCCTCAGAGCATACTGGGAGTGTGTGCATTGCACGGGGAGATATAGGGAGAGGGATGTAACCCCACAGAGAAGTGGCAACTCCTGGAGGAGTGGACACAGTAGAAAAGCCAAAGACAGAGGACTCCACTGATTAACCCTGGGTCATCCCTGGTGAGCAAGCACAAACTTGGGCACCTATCAGCCTCCCAAGTGGCCTTGGGCATATGTGGTCAGCACCCCAGTTAGAAAGACTTCCTTCCCAGAAGTCCTCATTCCCAGTAGGGAATTGTTCTCTCGTAAATGCACTGCACTTCATAGCACCCAAAGCACTTCCAAGTTTAGAGTGGGCCCCTGTTTCTGTAATTTGACTATGTCGAGCATGTATTTACCCCATCATACAGATTGGGGAAACTGAGACCAGGAGAGGGGGAACCACCATCTCTCGTTACCTGAGAACATCTCTCCATTAGCTGAAATCCACTGTTATGCATCATCCCTACTGGCCCCTCCTGCACACTCTTTCCTCCAGAAGAGAGAGAATGGGGGGGTTTCTTTCTCCCTCATGCTTCCCTCCAGCACTTCCCTCCTTGGGCATGAGGGCAGAGGCACTGCGGATATGGAACTGGAGCATATGTGGGCATAATATTTTGGGGAGCCAACAGTCCCTTCTCACACGTCCTGGTCAGTGTCCCCATCTCTGTGCTCCCAGCTTCCCATGCCAGGCCCTATCGTATCCACACGTGTGGACACACATACCCATGGCCTGCCCCTCCCCTGTCCTCAGGAGGCTGGCCAAGTCCACGCTCCTGCTGATCCCCCTGTTTGGAGTTCACTACATCATGTTTGCCTTCTTCCCCGACAACTTTAAGACTGAAGCCAAAATGGTCTTTGAGCTCATCGTGGGGTCTTTCCAGGTATGAACTGTTGACTTAAGCCTACATTCTTCTCTGGCCTTTAAGGGGATTAACCTGGGGACTTGCCACCGGATTCCAGTCTTTTCACTATATTAAGTATTGGTTAAGTACTTTGTACTTAGCCCTTTCCTTAACCAGGGGCACACAGGGGTGGGGCCAGGGTTGGGAGCTCCTGAGACCTGTCTACCTAACCTCTCCTGTCCCCTTTCTCCCCAGGGTTTTGTGGTGGCCATCCTCTACTGCTTCCTCAATGGCGAGGTAAGCCCCTCCCAGACCTTGAACTCCCAGGCCCAGGGTCCAGAGCAAGGCAGGTTAAACCTTATTACTCCAACTGTGATCCTCCACTAGTAGCATCAGGGTCACTTAGGACCTTGTTAAAAATTCAAATCTCTGGGACCACCCCAGACCTTCTGGCTTAGAATCTGCATTTTAACAAAAACCCCTGTGGTCTCATGTGTGCCTTAGAGTTTGAGAAACACCTAGTTCAGTGGCTGTGTGCAGAGTGGGGGAGGGGGGCGCTTCAAGTGAAGGTTGAGTCACTGTGGAGCCCTGGTTACAATGCACAAAAATCCACTTGGATGAGCTCAAGTGAGCTGGAGGGCCAGGGTAAGGAGAATTGGGTACAGCCGCCCCTGGGCAGCATCCCTCTCCCTCCCTGGACTGCATTCTCTGATCCTCTCTTCCTCTCACCTCCTCCCACTCCAAGGCCTTGATTTGACCTTGACCCCAACCCAGTCCCAACTCTGCACTGCCCAAGGCAGCATCCGGGTCTCTCCATTTAGACTTCCCAAAGAGGATGGCAGGCTCAGCACCCTAAATCGAGAGAAGCCCAATCAGCAGTGGGCCAACCACTCTTCCCTCTCCTAGGTGCAGGCGGAGCTGCGGCGGAAGTGGCGGCGCTGGCACCTGCAGGGTGTCCTAGGCTGGAGCCCCAAATACCAGCACCCGTTGGGAGGCAGCAACGGCGCCACGTGCAGCACACAGGTGTCCATGCTGACCCGAGTCAGCCCAGGCGCACGCCGCTCCTCCAGTTTTCAGGCCGAAGTCTCCCTGGTCTGACCACCAGGAGCCCAGGGGCCCAAGGCGGCCCCTCCTGCCCCCTCTCACCCACCCCGGCCGGTGCTGGGGACTGAGGCCTGCCCGGGCGCGGCCAGCCCCAACCCTGGGCTCGGAGGCTGCCCCAACACCCAGGTCATCCGGACACTCCTGGAGAACGCAGCCCTTGCACCGGCCTCGTGCGTTTCTAGGCACGTAGCAGATCTGGGAGCTGGTCCCCTGGAGAATGTGGGGTGGGACTTAGTCATCAGACTCCTCCTCTAGAGGCCCCTCCTCCAATCAAGGGCGAGAAATCTGCATACTTTCATCCTGACTCCGCCCCTGGTAGCTCTTCTGCCCAATCAAAGGAAAGCAACTGCTCACCCTCAAACAACGCTGTGATCTGAGGGCATTAAGGTCCTGCACCGGAGGGCCACCACCAACAACAACCCCGACAGTGCCTGAAGTTTCACCATCGCTGCCAAGTTCCTGTGGGTTCAGCATTGCCATTCAGGCATCTCTCTGAAGATGCAGGTCCCTCCTCGGGTGCCCTCCTCTTAGCTACCAGCTCCTCAAGGTGAGTGAGTTAGTTAGTCTGCCTGGAGTTTTGGTTTGGAGAGCACGGCTACCTTTGTAGCCCCCCTGAAGTGGAGTGTCAGTCTGGTGGCTGGAACAATGCAACCCACGGACTGAGGAACTCTGAGGCCTCTGGAAAGTAAGGAGACAGCAGGCAGCAAATGCTGAGGTCTCAGAGTAAGCCTACCTGCTCTCCAAGCTCCATCTGGCTTCATCGGTCAAGTGCAATCAGTGACACCAGTCATACGCATCCCACAGGCTGTGGAAGCAACAGGGATCAAGAGCTGCCCTCCTTGGCTGCCCACTTATGTGCCAACTATTGTAACAGGGCTCAGAGACGTGCACTCCTGGGCCCTTTCATCCTCGAATCAACCCAGCAAAGTGGGAATTACTGTGCCTATTTCATGGATCAGGAAACAGTCTCACAGAGAGCAGGAACCTCACCCTGTCGCACAGACAGGATTTGAACTCAGGTCTGGCTGATGGAAAGGTGAAAGCACAGACTCTTAACTGCTACCTTTTATATACTGTAACCAGCTGGATCCCCTCGGCTATTTGTATCACCACTGATATTGTTACTGCCATTATTCTTGAGTCCCTGTTCTCACCCTACCCTCCCTGGAGTGTGGCTGAAGAGTCCTTCAGCCCAGGTATCATCTGGACAAGAGTTAGTTTGTGGCATCCTCTGTCTGCCCTTTGCCTCTGTGGCCACACAGCTTCCTACCCACACCCCCACCAGATATCCCCTCGGGACTGCACAGGCTTGTGAAACAATAAATACTGGCTTGGATTGGCTTGGTTTTCCTGGTGGTTGATGTTCTCCCATGGCCTAAAATGGGAACCAGCTTTCACCTTGTAGCAATCTCCCCCCACCCCAAGGAGGGGTGTCCACAGCAATGCTGAAGCCAGATGTCACCACCCCTCTGGCATTTGACAGGAACCTCCCCCCACACACCCATTTCCATATGAGAAGCACACAGTTCTGAGGGCCTTCAACTCCCATCTTTTCAAGTTGTATCCTCTTTCTTCTGAGTGTGATGAAGTTAGACCTGGTCTCCATTATGTCCCCCAATCCCTAAGTCCAGCCCAGAAGCGATCATTCTAGTCTTGGATCAATACAAAACATCTGACAGAGCTTCCTGTGGTCCCAGATATAGCTAACTGTGAGTGTTTGACAGGTCTCAGTCATTCCTGCAGACAAGGAGCAAACGAGGTATAGAATGACCATGTCTTCATTGCCCAGGGCTCAGTCAAGAAGAGGTAGAGGACAGCACAAATGTCACTAACACAAGTGACTGAGCAGAGACAATACGACTAATAGATAGGTTTAGATGGAGATGGAGCATGGTGAAGTCGATGTCAGTCAGCAAGAGCTGTCTCCAAAGCCTTGCCCGAGCTGCCCTCCTTGGGTTCTGCCTCCTGCAAACTTGCTGGAGGAGCAGGAGAGGGATGCCATGCTGGTCAAAAGTTGTGAGAATAGGCTAGCAAAGGCTCAGATGTGCCTGCAAAGCTCCTTCAAAGCCTTGTCCTACTCGGTGCCAGCCCAGGACCCATCATCAAAGGACAGCTCCAACCCAGCATCCCTCAGAGGCCCAGGTCGGGGATGATCAGTCCAGGATAAGAGTGACTGTGAACCTGGGGCTGGGCAGCCTCAAGGAAATGCTCCTTGATCAGCATTTCCAGAATCCCTGGGGGTGGCAGGCTCTCTCCACCTAGATTCACACTCCACGCCCTGCCCTGTGCA
This sequence comes from Eulemur rufifrons, assembly GCF_041146395.1. Classification (NCBI taxonomy): domain Eukaryota; kingdom Metazoa; phylum Chordata; class Mammalia; order Primates; family Lemuridae; genus Eulemur; species Eulemur rufifrons. Next base: position 148,479,181 of record NC_090989.1, read on the forward strand.
CGCTCAGCTGTAGGATGACAAGGAGGCAGTGCCCCTGGTCTTGGCCTCAGGCACTCCAGGCTCACTGGAGAGAGCATTCTTGTCACCCTCCTTCCCCTTCCCCTGCCCAGACCAACAGTGATGACCGCCAATGAAGTGCTCATAGTGGAGAGCTGAGGTGGGGTGTTGGGCACCTGGCACTTGTTCCATTCTTCCCTGGGTGTCTCACATCCCTACCTCCACAAGGCATAGGCAATGAGAGATAGGGAGCAGGTGGTCTGTCCATGCTCCCTTCATCCAGCTGGGGCATGTCACTCACTCCCCTCCCTACTTAGTGCCTCTCTGAACCAGTTCCAGGGAACACATCCACTCATGCTCCTCAGTAAGGTCCAGAAGACCCAGCCCTAGTCTTAGTCCCAAATCTGCTTCAGACTTTCTCAGAGACCATGAGCAGACCCCCACCCATCTCTGGACACCAGTTTCTCCACCTGCACAATAGGGGAGGCTGCTAGCTGGCTTAGCTTAGCTCCTGGCTAAGGCGTGGGTGGCTGACAAGGAGGGGACAGCCCAGAGCCCTCTGCCACCCATTCTGGGCTCAGGGGAAGGACAGCGGCTGGAGAGGGGGAGCTCGAGTCATCCGGGGGGGCTGGGGAATACACAGAGGATGGAGGCTGTGCAGGGAGAAGGTCAGAAACTGGTGGGACTCCCTCTTGAGAGGTGAGCTCAGGCTGGTAGAAGAGGGCGGAGGGAGAGTGGAAACAGAAATGAGAAGAACCAGCAGGCCCGTGGGAGCAGAGTGTTTGCAGAGGAAAGAGCAGCACCCTGCCTTCCCGGTCAGGGACTCTACGGGCTGACTGAGCTGTGTGAAGGCCAGGAGGGGCCCCCACACCAAGCTGGACCTAGCCCACACACCACAGCCACTGAAGTCGCCTATTAGTGTGTAATGGCTTTAGGGTAAGGCAGACAGCCCTGGGGAGGGAAGAAGTTATCAGCCGAGAGGGTGGAGAGTGAAGGAAGCAGAGAGACCCAAGACGTGGGCAACAAAAAGGAAAACATAGGTGGGGCCCTGCCCAGAGAGGTGACAAGAGAGGAAAAGCTCAGTGATGGGCATTCGGGGATGGGGGAAACTGAAACACAGTCTCAGGCCGGCAGAGGCCATAGACAGGCATCGCAGGCCGAGAACAGTCATGGATAGGGGTAACCACGAGCAGATTTCTCCCAGTTGCCTTCCTCCTCCCCAGCTCCCACGTCCCCCTCCTGCCCTGCCATGCACCTGTCATCTTTATCGCCACCTGGTGGGTACTACAAGGACTTCTCCAAAGTTGGCCTCAAGGCACAAACAAGGCCCCTTCCCAGGAGGCCAAGTGTCACAGAGGGCAGGTTTTTCTCCTGAGTTCCAGGCAGAGGGAGATACAAGCAGGAGGAGGCGGTGAGGCCACAGCACTGGTTTTCAGGGTTAGCATGGAATTAAGGAGGCCCAAGGCCTGTCCTCAGGCCCAGGCCACTGACACAAACCCCGCCTCAGACCCAGCTGCCACCCCAGGTGGAACCCAGCCTCTGGTTGGCCACAGGCTGGCCCCTGGCCCCTCCCTGAGCCCTGACCCCAGTCCCTGAGGGCAAGGCCCTGTTAAGTCAGGTGGGTACCTCCTGGGAAGGCAAGGACAAGGAACCCCCCACCATCCCAGTGCAGAGAGCCACCATCCCCTACGTGGTGGAGGCCACCATGTGGGTGATTCCCGCCACTCCAGGGCACAGGCTGCCCAAGGAGGACAGCCAGTCTGCCAGCAGAATGGACAGTGACAGCTTCTTAGGAGAGGCAACACTGAGGTTTTCTCCAAGGACTAGGTAGGTGTCCTTTGGGGCCCGAGGGAGCATGATAGGTGCCAAGGACACCTGAATCCAGGGGAGCAGGTATAGGGGGCCCTTTCCCACAGGAGCACGTGGAGGCTTCCTACATGAGGCCAAGGGGAGGAGGGTGGGCTTTGGGCAGGACACTCTGGCTGCTGAGAAGGGCCTAAGGGGCAGGCCTGGGCAAGGCTGCCAATCCATCATCCAGGTGAGGGAGGAGGAGGGTTGGGGAGATGATGACCTGCTTTGGGACATGCTGAATGTAATGTCTGTAGGACATCTGTGGAGAAGCCCCAAGGCTACTGGAATCAGGACCTAAAGTGACAAGGCCCAGACAGGGAGCTGGGAGACGAGGGCAGCCCCTGTAGGGGAGGGGTGTGTGGGGACTGTGCTGGCAGGGGTGGGGTGAGGAGTCGGATTCAGCCGTCCATTCCCACCGATCACCCAGGGCCTGTTTTAACGAACAATGACCCAGCCTCCCCCCATGTGGGAACAGGAACTGCTCTTATCTTTCCCGGGGGAGGGGGCCAGAGCCACAGCTGGCAGTCATTAAACACCCTGATCAGGCCAGGGATGGATGGGATATTAATAGCCAGGAGTCGATGGCCCTGGAGACACAGCCTCTGAGGAAGAGGCTGTGTCCTCAGCAGGCCATGGGGATGAGGAGGACAGGTCAGGAGGCCACCCTGGCAATGCCCCAGCCTCCATGCAGGACAGGCGGGGTAACCAAAGTCCAGAGAAGGAAAGGGACTTGCTTGGGATTGTCAGTACCATCTCTGGTAAAGCCTGGCCTTGAACCCAGTTCTCCAAATCCCAGAGCCCTGCCTCTTTGTTGTATGGATTTTCATAAAGGAGATCATTGTGGGTATCCTGTGTGGAAACACAAGAAGAGCAGACCTAGTTGGTGACACTGATTCTATGTATAAAATATTGATGTTTTGTTCTTGTACTTTTTGCATTAATTTTTATTTTTTAAAATATTATGTTAAAATATTATCTTGATTAGCAAGATTTTTTGCCACCCCTTAAATTTTGTACCCAAGGCAAGTACGTCATTTGCCTCACCCTAGTCCCAGCCCAGCCCCCAGGGCTCCCAGCATCCCTGAGTCCCAGGATTTCAGCATGGAAGAAACTTTGGAGAGCTCTAGACCGGCCTCTATGTAGCTCAGAAGAGGATCCTGCCAAGGTGAGGCCTGCTAGAAGTAGGCAGCTCCAGGACAAATTTAGCAGCTCAACAATGTCATCATAGACCTGGGTGTTTTCTATGTGTCCACTCTGCCATTCTCGCATATAGACTTTGAGCCTCAGACTTATCCTCTCATGATTGCAAAATGGCCATTGCTGCCCCAAGCATCATGTTCTCACACAATCCCATCAGCGGGCAGGGAGGAGAATTTCTCCTATGTGAGTCATTTAATCAGGGGAGATAACCTATCCCAGGACCCACCTTCTGCACACTCTCCTCAGGCCACGATTAGTTTACATACCCAAATCCCAGCTGCAAGAGAGGCCAGCTTCTATAAGGGAAGTTGATCTGCTGAGGAAGAGGAGGAAATGGCTATTGAGTAGGTAAGCAACAGACTCTGACTTACAGTCTCTTTTTGGATGTCTCTTTGGGTAAATGTGTGATCTTTCAGATTCCCTCTACCTGAACCTGGTGGTATAGTATATGGTGAAGGTGAAGGAGCTAAACCTGGTTCAGTGCAGGAAACATAAAACACTCTAGGTATTTTGTGCAGAAAGAGATTTAATGTAGGGAATTAAATGTTGGAAGCCTCGGAGGATTGGAAGTTTGGGCCACCTTTATCCTTCATGGTCACACCACCACAGCTGCCACCTTGCAGAAAATTATTGCAACCTCCCAATTGCACATCCATTAAGCTGGTGACAAGAAAGTGGAAGGAACATAGTCTCCTGCTGCTGCAAACCACTCTTGTCTGCCAGATCCCACCCATCAGCCCCATGCTGTAGGCCTCCACCTCCCTCCTGCCTCTGACTCTCTCTGCAGTGCTTCCCTCCGCCAGAGCCTAAGTTGCATTAGATCTCCAGCAGCAAGGGAATTTGGGAAAGGCAATTTTGAGCCTTCCAGCCCCTGTAACACAGAGGAACATGGAAGGGGCAAGAGAAGAGACCAAATACCAATAGATAATTTCTAGCACGGGGACCTGGGTGGCATTATAGCCCAAGTCCCCAAAAAGCAGAGCCTGAGACAAGGGTCTGTGACCAGGAAACAGAGAAGAAGGAAACAGGGAAATGAGGACAGCCAATATAAAGGTTAGCTACTGAGGTGGCCACTGCTGGGGCAATGGGAACTCATTGCCACTGGGACCTGCTGAGGAGCTGGGAGACACGCCTCAGAATTGTCTTCCTGAGGGACGTAAAAGGAGAGCATTGGCCACTGATTCCCATCATCTAGTGCTCAAGGTTTGCCCATGTCAACCCCCTCATCCTTCCAGGCTTGGCAGGCACGAGCATTAAGCAGGTTCCTGCAAGTGTCCCCCAGCACGTAGCCAGAGGAGCCCTTGGGCAGAAAGTGCTAGCTATGGGGTGCAGATGAGCTGAGAAGCTGTCAGGTTACTCCTGCAGGAAGCTGGCAAAGGTGGGCCAATAGGATACAAGGCAGAAGGTCTAATACGGGTGGCCTGCTGGGGGCAGGGAAGAGGAACCTCACACAAAGGTCCTTGTGCACTAGGGTCTTCATGGACACTCGCTGGCCCTGCTGCTACAGACTGTCACTGGAGTACTCATAGCCTGCTCTCTGGGCTGGGGCCCCAGGGTCTACCCAAGCTGACCCAGTCCCACTGTGGCTTCCTCTGGCCTCTCAGACTCCTCCAGTCAGTCTCAGCCATGCCTCCATCCATCCTTGGGTGTGCGCTGCCTTTATAATGACTTCTATGGCAGACTCGCTTCCACCATTAACAATGGTAGCACCATGATAGGTCCGCCAGTTCCAACTCGGCCACCTTCCTCATGGCTTGGGGAGCACACAGGAACTTGTGGATCTCTTCCAGGCCTTCTGGCCATTAAATCTGTAGCTCCACCATTTTTATCCAGAAGGGGCACTTACAGGGCACAGGTGGCCTGGGAGCTTCTTCCGAACACAGAGTGGGACACACCCCCCTCTATTTTCAGCTTTCAGTTTTCCCCCAAAATTTCATCCCAGATGATGAGACTGAGACACATGTCAGACAGACTCTTCCCCATCTCCTTTCCACCCTTCACCAGCTGTAGAGTGGGCTTCCTTCCCTTCCCCTCCGTCCTGGCTTCTTCCTTTCAGAGATGACATCCCCTTCTCTGCCTTTCCCTGGGTCATAATGGTGGAGTGGCTTCAGAGGGATGTAATTTCAGGGGCAGAGAGATGAGAAATATATCTATTTAATGGTTTCAAAATATTACTGTCATTATGTTTATTCAGCAAAGAATTCCCGTGTGCACAGTTCTAGATACCCAGGATGCCATGGAGAACAAGGCAGAGCCCCTGTCCTCATGGAGCTGACCCTCTAATGGGTGGAGACAGATAATAAATGAGAAAAATTTCAGAAGTAAGCAAGCAGGGTGAGGGCTAGAGTGAGGGGGTGTTCTGTTAGTTGGGGTGGTCAGAGGAGGCCTCCCCAAGGGGTTGGCAGTGAAGCAGGAGCAGGCCACTCCTTCCTGAAAATCAGAGGATTTTAAACCAGGTGTGTCAGAGCTGAGGCTCAGAGGCCCTGAGGTCCCTGCCTCTGCAGAACTAGGCTGGACAGTATCTGAGGCGAGCTTGGGGCTGGGGAGCGGGGCCTCAGCACTGTCTGAACCCCCTTCACTTGAGCAGGGGCTCAGGTGCTCACTGCTGGCAGAGCAATGGGTAGAGGATGCCTGGCTGGGCGCGGAGAGGCTTGTTTCTTGGGCCTCCACTGCAGCAGTGATCTGGGCTCACAGACTCCATTTGGGCGTGGGGAACAAGAGGGCCCCCCCCCCCCCCAGCTCAGTGTCCTCAGTGCCAAGTGACAGAGAACAGGCAGCTCTTGAAAAGACTAATATTTACTCTTCAAATGGGAGCTGGCACAGGCTGTTTCCTGCAACTGGCGTCTGGCTTGCCCTGTGGGATGGATGCAACAGGAGGTATGCGGGAGATAGGCAAATGTCCCCTCCTGCGCCAGCATTCAGGACAAGACAATGTCTGCAGGATGGGGACAGCATGTTCCAAGATCCCATCCAACACATCCCGTCTCTGCTTGCACACCTCCCGGGTGGAGCACTCCCTGCCTGCACAACCCCCGCTGGACAGCTCTGTGAGAAAGTTCATTCCAATGTCGGCCCTGTGTTCCTTGCCCCTGGCCCTTGGTCTGATCCCTGGGGCCTCAGAAAATGTTCCTGGGACAACCCCCCAGGGCCATGGTAGTCCTGGCCACCTTTACTCACCCACCACTCCCACCGGCCTCCAGCTTTCCTTCCCCAGCCTCACTCTCTGGGCTCTGGAGCCAGAACAGGCTATTTCTGGGGTGGGAGAAAGGCCTTGCCTTGGGGGCACCTCTTTCCCCCAGCAGCTATGTCCCTTGTCCTCGTGAGAGCCCTTCAGCTGAGTGCGTGCCTCGTGTGGGAAAGAGACTTGGCCAGGAAACTACTGGTCAGACGCCTGAATCTGGGGAGGAGAGAGTCCCTGGTGGCTTGGTGGCCAGAGCCAGCTCCCACCCGCCCGCTTTCCCCTCTGGAGTCCTCTCCTCTCTGCTCTCCATCCTTCCACGTCCCCCATGGCCTCCAGAGCCCTCCCTGACCAACACAGCCCCTGGCTTCAGCTTCAGATGCCCCCCACCCAAGCAGCCCAGCAGGCTCAAACGCTCAGGCAGCACATGGGGCTTTGGAGTCCCCCAAAGGCCAGCCTTCTCAGTCTCCTCCGGGGCTGGGAACACCCAGGACAAGATCTCCCAGGGGAAATGCAGCCCATCTTGTTCTCCCAGAGCTTTCAGACCTGACTGCTGAGTCTAGAAATCTTTTTTTAAAATTTCTTACTATCCTACACTTAACTCTCATGTTCCTGGCCCCTTGTAGGCACCCATTCCTGTGTATTTAACGTGTATCTTTTTGCATATATCCTTACAAAATATTTCACCATTTTGTATGCATCTATTTCTAATCTTATAAACATCATTTTTTACCCAGCTCTGAGTTGTGAAGATCCATCCATGTTGTGATGTTACATCTAAATCTGATACTTCTGCCTGCTCCGTGGTGCTCCATGGTGCGCACTTAACCTGTCCATGATGGATACACAGGTTGCTTTCCACCAACACAAACGGTGCTTCAGTGAACAGTCATCTTCATACATGTTCCCTTAACGATCTGTGTAAGAATTCTCCTGGGACATATAACCAGGGGTAAAATTTCCACATCGCAAGGTGTGCACATGCTTTATTTGGGCAGGTACGCTGTATTCGTTTCCTGGGGCTTCCATAAAAAAGTATCAGAGTCTGGGTGGCTTAAACAACAGAAATTTATTTTCTCATAATTCTGCAGGCTAAACAGTCCGAAATCAAGGTGGCTGATGGCTGTCTTCTCCTTGCGCCTTCACGTGTCTTTCCCCTGGGCCTGCGTCCTAATCTCTTATGGACACTAGTCCTAGTGGACTTGGGCCCACCTATAGAACTTTGTTTTATCTCAATTACCTCTTTTTTTTTTTAATTTTTTTTATTTTAACATATGACAGGGTTACAGATGTTTAGTTTACGTACATTGCCCTTGCCCCACCCGAGTCAGAGCTTCAAGCATGTCCATCCCCCAGTTTCAAGGGTCCTGTCTCCAACTGCAGTCACGTTCTGAGGTCTAGAGTTAGACTTCAACACGTGACTTTCGGGAGGGACACGATTCAGCCCCTGCCAGGAGCACGGCTCTGCGGAAGGGCTGTGCCTCCCACCCCCGCCAGCTGCGCACGGGGCCCTGCAGCCCCACACCCCCTCCTACGCCTGGTGCCACTCAGCTCTGCAGGTTTGGCCAAACTCAGAGGTGTAACGTGGCATCTTAAAACTATTTAAAACTATTAAAAGATTAAAACTATTGTTTTAATATGTATTTCTCTGTAGATGTTAATGATTTTAAACCTCTTCATATGCTTATTAGCTTTTTTGGCTTTTCTGTACATTGCTCATTTTTCTATTTGGATTCCTCTTTCTTGCTGAGCTACAGGAATTGCTTCTGTATTAATCCCTTCAGGCATTATAAGTATCTTCCCACATTATTTTAATTTTGCCCATGAAATCCTTATTTATATATAATGAAATTCATCGATCTCTTTGCCTTCAGGGTTGTGCCCGTGACATTTTCGTTTAAAAAGTCCTTTTCCACCACAGGCCACAAAGGTATTCTGCATGTTCTTTGATGAACTCTATAGATTTTGCCTTTCACATTTGATCCAGTGACATCTTAGGAGCTGACTCAGCTGAGCTAGGCAGGGTCTCCCTGCCAGGTGCACTCAGGTGGCCCTTTCCTCTCTGAGCCTCTCCTCCAATGGCACTGCCCAAGGATGCTTGGCAGCTGTCAAGCAGCACCTTCGCCACCTGGCCCCCTTCATGGGAAAGGGCCCAGGAAAAAAGAAGGCAACACATTAGCCTGAACTCCTCCCCAGTCCTCCTGCCACAGAAAGAACACCTCCATGAGCCAAAATCACCTTTTATTCTTTTTTGAGACAGAGTTTCCCTCAGTCACCTGGGTAGAATGCAGTGGCACAATCATAGCTCACTACAGCCTCGAACTCCTGGCCTCAAGCAGTCCTCCTGCCTCAGCCTCCTGAGTAGCTGGGACTACAGGCATATGCTATCACCATGCCTGGCTAATTTATTTTACTTTTTGTAGGGACAGGTTTTGCTTATGTTGCCCAGGCTGGTCTTGAACTGGCCTCAAGTGATCCTCCTGCCTCGGCTTCCCTAAGTGCTGGGATTACAGGTGTGAGCCACCGCACCTAGCCCCCTTTTATTCTTTGTGGCTGCTGCCCATTGTTCACGGGGGATAGAGCTCTGGGCCGTAGTCACTGGCTCCCTCCTCTCGTTGCTCAGCTTCCCCACCTGAGCAACAAGAAGGTTAAACCAGATGGTATCTGAAGCTCTGTCAACTCCCAAATCCCAGCACCCAGTAACTCAGATGTTGATTTCAGAAGTTGTTGCCTTCCTCTAAAGATTCCGACTCAGGACAGATGGTATAGTGATACTTGGAGTATGAATTCCCCAGTGTGTTTAGAGGATAGTCAGGAGAGGATGGTGCATTTGCTTCCTTTCTGGGAATTTTATCAGCTGCTGCAGGAACGGCGTCTGCAAAAGGGCACAGGCCCCAGGCTGGGAACCGGATGATATGGCCAGCAGCTGCGCCTCCTGGAGGTCATCCTGTGCCCAGGCTGGTCCTGGGAGATAACTTAGTTACAGACAGAAGCCCAGAGCAGGGAGCATGCCTGCCCAGGGCACCCAGCAGGGCAGAGGCAGTGCCTGCACAGGAAGCAGGCCTCCCAGCCCCTAGTGCAGTGACGTGACTGCTCTTTTGGGTGGGGATTATTGCTAACGGCTATCTGAACACTTGCACCTGTCTAGACTTCATGGGAAGACCGTCTCTCAACAACCCCCTCCCACTGTCAGCCCCACATCATACCATCTAGCAAAAAGGACGCATAACTCAGAATTTTTCACACAAGTGCAAACACGCATGTTAATAAACGCCTTAGATTTATTCTCCTCCCACTTCTGGAGCCACATCATTTATTTATATATACATAGGATATAAATGACTATACAATGTTCTTTACATACAACACCCAAGTTTAGATTTTACTACTCTGTGAAAGTTTGTCAAAACATACCCATAATTTACTCAAAATACATCTATGCTGTTACATGAAAACACTAAGAGGCTTGTGCGACATGGACAGCAAGTAGGCAAAATGAATATATGCAGTAAATGGTTTTGCCCTGACTAAATAGGCCTTAATATTGTATGCTCTCGATTGAAGGTCCATTAAACAAAATAGAATCCTGGGAGTCAAGTCATGGGAATAATTCATTAAATAATGTTTCTGAAGCAACCCCAGAGTCATACAAATGAAAGGGTTAAAGAAGGTCATATGTACTAAGCAGGGGTTGAAGGAACAGAATGGGTTTGTTAATTTTACCCTAAATAAAAGGCGCTTGTGGGCAATAGCTCTGCCATCGGTACACATGGGCAGATGTTTCCCTATCCAGCATTCCCAGATTTTACTGACAAGCCCTTTTCCACAGGTTCCCTGCTGACGAGGTTTCCCCAGCAACACAAGTTTGACATCACTGCTCCCAGAATGGGAGAATCAGAATGGTCCTCAACTGGGTCGAGGATGGACCTTGAGGTTTGGTCCAACCGGAAGAACCGGCCTCCTTGGATCCTGGAGTAGACCGAACACCAATGGTACCGCGGGCTCTGTGCCCAGGAAGTGGGAGGCAGGTCCAGGAGGAAGAAGAGAGGCCACTACCTTTCTAGAGTGAAAGAATGAGGCTGTTTACACTGCAGTATCATAAAACACCTTTTTGTAAAGGCCAGAAGACGTGGCTGTGCTACGGTGCCTGAAGGATACAAAAGAATCTGTGTGTACCAAGTGAACTCAAAGCCTTTCGCCTGCACACAAATAGTGGATTCATCCAGTATTCCCCTCCACTACCACTTTTGATTCCTATAACAGCATGCCAGGGAAGCAGACTGATGTCACCATTTCCCAAATGAGGACACTGAGGCCAAATGGGCATTGACTTGCCCACTGTTGTCAGGTCCAGCCTCTTGGCAGCCTGTTGTCCTGGTTCTTTGGTTCCTTGCTTAAAAAATTCACAAGCAAGGCCAGTGTGATGAAGTGACCACAGACAAGAAGCAATTCCACACGCACAGCTTTTATTGCAGGAAAGAAGAGAGCTATACAAAGCGGGAGTACGTTCCAAAGAGGAACAGGTCAGTCTCCATGAGTGGAGAAAGATGTTAAGGACTCCCAGGTGGTTTCCTTTTACTGGCCTGGTCCAGGGGATGGTACCAGATGATTGATTTATATGATTGACAGGTGTTCTTATAACAAAGTTACATGGAAGGAGTTTCTGTGATGGCTGGCAAGGTCTCTTTCTTGACCTGTGTGGTGTGTACCTTATAAAAAATTTTACTGAGTCATAACGGTTTTTATTTTTGTGTGTCTTTCTATATATATATGTTTTATTTTACAATAAAATGATTTTATAAGTTAAAAAAAAAGTTGCGACTCCACAGGTGTGTGTGCCTCAAAACCTCAAGCTCCTGCTCTTTGCAGGTTTTCCTGCAGTCCCTTCCCCAGCTTCTCCGCCCCTAGGAACCGCCCTCCTGGCCTGTGTCTGCACCTGCAGATTTGGTCCCTGCCTAACACTGTGACGCAAGACTGAATAGAAGGGCCAAGCCAATCTCCAGGCCACCTGGTCAGCTGACCAGTGCACTCCTTCCCCTACCTCCTCTCTCAGGGCCACATCTACTTTCTCTTCCTCCACCATTAACTCCCAGTACACAGGTAGTGCTTCCCCAGACCTGTGTAGGACTCAGGCAGGAACATTTGGAATGTGAGCAATGTCTGAACAAGAGTTTGCCAAGCACATTTGATCACCATAAGCACTCCCATCCCTGCCTGTCCTCGAGTGCGAAGCACTGTGCAAGCAGGCAGCAGGTTGTCCAAGGGCCCCTGTCCTGCATGTTACAGTAAGTGGCCAACTCCTTTAAGGAACAGCAAACGGCAGCCCTGGATGAAGGTGCAACATGCAGCCCCTACATGCTAAGGGGCAGCTGCTATCTTCCAGCAGAGAGAGCCTCCAGCTCTGCTCCCTACCTAGCCTCTGCTTCCGGCTCCCCAAACAGCTGGCCTTGCTGCTGGCCTTCTGGCTGTCATCTTTGACTCTGAACAGTGCTGACACCAAAGTGCTCCTCCTCTCCAAGACCTAATTCCTGGGTGGGGTTGGGCCTCAATGCAATCTGCTCCCACTCTGAAGTTCCTCTACCCACCCTATCAGTTACAACTAAAGGTAGCTTTCCCGTCCCTCCACAGACTCCAGTTTCAGCCTCTGTCCCCAGGGCTGGAATGTGTAGGGCTGTGGTAGAAAGAGATTGGAGAGCTGGAGAACGGGAGCACCTATGAAAGAAGAGAGGAGCTCAAGGTGAGGTTGATCAAAATGACTAAATGTTTTAATTTCAGCATTTCTCCCGATACCCTTTTCAGCACCCCTTGAAGAACTTTAAAATGTTAGGCCTTGGTTCACAATGCATTTCAACAGCATTCACAGAAAATGGGGATGAAAAACTGGGAGCCTACGGTAACATTCCTCCTGCTGTGGGCAGTGGAGCCTCTGGCACTGAGAGGAAATGCTGCCCCAAGTGTGCCCCAGCTGTCTTCACCCAGGAAAGGAAAGCCAGGTATAGTCTTCATCACAATAAGGCTAGCCTAGGGAAAAGAAAACCAGAATTTACATGTTTCCTTCAATAAAATACCTGGGGAAGGAGAAACCCTTTGGGCTTGGCTCCCTTGGTTGGGAAACCCTGCCTAAGCGAACTAAGCCACACTCTCACCCTAATATAGCAGATGGGACTTAGCACGCTCAAGATCTTGCAGTATCTGATACCAGTAGGCACCTTACCTTTAAAGTTTTGTTTTCAACATGATTTCATCTATTTCCAGATCTAGCACTGTGAGGTCAGTTGGGCAGGAAGCATTTAACCACCAGGAAAACAAAGGTGCTAGAAGTACAGTGAGTCCATGGTGGAGTAAAGATGACTCCTGGGATTTGGAACCAGCTTTCTGGCATCAAGGATCACACAATGGGCTACAAATCTCCAATCCTAAACCAAGTTAACCCCAAGCCTGGGATTTCCCTTGGATGAAATCACAAGAACTCCTTTCCTATCATTAATCTCTTCCTCTAGTAAGTTGAGGCTTCCTTTAGCTAGATTTTAGTTAAACAATGCTTTTGTGGTTATTACTTGTACTGCTTTTCTAGTGCATCTTTTTCCTTTTGTTTGCAAAAGTAAATCTCAAACCCCATGTAAATGTTAACTGATTAAGACCACATTCAATCAAGTTTGGATAATGTCTCCACTAGGGCCTCAGTGGGCAAGAATCATTCACCACAAAGGACTCATCTTCAAGTCTTTACTACTTGCTGAATGTGGATCACAGGCTCAGACCCCCAAAGCATGGGGGGAACAGGGCAACACCAATACAACACAGGCTTAACAAGAAAACAATACATTTTTAAGCTGTTCTTATCAAATTTTAGAGCTTTTTTGTGCTTCTAATTTAAAAGAATTTTTCTCCCCTCCTTGGGTTCCCATTCTATTCTACCATCTCTTCAAAATTGTCTCCCAGAAAGACTGAAAATTCACCTGCCAGATGTGCAGAAAATTATGCAAATGAGTAATCAATGGAGAGACAACTTTGGAGCTTCCATCTGAGGATATTGCCAATATAATTTTCATGTCCAGATATTTTATGTTTGGTTAAAAATAGAAAATTCTATTATAAGAAAATAAAGTTACTATGGCAACATCTTCCCAACATAGTTCCCAGTTTTCCTTAAAATGACACCAAGGTAGTAGCTCAATAACAATACAATACCAGTGGTAACTAAATATAACTGAATTCTCTAAAACTACATTCTTGCTTTTCCCACCTACTCAATAACTCTTGTGATGGTTTTCCACTTTTAAAAACTACCAGAATAGGATTTTTTAATTTACCAAGACCATATAACTCAACCCAAAGTACTCCATGCAATTGTGGTTGCACTAATCAGATTCCAGATTTCTACCAAGAACAATCCAAAGGGCAAACTCCCCAAATGGCCTCCTGAAAGGTACAAAGCAAACAGGCTGAATATTATGGAGGCGTGGCTAGGCATGGTGACTCACCTCTGTAATCCTAGCACACTGGGAGGCCAAGGCAGGAGGACTGCTTGAGTTCAGGAGTTCAAGACCAGCCTGAGCAAGAGCGAGACCCCGTCTCTACTAGAAATAGCAATAGAAAAATCAGCCAGGCATCATGGCGCATGCCTGCAGTCCCAGCTACTCAGGAGGTTGCAGCAGGAGGACTGCTTGAGCCCAGGAGTTTGAGGTTGCTGTGAGCTATGATGATGCCACTGCACTCTACCCGGGGTGACAGAGTAATAAGACTCTGTCTCAAAAACAAAAAAAATTCTGGAGGCCTAAGGGATCTTATTCAGAACCATATTTTGGAAAACTATGATCAATTTTTTGATAATGAAAGAAAGTAACTTTCCAGAGCATATATTAATCTTTATAAAGCTTTAAAAAGTTAACATCTACTTAACTCTTATTCATAAAAAATGAATCCCTCAAGCTAATTACAATTACTGGAAAAGATGTGCAGGAGTAATTAAGTTGGGAGGCCCTCTGGGAACAGTACACGGGGCAAAGTACTCATCATCTTTACAATGACAGGCACTCAGCTGGGCTGAAAAGGCTAATGACACCTCTCCGAAGCAGGCTGGTGAAGTGCCACTGAATCCATGTCATTCACCTACTGCAGTTTGGGGGCAACTGTAAGGAATCCTGAAATCTCATTTCTGCTCATGCTTATAAGCTTATGATCCAGTAGTAGTGGTTATTCAGTTAATTCTTTAAAACTTCAGACACACCCTGCAAATAAATATAAAAGATTTCTGTACCTACATAGTCCTACCACCATAAAGGTTATATATAAATTAAACTCAAATTTCTTAACCACTTTCTCAGCTTAAGTTTGCCCTCGCCTAAATGAAGTTCACTTTATATCCAAAATATATTTAAATATTCCAAAAGTATATTAAAAAAAAGATAAACAAAATTTATCTAGCTTATATTTATGAACCATATTAAGTTTTTAATTCACCCTGTACTGACCTTCTAAAAAAATAGTCATATTTAGACTGAAAAGCTGATTTGGATTTTAAAGTGGTTCCTCAAAAACAACTGCCAATTACTAAAACTACTGTTATTGAATCTAGTGGTTTATTGCATCATTCAGTATAAAAGACCAAAATATTTCCATTCTGATCTTTTAATAAAGCTCTTTCTGAATGAGCCCCTAGAGTCTGCTATCCTACGTGAACCAGCTGAACCGGAGATTCTGCTGTAATGCTTGACACAAAACCAAGACTTGGTATCAAGGGACCTCACGACTTCCACTGCAACTGTTAAAAATTCCCAATTCTTGGTTTGTCAGTCCAGTTTTGTTGAAAGAAATTTCAAGGATGAAAACTTGAGGTGAAGTCAAGAAGCAGAAAGGGAAACCTACATTGATCCTCAAAAGAAAATCAAAGAATCCATTCATCACACGGTGTAATCCTCATACTCCACAGTCAGACTGCTTCTCCTGAAGCTGCCTTGTCAGTATCTGATATGAAGACAGAAAAGCCACTCCTATGTGGAAAAGGATTTGCCAGAGGTTCCGCAGCCCATGTAGGTACATGTTGCCCAGGCAAATAAACAGCAGCATCAGCACCACCTTCATAGTCCTGGCTGGACTGTAGAACAGGTACAAATAACACTGAAATGAGACCACAAGAGGAAGTCCAATCAGAGATAACAAAATGGTCACAAGGTCAGGTGCAAGATTCGCCTCCAGAGCTGTCATGAACAGCATCACCTCCCTCACATTAGCTTATTAAATTGAATTCATTACAATGAAGCTTGGACCCACTGGTCAGGCTGTTAATCACTGGATGAAAATGAGGATTTGGAAGAGAGAAAGAAAGTGAAATAGGTGTCACAGGAGGAATCAGTGCATGGCATATTTGAAAGAAGTTTAAGAAATACAGACAGAAATGCCCAGGCTGTGGGCTGTAGAGAAAGAAGGGACACGGGGTATGGGGCAGACAGCCAGGCCAGGAGACCCTAACAAGACTGGCTTCCCAGTGAAATTTTCCTTCAGGGAGCCATGACAGGAAAGCAAGCTGTTGAGAGAAAGCTGTGCTTTTACTGTTTTGGTTTCTCCTGAGTCACAGCTACACTGGGTACTACTGTTCCCTTGGGTACTCTCCTTATCATGTCTTTGAGAGCATCTCTGAGTCAGGGAAAGGTCTCTCCACAGCAGGTAGAGTGACTGGTATTTTGTGTAGGGCTATCATATAGAAAAGACGCCATTCTTGTTCTGCAAAAGGTGGCAACAGCATTTGGGTTCAATGTTTGGAAAAACAAAAAACAAAAAAAACCAGCCCAATCGGAACACAGAGTAACCCAGTGGGAGGGAGCTATCCAGGCAGGAACGCAGCTGAGGGAAGGAGGTGGAACTGTAAGGTTCCTGCAGCCCTGATACACAGCTCTAGGAAACTGCCACTGGCTACACTCAAAGTTTTAGGGACTTGTTTTCTAAAATATGAGTGCATTTTCAATCTTGGATTGAAAATTTCTTTTTGCATAATCAGGTAATTCTTAAAAAGAAACCATTCTAGGAAGTATGTGGAAGAGAGGGGAAGTGCCCTGAGAACAGAAATTTTAATTTAAAAAAAAGGAGAAAATAGCTTATGCATGCAGAGTAAAATCCTAGCCCATGTGGAAGACAAGGAAGGAGAATTACAGCTAGGTTCTTACTAAAATTAACTGTACCTATGAGGGACTCAAAAGCTCCTCTTTATGCCACCCCTTAGTACATAGTTTATTTGAAAATAACTAAATAATAATCAAAGCCTTCTAATTAATGTTCTAATGGTTATTTTAATTCCTAAGAGATGGATTTGAGTCAGACGGCATTCCTATAAAAAACCCAGCAGTTTTTTTGACCTAGTTCTATATATAAAAAAACACACACGCATAGATGTTACTCCTACAGGACACTTCTGCACTTGGACTGTCCTAATAATACGCACAAGGCAATACCCTGCCTCACACTAGTCAGGCCCCATTCAATCCCCACTGCAATCTCATCCTTCCTTTCCAGAGAGTAAAATCCAAATTCCTGGTTTCTGTTCTGCTGCTGTCAACGGCCCTGTGGCTTTCCCTTTCTGAGCCCAAAGTTCTTCCTCTGTAAAATGAGAGGATTGGACAGGACGGGCATAAGGTCTTTCCACCAAGGCAGCAGTCCCCAACCCTTTGGCACCAGGGCACAGTTTCATGGAAGACAATTATAATTTTTCCATGGACAGGATGGGGATGGGAGGCGGAGCTCAGGCAGTGATGCGAGTGACAGGGAGCAGTTGTAAATACAGATGAAGCTCTCCCACTGCTCACCTCCTGCTGTGCGGCCTCTCCCCTCCCCACCCCCTCCATTCCTAAGTTTCATAGAAAACAATTTTTCCACAGACGGTGGGGGAGCAGCGGAGCTCTGTGGCCTGTCCCCTAACAGGCCACAGAAGGGCTTGGTACTGTCCACGATTTGAACCAAGACTTTGGTGGAACAAAAATGGGATCTAAAATTTGCTGATAGTTCCAACAGGGGAACAAAATAAGGCCACTTGTTTAACCTACTTACCAAAATATCAGTGTTTCACCCACCTGGAAAATGCAAGCTACAAAGGGAATAAGAAAAGCCAGAATGTTTCCAATCTCTTCATGGGCTACCTAAAACAAACATAAAGAACACAAGGAAAGGAATATTTAGATAAAAGGAAACACTATAACATGAAGTACTTTACTCCTTCACTTTGGTATGGTTGACAATACAAATTTCTAGCTGGGTGAAACACAAGTCCCTGCTTATGTATCAGATAAGCATTAGCATGCAACCATTTTCAATGGCCTGGACACGACAGGTGCCCTCCTGTCCCCATGCATCTATGCTAAATCTGCACCTGGACTGAGCCCCCAATCCCTTTACCTCTCAAAATCCTGTTCATCTGCCAACACCAATTTTTCTCTAATTCTTCTCACCCCCACATACTGTCACCTTCTTAGTGCTGCCACCACACTCTGCTTTATGCCACGAGAGTCCCCAAGGCAGGGACTATGCCTTAACCATCTTGTCGGCCAGGCACCTATTCTAGTATACACAGACAGATAGCTGATACGTATCAGGTTATGAGTAATCATAAACAATAAGAGTGGAAACCATACCATACATGGGTCAAAGATAGGGTGTGTGGTAAGAGGCAATTACCACTCCTATAACACAGGTCTGCTGCCATTCTCCAAACAGGTCAGTCTATCAGTTTCCTGATGTTCAACATCAGCCAAGTTTTCAGACTTCAGCCACCACGTGCATGGGTATGAGCATGAGTAATGACTATCTGTTTATGCTAATAATGGTTCTATACCTTTTTAAAGTATCTGAAATACTTCAAAATTAAAAAACTGTTTTTAAAAAAAGCACTGAAATAGAAAGTTGCTTCGAGATGAGCAGGCCAACAAGGAACTTCCTAGTGAAATAGATCTTTGACAAAGACACAGGAAGGTGGCATCTGCATTACACAAATTGGACTATGGGACAACGTTTTCCCAGGGAAAAAGAGCCTGAACTTTAAAGTCTGAGAATCAAACTTTTGCCCTGGGGTAAATAAGCCAGGCCCTGGAGTGACTCCTGGGACCCCAAGAGTCACAGGGTAGTTTAATGTCCCGGTAGCAAGCTGTCCATTTCTTACCAATATCCCAGCAGGCCCCTCGGGCTTCTTGGGACAACAGACACAAAAGAGCAACTTTCATATTTGTTCAATTTACTACAAAGAATAAAATTTTAGATAAAGTTTTATTTGAATTAAAAAAAATTTAAAACCTCAGTACATAGTAGCCTTGTAAATAAAATGTATCCTCATCAATTTCTTCCATCATATGTCCTTCAATTTAAACTGTAAAAAGAAAGAAAAAAAGTTACCTGTAAAGAATGTTCTGCAAGGTGAACTCCACGAATGAGATTCAGAGCAGCACACATGATGTTGAGAATGAGGGAGAGGATACCCAGGGCTGTCACTGGTTCCATTCGGAAATTGGGAGCTTCACAATTAAAAAAAATAAGTGACTAGTGAAAATAATTTCTATATGGAAGAAAAGTAAACAAAGACATTAACTAGACCTCCACTAATAATAGGTTCATTATGTTAAACACAGAATTACAAACATATTAATTTTAAAGGCAGCAGAAGTTAGAGGGGAAAAATGCAAGAAATGAAGGACAGAATGGATCTGGGAATCTGAGGTGAGTTTCTTCCAGAAAGAGGCCCTTCTCTGAACAAGCAAAGCTTTTTCAAGTGTTTAATTTCCATTCTATCTAAAGCAGTTGTTCTCTGTCAGGCCCACCCCACCAAATGGTATTTGGCAATGCTTGGAAACATTTTTGGTAGTCAAAACTAAAGACAGGGTGCTACTGGCATCTAGTGGGTAGAGGCCAGGAATGCTTCTCAACATCCTAAAATGCACAGGATAGCCCCCCACAATAAAGAATTATCCAGTGCAAAAATGTCGATAGGGCTTAGATTGAGAAATCCCGATTTAAAATAATTTCTTATGC
This sequence comes from Eulemur rufifrons, assembly GCF_041146395.1. Taxonomy (NCBI): domain Eukaryota; kingdom Metazoa; phylum Chordata; class Mammalia; order Primates; family Lemuridae; genus Eulemur; species Eulemur rufifrons. The sequence continues at coordinate 148,498,415 of NC_090989.1, forward strand.
CACCAGAGAGGACCATGGCTTTATTTGTAAATTGTCAAATTCTGAAAGCATTTCTATTATACTCCTCAACCCTCAGCTTGTAAAACGATCCACTCTTTTTCTAATAAGGACAATATGCAGTGTCATATGTGCTTCTAGAGCTATTCACAGCAAATGTAATTTTCTAAATTCTGAAATAATTGGGAAGAGGAGGAAAACACTGGTTATTTAGGCTACAGGCTGTTTCTAGAACTACAATTAAAACAAATGTTCATTCCCTCTTTAAACATAACTGCTGAAATTGATTCTGGCCCACAAAATTAAATGGTGTCCCACCCATTCTCTTGCTATACTCTTTTCAAATCATCCCTTCTTGCCCTTACATTTCACACACAAACACACACGCACATGCACACACAAAAATACCTAGCCACAATCCAACTGAAGCCTACTGTTAGTGTATTAGAGTTTCCACTGAGCAATTCAAAGTTCTGTTAGAACAGAATATTCTACCTGTAAAGATTCTAGCCTCAGGACAATAGGGTGGGTCAAACCACAGTAAAATGTTCTAGAAAGATGGGCAAGTTGACACTTTGTGGATTTGTTCCTCTTGTCTAAGTGTTTAAAAAACAAAACATATATTACAAAGTTATGCCTGTATTCATATATGGCAAGGGAGAAGCTTAGGGTTCAATTACCCAGTCTTCCTTTGACATAATTAAGTTTACTCTCAATGTAAATTAAAACTTATTGATTGGCACAAGAGCCAAACCAGGAATTTATTGGCTGAAACAAATTAAACCAAAATACAAATTAAGCCAAAAACAGGAACATTTTTAAAGCACCACTTTTAAAATTCAAGTAAAGAGTTTAGTACAAAAACAGTTAAAAACAAAATAATTAGATCATTATAGTGCAGACAGCTCTATATTTCAGAAGATTCAGCTCTTATGCCACTACAGAATTCTTAGAATGTAAATATCCCCTTTAATTAAATATTAGTTTAACTGTAGGTATTTGTAAACAAGGAATGCAAAAAATCATGCTTCATCATGTGCTACAGCATTGAGTGGCTAATAGTGTTAATGTCAGACAAAGTTATGGAATGCCAGGGCACTGTGATCACCTTCATTAACACCTCATTCTTCAGATGAGAACTCTGAAATACACAGGGGCAGAGGGAGCTCCCAGGTCTCATGGAGAGCCAGATAATGAGAGCCCTGGCTCTGCACCCTGCCCAAACACCCTCATCCCCACAGCTCTCCCTCCAACAAGGAGGGCAGGGATTTCTCAGTGGAGATGTGCAATGTTTCACTAAGTGATATGATAAGGATTCGTTGTCAAAAGTATCTATCTATAAAATACACAAGTATGTACAGTTCAATACGTGACTTCCAACAAAAGAGAATGAATCTCCTTTTCAATATTTAAACTTGTAAACTTCACTCTGGTTATGAAAACAACCTGCCAAGTCACTCTTCAATTCCTGAATTTCATCATAAGAATAACCTCCCCTCTGCTGGGCGCGGTGGCTCGCGCCTGTAATCCTAGCACTATGGGAGGCCGAGGCGGGAGGAATGCTTGAGCTCAGGAGTTTGAGACCAGCCTGAGCAAGAGCGAGACCCCATCTCTATTAAAAATAGAAAGAAATTAGCCAAACAACTAAAAATAGAAAAAATTAGCCGGGCATGGTGGCACGTGCCTGTAGTCCCAGCTACCCGAGAAGCTGAGGCAGGAGAATTGCTTGAGCAGAGGAGTTTGAGGTTGCTGTGAGCTAGGCTGACGCCACAGCACACTGTAGCCCAGGCAATAGAGTGAGACTTTGTCTCAAAAAAAAAAAAAAAAAGAATAGCCTCCCCTCAAACCAACTCACTGTCAAAATAGTCCAGTTTTTTATAATAGGCACCTGGAAACAGGATCAGTCTGTATTTTCCCCAACATATTTTATACCCTCCCCAAAATATCTTCCTAGTAAAAAATAAACTTCTACTCGAAATACATTACATCACTCCGTATGCATCAACATCAGAGAACAACAAGCCACTTACCAGGCTCCAAGTGCCTTGGCAGGTGACCGTTCATCATCCCATTTGCCACATCTGTGTCCTCCACAGTGAGAACCACTGGAGGCTGGAATTCAAGCTCCTCCTGAATTTTTTCCAAGCTGTTCTTCATCTGAGAGGAACTTACATAGTTAAAATGCCACTTTATCTTCTGAATGATGCTGTCTGCAAAAAGAAAGCAACCCAAGTTGAGCATTTTCATCAGAATGGATCCTATAAGATAATATGTACAAAATGAAGTTCACATTTTTTTTTTTTTAAGAGACAGAGTCTTGCACTGTCGCCCAGGCTGGAGTGCAGTGACACAATCACAGCTCACTATAGCCTCAAACTCCTGGGCTGAAGTGATCCTCCTGCCTCAGCCTCTAGAGTAGCTGGGATTACAGGCGTGCACCACCATACCAGAGTAATTTTATTTTTTGTAAAGATGCACTCTCTCGTATGTTGCCCAGGCTGGTCTTGAACTCCAGGTCTCAAGCAATGCTCCCACCTTAGCCTCCCAAAGTGTTGGCATTACAGGCCTGAGTCACCACACCCCACCCAACTTCACATTTCTAAGAAAGTTAGTAAGTTGGCCAGATTCTTAAGAGTGTCAAGTTATACATAAAGGTCAAACGATTACCACATATGAATACCAGTCTGATCAATCTCTTCAAAGCAGAGTGATTAAAATGTGACTGCCTGCAGAGAAGGCAATAACGCATCACAGACCCCAGTAATGAGCAAGTCGGGAGAAAAGGGATTGAGTCTCAGCTCAGTCACTTCTGATAGTATAATCTTAGGCAATTCATAGAAAATTTCCAAGCTTGAAAAATGGGGACAGTTATTACTGACCTGATTATTTAAAAAAAACTTTTTTGAAAAAAATTACAAATGAATACAAATATGTCGTACAAACTAGGATTATATATTTGAAAGGTATTGGTTTTAATTCTTTTATTTATGTTAGCATTAATCCATTACCAAATCTTAAGCATTTGAAGTGAAGTTTCATACATATTGGCAAAGCAAAATGATACGTAATTCTAATATCAGTGTACTTTGACTCATTCTACTCCCACTCAGTAATGAGCAAACATGATGCTCAGGGAGGGTCTCCTGTCAGATCAAGTGCATTGCTTCAAAAGGAATACATGCAGAGATGCGGGGAGAGAAGAACACAGATCCACGCAGCCTCAAACTGACTGGCCGCCAAGGGATGCCGCAGCTGTGGTCTGTTCTGGGCCAGCATGCTCTCTCCAAGGAAGAAGTGGAGCTGAGAGTGCCAGTTTGACCAAGGCCTCACGGGGAGATCCAGGGGCAGAGCTCTCAGTCTATCACAGGTCTGCCAGGCTGGGGCCTGCATACCAGGGAGTTCCCTAGCACCTTCAGGTGACACCAAAAGAGAGAGCCCCATTCCCGATGGGCCAGACAGTAGACCATGTGGGGGAATGTGAGGGCTATGGCAGAAGTAGCCAGAAAGCCTAAGTGGCAACACTTTCAGGTGCTGGTCCTGCACCTAACCATTTGTACCAAATGCTGCCAGACCCTTCTTCAAGAACATCATAGAGACAGCAGCTGTTTATGCAGAGACCACAGAATGTCCCCCAACTCCCACCTCTAACTCCCATTCTCCCAAGAGCTCAAAATGAACAAAAACGGAGCAGACACTATGATCATCATGCTGCATTCCAATGCCCCTGAGCCTCCACAAGGCCTTTCTGGCAGAACCTAGAAAACATGTATCCTTTTCCAGAGCAAACCTCTGAGTGAAGGACCAGTTTTTTCTTATTTCCAAACCACTACAGACCTATACTTTGATAAAATACAATTAAAAATGATTACAGGAATGTCAAATTATAATAAGAGCTTCTAAGCACTGTTTCTCATTTTCCGTACTTACCTCACGATGGAAGAGCATCCTTTGAGTAGTACTGCTCTAGAGCAAGGGTCAGCAAAATTTTCTTAAAGTGCCAGCCAGACCGTAAATATTTTAGGCTGGTGGGCCACATGGTCTCTGTTACAACAACTCCACTCTGCTGCCATAGAGCAAAAGCAGCCACAGACAACATGTAAAACAATGGACATGGCCGTGTTCCACGTTACTTACAAAAACAGGTAGCTAGCCTATGGGCCACAGTTTGCTGACCCCAGCTTCAGAAGGCTGTGGAAAATACCCTACTCAGGTTTCACCCTTCTTCCACCCTGCCCCCAGGCTCTGGAGAGATGAAAAGCCAGAGTGTGAAACCTCAAAGCTTTCAGGCCACTTCAGCTGCTGTGAATCTCATGGTACAAGGGTGTTCTTCACTGACATGTTGTTGCAACTCCAACAATTCTCCTGATGGTCAAAGCCAAACCTAAACTGCAAGTTCTACACATACACCACCATAGGAGAGAACAATAAATACAAAAGAAGGTTACAAACCAAACTCAAGAAAGGCATATGGCCTGGAGGCTAGGCCAATGCAGGTGGTGTCATAAGAGGCTGTGAATTCCCACCACAGGGTCTCCAGGAAGCAGAAGGCCATGGCTGCTGGACACTGGCGGGAGCAGATAGCCATGCAGGCCACATCCCCCGAAGAAGAAAAACTGAAACAAAAAGGTGACATCTGCATTACCAGGAAACAGAACCATGGATTCCCATCCCACACCCACACACAACCTTGCCTCAATTCTGTGCTTGGTTGGCCTTAACACTTCTGCAGCTGTTTGTTGCACATATATTGTCTCTTAAGCTAGACCTATTCCTGAGACCGTGTCTTTCTTACACTTCCTTTAAAATGTCTAGTAGTATTAGTCACTGACAGTATGTGATCACTCTTATTTATTCATGCATGAGGGATGCATGTTCTATTAAGGGAAATTAGCCTCAGACTTCTCTGTATCTATTGAGAAAAATGTTTTTCTTCTTTAATCCACATCAATAGATTTTCTAATGTTAAGTCATCCTGGCATCCTAAAATAAACCCTTGTTGGATATAACCCCTGTTGGATATATTCATACACAAACAACTGCTAGATTTAGTTTGCTAATGTTTTATTTAGGACTTTTGTGTCTATGCAAAATAAGACTGGCCTGTAATTTTCCTTTCCTATACTGTCTTCATCTAGTTGTGCTATTAAGGTTATTCTGGTCTCATAAAATAAATGCAGGGTTTTTCTTTCTTTTTCTACTTCCTCTTGGACTGTCACGCTATCATTTCAAGTTCAGGGTGGAGGGGCTCTAGTTTACCTATCTGTGGTGCCTACTGATTCCACTCCCTGTGGAATATCTCCTCTCATGTTTTGGCATTTTTTGCTGAGCTCATCATGGTGGGACTTTTTCTTTAAGAATCCCCTGAGCCAGAGTTGTGGCACATTTCTTCCAGAGTGGTTCTGCATTTGCATTGGCCAGCTACCCCAGCAGTGTTGAGTCTGGGACCAATATTGATGTTTGAACCTTGACTTAGGAATTCCTAGACCTTGGGGAATATAAACCCAAAACTCCAGCCTTTTATGAGGCACCAGAACAGTGTCTCAATTTCTTAGGTGAAATTTTATTTTTCATTCCTATCCAAAGCCAAGTCTCTACTTGTATTGGTGGACAGACTACTTCTCACCTATCATTATTTCATTAGGATTGTAGCCTGACAAGAATCTTTCCTTTATGCAGGGTCTCATTCTGATACCCCATCCAGTGTAAGCCCAAACCGAGCCTCAGGGTTACTGTGACCTAGGAGCCTTGGTGTCAGCTCACACACTTACCACCTTAATATTCTGCTCCCTCTTAATTTCTGGAAGCTTGGGATTTCTTTCTTTCAAGCTCAACTACACATTTAAAATAATTTTTTGTACATATTTACCCTCATTTCTGGGTGTTTCAGGCAGCAGGGTTTTTAGGTTATATTGTTCTACCACCTTCTTATAGCTGGAACTCTCTATATAAAAACTTTTTCAATTTAAAAAAAGGATGACTCTCCTCCATATGAAAAGCATCCTTCAGAAGGGCCTAGGCCACTCTAGGATGGAAGTGTTTCTATATGAAAAAGGACCCCTGCTGTGGGTTAAACATGTACCTCAAAAAAGTTTTGTTGAAGTCCCAACTCCCAGTACCTATAAATGTGACCTTATTTGGAAATAGAGTGCAGACATAACCAAGGTAAAATGAGTAATACTGGATTAGGGTGGGCCCTCACCTAATGACTGCCATCCTTATAAAATGAGGGAAATTTGGACACAGACATAGAGAGAAGGTGGCCATGTGACCATGGAGGCCGAGGTTGGAGTAATGTGTCTACAAACCAATGGCCACCAGGAGGTAGCAGAGGTACAGGAAGGAGTCTTCCTCAAAGCTTGCAGAGGGAGCATGGCCCTGCCTAGATTTCAGATTTCTGGCCTTCAGAACTGTGAAAGAATACACTTCTGTTGTTTGGAGCCTGTTTGTGGTAATTTGTTATAGAAGCCCTAGGAAATTAACACTGCTCCTTAACTGTAAAAAGCTATGGTACCGCTCACCAGTAAGAAAAGAGAGTCTCAGCCTCCTCTGTGAAAATAACGGTAAATATTTCATTCAAATTACAAATGAGTAGAACATTTCACATTTGTTTTTCAAAAAACTACTGAATATCCAAGATTTAATTCTGAAGTCGTAGACTTTTTTTTTCTGTGAAAAATAGCCTTTAACAAGAAAAGGTTTCCTATTTGAGGTACAGCACAAATTAGTCACAGCACAGTGAAGAAGAGGCCATCAAGGGGGGCGGGTTCAGGCACTCAGAGAAAGCAGTTGCAAATGTGGGCAGATGCAACTCAGCTTTTGCTCCTGAACACCCAGAGCCCACACCACAGGGTGACAGCTCTATGTGCCTACCATCTGGCACCCCTGCAGGACACGGCCCTTCTCTGCCTGACCCCACCTAGCAGGATGTCAGGCTTGCACTTTTCCTTTTGTTTTTATAATTCTGAGACTAGACTCCCCTAAAAGGACCTCAACTTATCAGGTCAACTAAAAATTTAGTATTCCAAGAGAGCAAAAGGGACTTGATAAGTGAAGATCTAAATACTAGAAAACACAGATGTAAAATATATGACAAGCCATTTTGATATTTTAAAATCTGCCTTGCCCCTGATTCGTCCATAGAATGATAAGCTTCTTACTATAAGTCCTAGAATAGGAAATGATTTTACACATAAGCAGCAGACTTGGTACCTTAACTGCCTGCATTCAAATCCTGGGACTACTACCACTTACTAACAATATAAACTTGGTTAAGTTGCTTAACCTCAGTTTCCTCCTCTGTGAAACAGGTGTAATACTATTACCTACCTCATAAGCCACATAACCCATAGAATAGTGTCTGGCATATAGAAAGCACTCAATAATGTCAGCTATTATAACTGTGATTGTAACAGCTTGATTCCTACTTCCATGGGGGCATTTTCCCCACTGTATTATACTCAGTTATATATTTCCCTTGTTCCCTCAACAGACGTTAAGTCCCTTGAGAAGAGAGACCTACTCTCACTCATTTTTTCCCTCCCCTACTCCTGTCATGTAATAAAAATTTAAAAGTGAAAAATTTAAAAAGTGAAAACATTAAAAAGTAAAAGCTGCAGAGCCATGAATGAAGTCTTTTTTCTTATGTTCTTGGCTTTCTTACTCTCATCCTTTTCCCACCCCAACATTTTAATCTAGTAGCTCCTCCTTCCCTCGCCCGTTTTTCTCCCCTGCTTCTAAGTGCAAAAAAACCTATGAAACTAAAGGCATAAAAACTGATTGAACCCATGTCTCCTGGTGCTCATAAGCACTCCACTAACAGAACTTAGGAGTTGGAGTAGCAATGCTTGACGCCCTAAGGAAATCCACTTCGTCTGTGATCCTATTGCTATAAACACACACAACCTCTGACCACTGTCAGATGCCAGATCTACTTTTCTTACACAGTGTGATCAGCATAATGTTACCTCAACTTGTGGTTAAAAGTAACCCAAATTTTGCTGATGTTCTAAAAAAGTGAATATGCTCACTTACTGTATACTGAAGTCACGGCCTTCTGTAGAACCTCGACCTGGATATTGGGCCAGTCGCAAGCCTAAAGTCTTGAGCCGTCTCCTGCATTCCAGAAAATCTTGGGTGTGGTAAAAGTCAGTAGAGGCTGAGAGGGGCAGTCCATCCCTCACCCGTACCACACAGGCAAAAAAGATCATGGACATGGTCCACAAGAGAAGTCATGAGGACACCTGTGGAAAGCAAGGTCACCTTGTCACTGAGGGCCAGATGACAGTGCTAGAAACATCCCCACCCTCGAAATGTCAGCTCCAGGTTGTTTCACCCTCACCCCCACTATAATTGCAAGTGTTTCTTTTATTATTATTTCCCCGCCCTCTACTGCTACGTCGTTCCAAATTTTCCTTCCTTCATCATCCTCCCTGTCTTTTCTGAATTTGTAATCCTCCTTTTCATTCTCTCTAATTAATCTCTCCCTTTCCAGAATTAAGCCAACTAGGATGAGGGAAACAGGAAAAGAGAAGTAAGGACGCAGGACCAGAAAGCCTCAGTAACAGCAGGTGGCAGGACACAGAGCAAGACAGCCCTAAAGAGATAAGAAGCACCTGACACCCAAGCAGCAACGATTGGGGTCCAGAGACTCATGCATTTCAGGCTACCCAGAAAGGTAGGCACTAAGCAGTTCAGTTGCCATACCCTCACTTGCAGGGAAATGGAAGAGGGTAGAAGGATTCTGAGCATATAACCTAATGTTGGTGAAAAGGAGAACAGAAGGCAAAACTGGAACTTAGCATGTCCTCCTGGATTTCTGCTAATGTCTGAGACAGAGCCAGTCTTCAAAATGATAAGAGTTCCTACAGATGGCTAAAGGAAATCATTTAGCAAATCATATTACAGCAAGATAATAAATATTTGGCCATAATATGTGAGCACCATTAAGAAACAAAAAGAAACAGATAAGAGCCCTCTTAGTGCCTTTGGCCAATTAGAAAAAAGGTGCCTCTCAGGGTAAAAACTGGCCTGCACCAGTGCTGCTGGCAGAGCCTGGCTGGGTTGTAGCTCCATCTATTAACTTCTCAGGGTGCTTGTCCAGGCCATATCCTGCACATCTGTGTGTGGCAGCCCTGCGACTAGGGATTAGTGAGGTGGCCATTACAGCTTGAATGGGTCTTTCCATGTGTCTGCACATCCTGTTTCACAGATCCTGTTGACAGGATGTTAATAGGCATACCAACGGACCTTTCTTCCCAAGAACTCTAGGGATGCAACTTTATTCAGTATCTCAATTCTTCTTCATTTCAAAAACAGGAGCCCCCAGGATGCACACTAGTCTTCACCACTGTGCCTCTGTGCATTCTTCGCCTGTGTCTCAATGCCATGCCTCTGACCTCCCCATATCCAAATCCAAATCAAAACCTGTCTCAAATTTGCCCATTACATGAAACCGTCCCAGACTTGCCCAGCTGGAAGTACTTTCTCCCTCTTTTAAAGTCATAGGAAACCGGATGTGCACAGTGGCTCATGCCTGTAAGCCTAGCACTTTGGGAAGCCGAGGTGGGAGGGCTGCTTGAGCAGCCCAGGAGTTTGAGACCAGACTGAGCAACATAGCAAAACCCTGTCTCTACAAAAAAATTTAAAAATTAGCCAGGCGTGGTGGTGCTTGCCTGTAGCCCCAGCACTCGGGAGGCTGAGTCAAGAGGATCACTTGAGCCCAGGAGTTTGAGGTTGCAGTGAGCTATGATGATGCCACTGCACTCTAGCACAGGCAACAAAGTGCCTCAAAAATAAAATAATAATAATTCCAAGGAAACCTATCTTTTTGTTCTCTATTTTACTGATTTAGCATTTCCACTACCTAAGTGTAAGTTCTAAGAATAAAGACCATGTCTGGAATAGATGCATGAATGAATAATTATTCCCATTGTATACATGTAGAAATTGCAATGATATAAAAACACGGAGAAAGTAAAAAGAAAAATTAGGCTACCAGCCAACAGACCCTATACAATCCATTTGACCTGTCTCCCTACACCTGCTATTGGGGATTAAAAATGTGATAAGCCCCAGGAAAAATATATCAATACACAAAAACTACTAAGTTCCCAGGATCAATGGCAGGGCCAAGCCAACTGCCAGAAGGCACTGTGGGCTCTACACCAGCCACTTGGCCAATGCTGAGACCTCTAGCACCAGAAAGGGAATCAGAGAGTTTAATCGCACTATCTTCTATATTTTCATTAATGTTTGAAATATTTAATTTTAAAACTTTTATAAAAAAAGAGTTATAGGGCACAAAGCCCTGACAGATGTGGGGGAGACTACAAGATTAATTTGACACCAGGGCTTAGGGTCTAAACAATAACTTTAACAAGACTCGTAAGCCAAGATATGAAGACACGGAGGCAAAAAAAAAAAAAAAAAATGAATCAACGAGTCAGAGTCAGAGATAGGAAAAAACACCCAAAAGCAAAATAGTAAAGGTATTTTTTGAGGAGAGAGTAAATTATATGCTCTTCTAAAGGAAAGCAGTAAGCATTTATTCCAACTGTCAACCCCAAAACACCCTCTCAGTGCTGTCTTTATGAAGTAGCTACTGAACACCAGGTATTGTGCTAAACTGATAAAAAGGAAAATGGTGACAATGCCAAGTGATGGTAATCAGAAGAACCAGTTCTACCACTCTCTAAAGCAGAGGTCCCCAACTTTTTTGGCACCAGGGACTGTTTTCATGGAAGACAATTTTTCCACAGACCGGGGAGGCGGGGGATGGTTCCAAGACGATTCAAGCACGTTACATTTATTGTGCACTTTATTTATATTATTATTACATTGTAATATATAATGAAATAATTATACAACTTACCATAGGTTGGGGACCCTTGCTCTAAGGGACCCCAAAGTCCCCTCCAGACTCTCTACTTCTCCCATCTTACCCTTTGGAAATCAAACCTGCTTTTTCTCAAACATAAGCATTCAAGATAAATAAAAACTCTCACTTTTTTTCAATTCTGCCAAGTTACTGGCACTGCAACCTAGTAAAACTTACAATGCATTTTTTAAAATCTTTAAAAATATTTACTATGGCCGGGCATAGTGTCTCACACCTGTAATCCTAGCACTCTGGGGGCTGAGGCGGGAGGATCGCTTGAGCTCAGGAGTTCCAGACTAGCCTGAGCAAGAGTGGGACCCTGTCTCTACCAAAAAGAAAAATAAATAAAGTAAAAATATTTGCTATGCTTAAATGAAGGTGACACTGTGACATTAACTGTTACTTGTGTTCGTGTATATGTGTTCATGTGTGGGAATGCCTGAGGGGTTGAGAGAGAGAGAGTTGACATTGCTCATGGAAGAATCTAAGAATGGAGACAACACCCTTAACATTTTTTTTTCTTTGTGAAAATGCACTTTGTATTCCAAAAAATTTAAAAAAAAAACAAAAACAATTTAATACAAAAAGGGAGGGGCTCACTTTTATGGGAAATTTGATATGGTGAATTCAGGTTATGAGCTATTATAAGACTCAAACATGAGATCTGACCACTGCTCAAAAAAGGAATGAACTTCTGCTTCTGGAAAGATGGTGCAGAAATACTTTTCCCTACTCTTCCCACTAAATACAACTAAAAACTCCAGATATAATATATAAAATAAACATAAAAAGACTCTGAAAGGTGAGAGAAGAAGGCAGATTGGCTAGGGATCTTGGGACCTGAGGAATGACACAGCTCTGAGTTCACTGAGCTTTCTTCTTGCCTCATATATCCTAGACTTGGTGTTAGAAAAGATAGCAAGAAATGCCCACGGGCACAGACAAAAAAAAAGGCCACAACAATAAGAAACCTTCTCTCTCTGGTGAAAGAACTGGGAAAGGTACAGCACAGAAAAACAGAAAACTTTTCAATAAAAACTGCTCTACTCCAGAGGAGAGACATGATGACGGAGTGGTGGTGACTGCCTGGATTCATGCTCCCGAGAGGAAGGCATGGATCTTGACCTACCACAACGCTAGAGGACCGCTCCCACACAAGAACAGCGGTGTGAATCCACGGAAAATCGATGTGGGACAAACAGAGCGAGAGAGGTCTAAGGTGAATGGAAAGTAAGATCGCGAAGTTCTGGAGAGTGTGGGACAGACAATAGACAGCGGAGCGAGGGTCGGCTACACCAGCCCCACCATCGAGTGGGGTGGGGGGGCAGCCTCCTAGAAAAGCGGCTTGCTCTCCTCACTGATCACACCCAATTATTTAGAGATCTGCCTCAAGCCGGTGCAGAATCACCCAGGGAGACGTGGGGCATTGCAGACAGGAGGCTTTTTGGGGAAAACAGCTTAGACCCTGGGGGAAATCTCCGCTGGGCCGGCATGGAGGGGCGGAGCTGCCCTAAGGTGTTAAAAAAAAAAAAAATAGGGTCGCCGAACTATATATTTTATTTTTGGTGTATTTTTCTGGTTTTTTTTTTGTGGCGGCTCACGAGCCGGACAGCCACAGTGGGCATCTTTGCCCGCCAAGCCTTCGGCTCCGGGGTCTACTGAACGTGGAACGTAAATCCCCTCCAGCCCCGGAGCTCTGCGGGGTGCGCGGGCGCCATCTTGAAATCCAAAGCGAAACCGCTCGGGAGCCATAAGGTGCCGAGCGGCTCACTGCGCGGTGCCCTCTACTAGTCTCTGAACCCATGCCAGGAGCGCGGGATATACATAAGCACGGTGGGCAAGAGACAATACCGGGAAAACAGCTTGGACCCTGAGGGAATCTCCGCCAGGGCCGCGCTCGGCGTGAAGGGGCGGAGCTGCGCTAAAGCATAAAAAAAAAAACATAGAGTCGCCGAACTATATATTTTGTTTTTGTGTATCTTTCGGTTTTGTGGTGCGGTGTGGTGTTGTGGTGTTGTTTTTTTTTTTTTGTTTGTGTTTTGTTTTATTTTGTTTTGTTTCTCTTTTCTTTTCTTTTCTTTCCAGCGGTTCACAAGCTGGACAGCCTCAGCGGCGGCTCTGGTGTCTGCCGAACGCGGAACGCTAATCCCCTCCAACCCCGGAGCTCTGCGGGCGCGCGGGCGCCACCCTGAAATCCACAGCAAAACCGAAATCACTGCGGAGACATAAAGGGCTGAACAGATCCCTGGGCGGCACCCTCCGCTATTCTCTGAACCCACGCCAAGAGCGCGGGATATACACAAGCACGGTGGGCAAGAGACAATACCAGGAAAACAGCTTGGACCCTGGGGGAATCTCAGCCGGGGCCGCACTGGCGTGGAGGGGTGGAGCTGAGCTAAGGTGGGAAAAAAAAAAAAAAAAAGGATCGCTGAACTACAGATTTTATTTTTATATATATATATTTTTTTTCTTTTTTTAAATATATATATTTTTTTTTTTTCTCTTTTTCTTCTCTTTCTTTTCTTTCTTCTTTTTGCCTTCTAGCTGGGGAGCCACGGTGAGCTTCGGAACTGGCCAGGCCCCCAGCTCTGGTACCTACCGGAACCTGAGCAGTCACCCCCAGCGCTGGCAATCTGCGGACGCACAATCGCCATCTTGGGGCCCACAGCCAAGTCACTGCAGAGCCACAGGGTGCCAAGAGACTCCCTGGACGGCTCCCTCCCCTGGTCCACGGACCTTCTATAGGGGCCCCGCCCATGTGTAAACACTGAGTACTTCTCCAGAAGCGAGAGTGTGGAGCCTGGTCCCTGGGGATATTGGGCCAAGGCAGACTTTTGCCCGTGGGAGCTGCAGCAACTGGGGCACTGAGCGAGCGAGGGCACCGTTCATTCCCCATAGCTAGTATCTTTCCTGCAGAAAGACACAGAAACCACCCCTATAGAGGAAGAACCAAAGGGAAACAAACAAAGAGAATTTCCATCTACTACTAGTGTGGACCCTGCCTGCCTACTGAAAGACAACACAGTGTCCTAACTCGCCAAAGCGGTCTTGGATCACTCCAATCCTCTAGGGTTGGACCCACCAGAAGCAGTCCCCCAACTGAAATAGAAAAAACTCTAAATAATACACAACAGTCTCCCCCTCTTGCCAAAGGAAGCAACATACCTAGACTGCTTCACAGCCTAAGAACAGAGTACAAAGAGTGCTATTAACCAGACTAAATCTATAAGAAAAGATCCAACGATAAATCTAGATGGGAAGGGCCCAGCGAAAAAACACGGGGAGCACAAAGAATCAAACGGAAATCTCATCCCCAAAGAGAAATACCAGCTCTCAACCATTTGACACAAACCAGACTCAAAACACCAACATGTTACAGGAAGAATTTCAATTATGGATTATAAACAAGCTGAATAATATACAAGAAACAATGGATAACCAACACAAAGAAACCACAAAAAAAAAAAATACAGGATTTGGAGGAAAAATTCACTAAAGAAATTGAAATATTGAAGAAAAACCAAACTGAACTCCTAGAAATGAAGAATTCACTCAGAGAGCTACAAAACATTGTGGAAAGTCTCAAGAGCAGGGTAGATCAAACAGAGGAAAGAATCTCAGAGATTGAAGATAACTCTTTCCAACTAAATAAGTCAGTCACAGAGATAGATCAAAGAAATAAGAGAAATGATCAGAGTCTTCAAGAAATGTGGGATTATGTGAAGAAACCTAACTTGAGATTATTGGCATTCCTGAGGGTGAAGAAGATAATAAGCAAGGGTTGGACAAGCTATTTGAAGACATAAATGAGGAAAATTTTCCAGGCCTTGCTAATACTCTAGACATACAGATTCAAGAAGCTCAAAGGACCCCTGGGAGATTCATAGCAAATAGGAAAACACCACGCCACGTAGTCATCAGGCTGACCAAAATATCCACTGAAGAGTCCCTTCTCTGAGCTGTAAGGAGAAAGAAACAAGTAACATACAAAGGAAAACCCATCAGAATTACGCCAGATTTCTCAGCTGAAACCTTACAAGCAAGAAGAGGTTGGGGCCCCATTTTCACTCTTCTGAAACAGAATAATGCCCAGCCTAGAATCTTGTACGCAGCTAAGCTAAGTTTTCTATACGAAGGAGAAATTAAGACATTCTCAGATAAACAAAGGTTGAGGGAATTCACCAAGACAAGACCAGCCCTCCAAGAAGTACTCAAAAGAGAGTTACACACGGATCAGCACAAGAAAGACCCACGAATGTAAAACTACTCAAGAGCTAAAGATCAAATCCCAGATACCACAATGGCTCAGGAGAGAAAACATAGCAATGAAGTTCTACCCAACAAGCTGAACAGAAAACTGTCTCACTTATCAGTTTTCTCAATAAATGTGAATGGCTTGAATTCCCCGCTCAAAGAGACATAGACTGGCCCAATGGATAAAAAAAAAAAACAAAAAAAAACACAAACCAAGTATCTGCTGTCTTCAAGAAACTCACCTAACCTGCAAAGATGCATTTAGACTGAAAATAAAAGGATGGAAATCGATATTTCAAGCAAACGGTAACCAAAAGAAAGCTGGTGTGGCAGTCTTAATTTCCAATAACTTAGCTTTCAAACCAACAAAAATAATAAAAGACAAAGATGGTTACTATATACTGGTTAAAGGCACAATTCAACAAGAAGCCATGACTATACTCAATATATATGCACCCAACCTAGGTGCACCTAGATTCATAAAGCAAACCCTACTGGATCTGAACCAAATGATAGATAACAATACTGTAATAGCTGGAGACTTTAACACCCCACTGACAATACAGGACAGATCCTCTAAACAGAAAATAAACAAAGACATAATGGACCTGAATCAAATGCTAGAACAAATGAGCATAGCTGACATCTATAGGACATTCTACCCAAAGTCCACAGAATATACATTCTTCTCATCAGCTCACGGGACATTCTCTAAGATTGACCATGTCCTAGGACATAAAGCATGTCTTAAAAAATTCAAAAAAATAGAAATTATACCATGCATCTTCTCAGATCACAGCAGAATAAAAGTAACAATGAACCCAAACAGAAACCCTCACTCCTACTCAAAGTCATGGAAGTTAAATAACTTTCTCCTGAATAATTATTCTATAAAGGAAGAAATCAAGATGGAAATCAAAAGTCTCTTTGAATTAAATGACAATGGAGATACAACCTATCAAAATCTATGGGACGCAGCTAAAGCAGTCCTGAGAGGAAAATTCATATCCATAAATGCCTATATCAAAAAGACAGGGCCGGGCGCGGTGGCTCACGCCTGTAATCCTAGCACTCTGGGAGGCCGAGGTGGGCGGATCATTTGAGCTCAGGAGTTCGAGACCAGCCTGAGCAAGAGCGAGACCCCACCTCTACTAAAAATAGAAAGAAATTATATGGACAGCTAAAAATATATATAGAAAAAATTAGCCGGGCATGGTGGTGCATGCCTGTAGTCCCAGCTACTCGGGAGGCTGAGACAGGAGGATCGCTTGAGCTCAGGAGTTTGAGGTTGCTGTGAGCTAGGCTGACGCCACGGCACTCACTCTAGCCTGGGCAACAAAGTGAGACTCTATCTCAAAAAAAAAAAAAAATACAGAAAACCTGCAAATAGATAACCTAATGAGTAGACTCAAAGAGCTGGAGAAAGAAGAACAGAATGACCCCAAACCCAGCAGAAGGCGAGAAATTACTAAGATCAAATCAGAATTAAATGAAAAGGACAACAAAGAAACTATAAGGGAAATTAATAAAACAAAAAGTTGGTTCTTTGAAAAGATAAACAAAATAGACACACCTCTGGCTAGACTAACCAAGAGCACAAAACTAAAATCTCTAATAACCTCCATTAGGAACATGAAAGGAGAAATCACAACCGATGCCACAGAGATACAAGATATCATCTATGAATTCTACAAAAATCTTTATGCACACAAACTGGAGAATGCGGAGGAAATGGACAAATTTTTAGAAACACATAGTCTTCCCAGGCTCAACCAGGAAGAAATAGAGTACCTGAACAGACCAATATCAAGAACTGAAATCGAAACAGCAATAAAAAACCTTCCCAAAAAGAAAAGCCCTGGTCCAGATGGGTTCACACCTGAATTTTACCATACATACAAAGAAGAACTGGTGCCCATCCTACATAAACTATTCTCCAATACTGAGAAGGATGGAATTCTCCCCAACACGTTCTACCAAGCCAATATAACATTGATACCAAAACCAGGAAAGGACGCAACAAAAATAGAGAACTACAGACCAATTTCTCTCATGAATATAGATGCAAAAATTTTCAATAAAATACTAGCAAATTGAATCCAAGTACTTACCAAAAAAATAATCCACCACGACCAAGTGGGCTTCATC
This sequence comes from Eulemur rufifrons, assembly GCF_041146395.1. Classification (NCBI taxonomy): domain Eukaryota; kingdom Metazoa; phylum Chordata; class Mammalia; order Primates; family Lemuridae; genus Eulemur; species Eulemur rufifrons. Next base: position 148,515,690 of record NC_090989.1, read on the forward strand.
CCAGAGATGCAGGGGTGGTTCAACATACGTAAATCTATAAATGTGATTCACCACATAAATAGAAGCAAAAACAAAAACCATATGATACTCTCATTAGATGCAGAAAAAGCATTTGACAAAATTCAACACCCTTTTATGATAAAAACGCTTAACAAAATAGGCGTAGATGGAACCTACCTAAAAATGATACAAGCCATATATGACAAACCCACAGCCAAAATCATTCTGAATGGGGAAAAATTGAAAGCACTCCCACTTAGAACTGGAACCAGATAGGGCTGCCCACTGTCCCCATTACTTTTCAACATAGTATTGGAAGTCCTTGCGAGAGCTATCAGGCAAGAGAGCAAAATCAAGGGAGTCCAAATAGGGAAAGAAGAGATCAAACTCTCACTTTTTGCTGATGATATGATGTTATAACTGGAAAACCCCCAGGATTCAACCATGAGACTCCTGGAATTGATTAACGAATATAGCAAAGTCTCAGGCTACAAAATTAATATACACAAATCAGAGGCATTTATATATGCCAATAACAGTCAATCGGAAAACCAAATTAAAGACTCAATACCCTTCAAAATAGCAACAAAGAAAATAAAACATCTAGGTATATACCTAACTAAAGAGGTAAAGGACCTCTATAAAGAAAACTATGAAACTCTGAGAAAAGAAACAGCAGAACTGGCAAATAGATGGAAAACTATACCATGCTCGTGGATCGGAAGAGTCAACATTGTTAAAATGCCTATACTACCCAAAGTGATTTACAGGTTCAATGCAATCCCTATTAAACTACCAACATCATTCTTCACAGACGTAGAGAAAATAATTATACACTTTGTATGGAATCAGAGAAGACCCCGTATAGCAAAAGCAATCTTAAGCAATAAAAACAAAATGGGAGGTATTAATTTGCCAGACCTCAAACTATACTACAAGGCTGTGGTTCTTAAAACAGCCTGGTACTGGCACAAGTACAGGGACACAGACCAGTGGAACACAACAGAAAATCCAAATATAGAACCATCCTCATATAGACACCTAATTTTTGACAAAGCAGGAAAGAATATACTCTGGGGACAAGAATCCCTATTCAATAAATGGTGCTGGGAGAATTGGTTAGCCACTTGTAGAAGACTGAAACAGGACCCACAGCTTTCACCTCTCACAAAAATCAAATCACGGTGGATAACAGACTTAAACCTTAGGCGTGATACAATTAGAATTCTAGAAGAAAATGTAGGAAAGACTCTTACAGACATTGGCCTAGGCAAAGAATTTATGAAGAAGACCCCTAAGGCAATCACTGTAACAACAAAAATAAATCAATGGGACATGATTCAATTAAAAAGCTTCTGCACAGCCAAAGAAACAGTCCAGAGAATAAACAGACCACCTACAGAATGGGAAAAAATTTTTGCATACTACACATCAGATAAAGGACTGATAACAAGAATCTATTTAGAACTCAGGAAAGTCAGCAAGAAAAAAATCAAACAACCCTATCAAAAAGTGGGCAAATGACATGAATAGAAATTTCTCAAAAGAAGATATAAGAATGGCTAACAAAGATATGAAAAAATGCTCAACATCCCTAATCATCAGAGAAATGCAAATCAAAACCACAATGAGATATCACTTAACCCCAGTGAAAATGGCCTTTATCAAAAAATCCCAAAACAACACATGTTGGCGTGGATGTGGAGAGACAGGAACACTCATACACTGCTGGTGGGACTGCAAACTAGTGCAACCCCTGTGGAAAGCATTATGGAGGTATCTTAAACAGATTCAAGTAGACCTGCCATTTGATCCAGCAATCCCATTACTGGGCATATACACAAAGGAAAAAAGGTCATTCTATAACAAAGACACATGTACCCGAATGTTTATAGTAGCACAATTCACAATAGCAAAGATGTGGAAACAACCCAAATGCCCATCAATACATGATTGGATTAGTAAGCTGTGGTGTATGTATACCATGGCATATTACTCAGCTATAAGAAATAATGAAGATACGACATCTCTATGGTTCTCCTGGAGAGAGTTGGAGCCCATTATATTAAGTGAAGTATCCCAAGACTGGAAAAACAAGCATCACATGTACTCACCAGAAAATTGGTTTCCCTGATCATCACCCAAATATACATCTGGGAACGATACCAATCGGATATCAGACTGAGGTGGGGGGTGGGGGGAGGGGAGGGGTGTATGCCTACATAATGAGTGCATTGCGCACCGTTTGGGGAATGGTCACGCTTGAAGGTGCTGACTCGAGAAGGGGGGGGTGAGGAGGGGAAGGATATATACCTACATGAGGGGTGCAACGCGCACTGTCTGGGGAACGGACATGCCTGGAGCTTTGACTTGGGGGGACAGGTGGTACATGGGCAACGTATATAACCTGAAATTCTGTATCCCCCATAATAATAAGATGAAATTAAAAAAAACAAACAAACAAACAAAAAAAACTGCTCTACTCCAGCCAAACACCACAGAAAAAACTATAGCCATCACACATCCACCAGCAAAGGCCAGTAAAGAGCCTAGAGTTCTACCTTTGCCCTGCAGTAATGAGGTATCCCATCCTCCATCTCCCTCCTGCTAGGGTAGTGTTAGAGAAGGCCAACCAAGGAGCTACAGGGCAGTAAAAAGAGCCATCCCCTCCAACTGAGTCACTGGGGAGACAGAATTCCCATCTCTACCCAGCAATAATGAGCAGCTCCTTTCACCCAGGGTACCAACAAAGGCCACATGGGGAACCTGGACTTTTATTCCCATCTGGCAGTAATGAGACAATACCTCCATGTTCCCTGCCAAAATGGTGTCAAGAGAGGCCAGCTAAAACAGAAGATTTAAATAAGATCCTGATTTCATAACATAATATCCAAATGTCCAAGTTTCAACAGAAAATCACTGCATACTAAGAACCAGTAAAAAGCTCAACTTGAATGAGAAGAGACATTAACTGATGCCAACATCAAGATGACAGAGATGTTAGAATTATCTGACAAAGACTTTAAAGCAGCCATCATAAAAATGTTTCAAAGACCAATTATAAACACACTTTAAAAAATGAAAATAAAGTCTCAGCAAAGAAACAGAAGAGATTTTTAAAAACAGAAATTTTAGAATTAAAAAATAACCAAAGTAAAAAACTTGATGGATGGACTCAACAGCAAAATGGAGGGGAGAGAAGAATGAATCTGTAAACATGAAGACAGAACACAGAAATTATCCAATCTGAACAATGTGAGAGGAACTAGATTGAAAAATATTGCACAGAGCCTCAGGGACCTGTGGGACTATGATAAATGATTTAACATTCATGTTACTGGAGTCCTGGAGGACAAGAGAAAGAGGGCAGGACTGAAAAAATATTCAAAGAAATAACATATGAATACTTCCCAAATTGTGCAAAAAACATAAGCCTACAGATTCAAGAAACTGAACAAATCCCAGAAAGGATAAATCCAAAGAAACCCGTGCTAGCACACATAATAACCAAACTTAAGAAAACTAAAGACAAGGAAAAAATCTGGAAAGTGGCGAGAGAAAAATGATACCTTACCTACAGGGGGAAAACAATTCAAATGACAACAAATTTCTCATAGAAACCATGGAGGCCAAAAGGAAGTAGTCCATTTTTCAAAGTGCTGAAAGAAAAGAACTGCTAACCCAGAATTCGTATTTAGCAAAAATGTTCTTCAAGAAGCTGAGCATGGTGGCAGGTACCTGTAGTCCAAGCTACTCAGAAGGCTGAAGTGGAAGGACTGCTTGAGCCCAGGAGTTCAAGTACAGCCTGAGCAACACAGCAAGATGTTGTCTCTAAAAAAAAAAAGAAAAAAAACCAAAACAAAACATGAAAGAATGATAGATCAAAGCATACTTATGCATAAAGGAACACTAAAAGAATTTGTTGGAAGTTTTCTAAACAGAAAGGAAATGATAAAGGAAAAAATCTTGGAACATCAGGAAGGAAGAAAGAATAATAGAGTAAAAAAATTGAAAAATACAGAGATTATCTTTCTCTTCATGACTTTCTAAATAATGTTTGACAATTGAAGCAATAATTACAACATGTCTGATGTGGTTCTCAATGTATGTAAAGGAAATATTTAAGATAATTATAAATGGGAGAGGGCATGAATATGTCAAAGGATGTAAAGTCTCTACATTTCACTTGAAATAGTAAAATGCTGACACCAGGAGACTGTGGTAAGTCACATATATATATGATATGTATATACATATACACATATGAGATATATATATATATACACACACATATGTCAACCACTGAAAAAGCTCACTCAAAAACATTGTAGATTAAAAAAACATAATTCTAAAAAAATGTTCAAATTACCCATAGGAAGGCAGGAAAAAGGAAACAAGAAACACAAAAACAGAACAAACATAAAACAAAAAATAACAGGGTAGACTTATGCCCTAATATATGTCAATAATTACATTAAATGTAAATAGTCTAAATACACAACTAAAGACAGAGATTGACAGTGGATAAAAGACATGACCAAATTATATACCATCTACATGAAATTCATTTTCAGTATAACAATATGGGTAGGTTGAAAGTAAATGGACAAAAAAATAGCATCAAATGTTAATCAAAAGAAAGCAAGAATTACAGTAATATCAAATAAAGTAGACTTCAGAGCAATGAAAATCCCCAGGAATAGAGAATGACATTACAGAATAATAAAAGAATAAAGCCAGGCACGGTGGTGTGCACCTGTAATCCCAGGTACTCGAGAGGCTGAGGTGAAAGAATCCCTTAAGCCCAGGAGTTTGAGACCTCCCTGGGCAACATAGCAAGACCCTAGCTCAAAAATAAAAACAAGAAAAAGAAAAAAAAGTCCACCAAGAAGACATAATCCTAAATGTGTATGCACCAAACATCAGAGATGCAAATAGGAGACATAAACAAATCCAGTTATAGTTGAAGACTTCCACATCCCTCTCTCAAAAATTGATAGGCCAACTAAATAGAGAATCAGCAAAGATATAGGAGAACTCAACAACACTATCAATTAAAGGATATAATCAACATTTATTAAAATACTCTGTTCAACAGCAGAATTCTTGTCAAGCACCCACAGAACATATACTAAGACAGACTATATCCTGGGCTATTAAAAAAAAAAAAAACCTCAACAAATTTTTAAAAATTTAGAATGTGTTCTATAACAATATAATCAAACTAAAAATTAGTAGCAGAAAGGTAATGAAAACCTCCAAACACTTGAAAATTAAACATGTACCTTTAAATAATCCATAAGTCAAAATCGAAGTATCAAGGAAATAAAAAAATACATTTAACTAGATGAAAATGAAAATATATCAAAATCTGTGGCACACAGTGAAAGCAGTACTGAGAGGGAAATATATAGCATTAAATGCTTACATCAGAAAAGAAGAAAAGTGACAGAACAATTTAAACTCATATGTTGAAAAACTAGAAAAAGAAGAACAAAATAAACTCAAAGCAGGCAGAAGAAAGGAAAGAGAGTAGAAATCAATGAAACTGAAAACAAACAAAAAGTAGATAATCTGTCACAGGATTAGAGTTAAAAAAAATACTGAAAATCAATGAAACAAAGACCTGGTCCTTTGGAAAGATTAATAAAATTGGCAAGCCTCTGCCAAAACTGACGAAGAAAAAAACGAGAAAGACACAAATTATCAATGTGAGGAATAAAACAGGATGTCACTGAAGACAACAAAAGAATAATGAAATACCACAAAGAACCCTACACACATAAATCTGACAACATAAATGAAATGGACCAATTTCTCAGAAAGCACAAACTACCACAATGCACACAATATGAAATTTAAACAATCCTATAATTAATTTCCTATTATGAAAATTAAATTTATTAACTTAAAAACTCCTGAAAAGGAAATCTCCAGGCCCAGATGGTTTAACTGAAGAATTCCACCATACATTTAAAAAAGAATTAGCATCAATTCTGCACAATCCCTTCCAAAAATAGAAGAGGAGGAAACAATACCCGATTCATTTTATGACACTAAAATTACCCTGATACTAAAATCAAAGACCAGTAAAAAAAAGGAAAACTATAGACTCACAATCCTCATGAACTTATATGCAAAAAATCCCTAACAAAATATTAGCAAGTAGAATTCAGTAATACAAAGAATTAGATATTAGAATCCCCTTGATCAAGTGGGATTTATTTCAGGATGCAAGGTTGGCTTAATATTCTTAAATCAAACAATATAACCCATCATATTAACAGGCTAAAAAAGAAAACTCACACAATCTCATCAATTGATGCAGAAAAAGCATTCGATGAAATTCAGCATCCATTCACAATAAAACTTCCAGTAAAATAGGAATAGAAGGAACTTCCTCAACTTGATAAAGATCACCTACACAAAGCCTACAGCTAACATCATTCTTAACAATGAAAAATGGAATGCTTTCTCTCTAAAAAAAGGTAAGGATGTACACTCTCACAACAGCTATTCAACATAGAACTGAAAGTTCTACCCACTGCAGTAAGGCAAGAAACAGAAATAAAAAGGCATCCACAAAGGAAAGAAAGAAATAAAACTGTTCCTATTTGCAGATGATATAAATTGTCTCTATGGAAAGTCACAAGTAGCCTACAACAAAACCTCCTACAACTAATAAGTGAGTTCAACAAGGCTAAGGCCACAGGATACATTATCAACATACAAAAATGAATTGTATTTCTATATACTAGCAATGAACACATGGATATCAAAACTAAAAATACAAAGGTTTTCTTCCGTTACAGATACAAGAAAAAAAGTGTTCTCGCACTTTCTGTCTCTGATGGTAGCAGCCAAGATTGAATAGAGGAATGGCGCGGGAGGCAGGGGCATGGAGAATCTTCACAACTCAGGAATAACCTTGTAAATAACAAAGAACCTGTTTTACTCCAAAGAAGAATCTAAAATTTGCATTTACACAATAATGTTGGAAGTATCCCTACCACCCTCACCTGGTTGATTATTTTTGTAAAACTTTAAAGGATAAAACTAAGAGCAAGCCAGTGACTCTGGCACATTTGGAAAAATAAAAATAAATTTTAAAAACTAAAAATACAGTACCATTTACAATCACTCCAAAAAATGATCTCAATAAACATATAATTTTAAAAAGTGAAATACTTAGGAGTATATCTAACAAAACATGTATAGGACTTGTATGCTGAAAACTATAAAACACTGCTGTAAGAAATTAAAGTCCTAAACAAATGAGGAGATATACCATGTTTACAGATTGTGAGATTCAAGCAGTAAAGATGCCAATCCTCCTCCAAATAGATATACAGGTTTAGTGAAATTCCTATAAAAATATCAGCAAGATAGTTTGTAGATACAGATTATCCTAAAATTTATTTGGAAAGGCAAAGAAACAAAAATAGCTAAACCAATTCTGAAAAAGAATACAGTGGAAAAACCACACTATCCTATTTCAAGACATTACATAACTATAGTAATCAAAATTGTGTGGTATTGGCAGAGAAATAGACATTGATCAATAGAACAACACAGAAAGTTCCAAAATATACCAACACAAGTACACCCAACTGATTTTAGACAAAGTGCAAAAGCAATTCAATGGAATAGTCTTTTCAACAAATGGTACCACACAGCACCATGGGAGTTAAAAAAAAAAAAAAAAAAATCTTGACCTAAACCTCACATCTTACATAAAAATTAACTCAAAACATAGCAAAGATTTAAATGTAAAAAGTAACTATAAAAGTAACTGGAAGAAAATGTAGGAAAAAAATCTTCAGGACTCATGGCTTAGTGAAGAGTTCTTAGACATGACATCAAAAGCACAATCCACAAAGATAATTCGGTAAATTGGACTTCATCAAAGTTGAACACTTTTCTCTGGAAAAGCCCATTTAAAGAGGAAGAAAAGATAAGCTAGAGATTGGGAGAAAATATTTGTAAACCATATATCTGATAAGTGACTGGTATCTAGAATTTATAAAGAACTCTCAAAACTCAACAGTAAAAAAAAACAAACAATCCTTAGAAAATGGGCAAAATGCACAGACATTTCACCAAAGAGGAAATATGGCAAATAAGCACATGAAAAGATGTTCAATTTCACTAGCTATTAGAAAAATGCAACTTAAGGACACAATAATACTACACACCTATCAGAGCAGCTAAAATGAAAAAACAGTGACAATATCAAATGCTGGCAAGCATGCAGAGAAACTGGATCTCTTATGCATTACTGGTAGGATTGTAAAATGGCACACTCTAGAAAACAGTCTGGCAGTTTCTTTTTAAATTAAACATATAATTACTGTACAATCTGTCAGTCACACTCCTGGCATTTATCCCAGGGAAATAAAAACTGATGTCCACACAAAAATCTGTGTACAATTGCTCATTGCAACTTTATTTATAGCAACCAAAAACTGGAAACCACCAAAATGTCCTACAGATGATGAATAGTTAAACAAACCATAATACATTCATCCCACAGAACACTACTCAGCAATCAAGAGGAATAAACTACTGTATTAACACACAGAACAACTTGGATGGATCTCAAAAGCATTATCCTAATTGTAAAAAGCCAATATCAAATAGTTACATACTGTATGAATCCTTTTATGTAACAGTCTCAAAATGACAAAATTATAGAGATGGAGAACTGATAAACACTTGTCAGAGGTTAGGATGCTGGGGAGGAGGGGAATGGGTGTGACTATGAAGGAATAGCAAAAGGGAGAGCTTTGTGGTGAGGGAATAAGTCTGTATCTTGATTGTGGTGGTGGTCACAGAAATGTACACATGTGATAAATGGCATAGTACCTGTTTCTATACCTTTTATACCAATGTCCCTTTCCTGGAGTTGATATTGTACCATAGTTACATAAGATGTAACCAATGGTGGAAACTAGGTGAAAGGTACATATGACTTCTCTGTATTATCTTTGCAACTTCCTGTGACTATAATTATTTTAAAATAAAGGTTGAAAAAATAAAAATTTAACTTAAGGTCCTCCTGTACTACTAACTTAAATTATACTCATACTTCTTTTTTGTTTAAATGTCATTTTAAAATATCTCCACCTGTAGAACAATAATCTTATCGTCTAACTAACTGTAGTTCTGATGATTTATGCATAAATATTGAAAGGCATGCTTTACAGTGAATAGCTCCATAATTACATGGCATTTCCAAAGTGGAAGGTGCTATAATCTCAGGGTTCATTAAAATAAAGCTGCTCAAAGATAACTTGTATTTAATATAAAACAGAAAAGCAGTGGTATGTATCTGGAAAACCATGCCACAATTATAGGAAAAAATATTTATCGATTCCACAAGGACAAGGGCAGCCTCAGAGTACTCACACAAAGAGACACCGGTCTGTCTTCCACGTCTGACCAGCTCCTTCTACACGCCAGTGGACTTTGTAACCTGCCACCTTGCCTGGCACTATTAGGAAGTACTCAATAAACACTGCAAGTAAATGAATGAATGACCTGAGGGCTGTCTTATTTTTGTTTGCTGGAAATAAGAAATGTAGGTTTGCAGATTCCTTGTCATAATTCTGATCTATATTTTGAACACTTTTTCCCAATAAATCTCTACTTGGAGAGAAAAAGGGAAAGGTTTACACAGCAGAAATTTTTAAAGGTAGAATGTGAAGTAGTAATCAAATACACAGCATCTGTGTTACTAGGTTTCATAAAAATATATTTTAATCTGCCTCCCCCATTTCCTAAATCCTCTTCCCAGCATCTGTTTATAAACTGCTCATGTTATAGATTATCCCTATTCTACCAGAAAAGACTTTGTGCCTATGCTGGAGGCTACCCTTGTTTCCATCATTTTTTCTCCCCCATTTATTCTTAACCCTCCCCCAAAGCCCTACCACATGCAATGAGAAAGAGACAGAGAGAATGAGAGAGAGAGAAAGATATGACCAGACCTCAAAAAATAGGCATTTAAACAAGCAAAACAAGTTTCATTTGGCACACAAATATTCAATCACAAGTGTTCACCATAAGGCATATTGCCCACTCCTCAAACACAAAATACAGAAGACAAAACTGAGTTGTGTCACCCTTACTGAATTTACCTTCAGCAACAGGACTTAAGAACTGGTTACCTAAGTTGTAGACCCTGTAGGCTCTGAGTTGCTTGGGGATGGAGTGGACAGGAGGGTCCACTATGGTATTTGTTAGGAATTGAGAAGGGTAGGGAAATGAACTTGATAGGAACTAATATTATATGTCAGGCACTGTGCTAGGAACTTTTACATTGATAATATTATTAAATGCTCATAACTAAGGTAGGCATAATCTACACTGGACTGGTATGAAATACTGCAGCTCCAAGGCTCAAGAGGTAAAACCAGGATTTAAACCCAGACTTCCTTACTTGAAATATTCTAAAGCTATGATCTTTCCACCCCATCCTACTTCTCTAAATCCAACCTTGGGGATTACAGCTGCTCTGTCTCTAAGATAATTCCTTCTCCTAGAACACTAATACTAAAAACTAATCAGAGACCTGTTGGTTGAGGATGGAGCCTAATGTTACACTTGTTACAACTGCCCTAACCCACTTTACTACCACGAAGTCAGTTTTCCTCTTTGACCATCAGTCACCTTTAGAATAGTTAATTTCTAAATTTATTCTAAGAATAAAAAACACTGGGACCCCAAGATGTCCTCTGTGTTGTAAATACAAACACTTAAATCAGAGCTGTAACAACGTTGTTTAAAATGCATTTTCGAAAGAAAATTCTATTATCAATTTAATTCTATTTAGCAACGTTTAAACCACTTCCAATTATTTCCATTTTCATTTTACTAAAATTGTCTTTAGATCAACTATTTCTCTGTAAAATTTAATGAACATTTACCCTATCCATAGGTTCTGAGCTGTATTTTCTTTTTTTTTTCTGACCATGTCACAAATTTCACCATTTACTTTCCACCAATGGGAATATTCCTTCCTGGCTTTGATTTCCACAAATCTAATTTTTCCCCAAGGGCTTTATCCTTCTGGTTCTAGAGGTCTATGTGTAAACCTGTAACAGACACAACACCTGTAATGGAACATATCACACCTGGTGTTCAGAAATGTTGGTATTTGAAGTCTTACACTATTGGCACGCTAAGGGAAGTTTGCTCTTAAAATTAAACAATATTCTGACGTGAGCCTCACGGATAGTTAAGGAAACTATCGCCCCCTCTCCCATCTTGGACATTCCCCGTCTCTTCCCACTGGGGGTAGCCCTCGGCGCATCTCTCAGCAGAGGGTTCCTGCAGGCGCGCCTAGGGTAGCCCCGGGGTCTGGGATGCAGCCCAAGAAGCCCAGAGGGTCTAGGCCAGCCGAGGGCAGGGTGGGGCGGGCCCCGGGCCGCCCCTACGTCAGGGCCCGCCCCACGCCACGCCCGACCCCGCCTGCTCTCTGCTAACGGGCAGCGGCACCCGCCTCCGCCCGCCAGCCCTCACCTTGCCCCGACGGCGGCCTTCAGGAGTCGGCGCCCGCCCGCCCGCCGCTCCGCCACACCGCTGTGCCACCTGCCGCCTCCCCGGCTACCTCGGCGCACCGGGCAGACCCGGCCCAGGTCACCGGCGGCCCTGGAGCAGGTAGGTGGTGGTGCGCGTGCGCAAACCTTAAGTCCCCATTCGCTGCTGCCAAGCGACACCCGCACCCAAACCGACCAATCCTGGCGCGTCTCTGCAGCCCGGCCTGACCAAGTCGCTTAAAGGAGTGGTTCTTAAAGGACTGAGACACAAAAGTACAGGGGGCGTGGCTGGGGCGCGCTCCTTCCAACTTTCTTACCACCTCTCTGCTCTCCCCGCGTGGGTTTGAGGTCCAAGCCTGTAACTCTTACGTCCGGAGGTGCGAGGAAGCTTTGTGGTCTAAGCTCGAGTCCTCCGAGGGTAGCAACAGGACTGAAGTCTGGAGGCGGGGAGGCTCCGCGTGACAGAGCGACACGCCCGGGGCGTGGGTTCCCCGGTCCACGCGGCCGGGCTGGAGGCCCGAGATAGGCAAACCAAAGAGCATGGCCTACTGCCAGCCTGGATGGGGTGCCAAAGTCCGACCCCGGCGGGACACACCCCAGGCTGGGGACAGAGGCACCCGCAGAAGGATGGCTAGCTGGAGGGAGATTAGGTAGCAGAGTTGTCTGTTTATTCATTCAGCAAGTATTGAGCACTGTGCGCCAGGAATCGTGGATAAAGTGAGTAATTTCTGACACTAATAACTGTTAAGAAAGGAGGGCAGGGCGAGAGAACCAATCAAACAATTAAACACGTGTATAAATACAAACTGCTCTTCAGAAAGGAGCAGGGTTTTTGAGGGATGAAAAGAAACGTAGAAAGGGGGGAATGGGGAGTTAATGTTCAATGGGTACAGAATTTCAGTTGTGAAGATGAAAAGATTCTGGGAATAGATGGTAGTGATGATTGCACAACAATGTGAATGTACGGAATACCACAGAACCGTACATTTTAAAATGATTAAGATGATAAATTTTACCTTATGTTCATTTTACCACAAAAAGAAAAGAAACCCAGAGTTTAGAGAGTAAAGGAGTGGAGTGAGAACCACCAGAGAGAATAGAAAGGGCCAAACCATATAGGATCTTATGGGCCATAGTGGGAAGTTTAGGACAGTGCAAAACTGATCAAATTTGCATTTTGTAAAAATCACTCAGTCTGCTAAAGTTAAGATCAAAATGGGCCGGGCGCGGTGGCTCACGCCTGTAATCCTAGCACTCTGGGAGGCCGAGGTGGGCGGATCGTTTGAGCTCAGGAGTTTGAGACCAGCCTGAGCAAGAGCGAGACCCCATCTCTACTAAAAATAGAAAGAAATTATATAGACAGCTAAATATATATATATAGAAAAAATTAGCCGGGCATGGTGGCGCATGCCTGTAGTCCCAGCTACTCGGGAGGCTGAGGCAGTAGTATCGCTTGAGCCCAGGAGTTTGAGGTTGCTGTGAGCTAAGCTGACGCCACGGCACTCACTCTAGCCTGGGCAACAGAGTGAGACTCTGTCTCAAAAAAAAAAAAGATCAAAATGGATAAGGCTCAAAGAAGCTATGGTGGGACTGGCTGGAAAGTCAATGCAGTCATCTGGGCAAGAGAGAATGACACTGCAGCATGAACTAGGATGAAAGTGAAGAGGAATAGAACTGAGCAGGCTGCAGAGAAATGTAGCAGCAAAATCAACACGACTTGGTGATGAATTGGATGTGAAGGGGTGATGAAGAAGCTTCAGGGAAGATGCTACTGTTCAGCCTTGGATGAATGGATGGATGGTGGAGGAATCCACAGATAGGGAGAACACTGGAAGAGGTTCTGGTTTGGGAGAGAAGATTGATCACTAGTTCCATCTTAGACAAATTGAATTTGAGGCACCTTTTCGACTTCTGGTTAGGATGTTGTGATGATTACTTTTAGGTGTCAACTTGAGTGGACTAAGGGGTACTCAGATGGCTGGTAAAGCATTATTCCTGGGTACGTCTGTGAGGGTGTCTCTGGAAGAGGTTGGTTGAGTAGGTGGACTGAATAAGGAAAATCCATCCTTACCCAATGTGGGCAGGCACCATCCAATAGATAGAACAAAAAAGGCAGAGAATAGGTCAATATTCTCTCTCTCTCTCTCTCTCTCTCTCCCTCTCCCCTCCCCCACCCTTACCCTGGAGCTAAGATACCCTTCTTCTCCTGCCTTTGGCATCTGAACTCCAGATTCTCCAGCTTTTGGACTCTGGGACTTGTACCAGCAGCCCCCCAGGTTCTCTGGCTTTTGCTCTCAGACTGAGAGTTACACCTTCAGCTTCCCTGGCTTTGAGGCCAAGTTTAAGTCAGAGTAGACTTGGACTGAGCCACACTACCAGTTTCCCTGGTTTCCAGTTTGCAAACAGCCCATTGTGGGACTTCTCAGCTTCTATAACCATGTGAGCCAATTCCTCTAATAAATCCCCTCCCATATATCTATATCTATATAGATTATCTATAGATACATATCTATATATCTATATAGATACTCTACTGATTCTCTCTGAAGAACCTTGACTAATACAGATGTCAACCTAGCAGTTGGATATATGGGTTGCAGTTCAATGTAGAGGTCTGGGCTGGACATAGGCTTTTTTTCCATCACATGGGTGGAAATTGAAGTAGGGCTTACATAACCAGAGAAAAATTAAAAAATGAAAACAGAAAAGAGTTGTGATAGAGTCTAAGATAGAGTCAACACCTCCTTGTATTCACACCCTTGTATGGTCTCCTCCCACACTGGGTCATGGCTGGCCTGTGTGACAGGTGATAATAAGGCTAAGTCATAACGGCACAAAGAAGAAGAAAAACCAGAAGATTCAGGGTTGGTAAGGAAGATTGAAAACCCTGTAGTGTATGTGCTAGGGAAGAGGTTAGGATTCCACATTCTTCAAATGTGGAGTCTTAGGCTCTCAAAACTTGTGATATAAGTGCTTTACAATAGGGCCTTACACCCTCTGACTGGTGCAGTTGGTGTGGCTCAGGCACCACAGTGGATGGGACAACAGGGGTGAGATGTAGTACCTGAAGCCCTAGCTGTCATCTCCAATCATTGGTCATTTTGGCTCCAATCTCACAGTTAACTCCAGACTCCTTGCCTTCCAATCATTTTCAACCCTCCACTCCCAGGCTAACACCCTGGACCACAGAAGAGCTCCACCTCTGACGTCATAAATACAGATACCTGATCTCTCACCTGTCCTTCTGCTATTCTCTGAAGTCTTTTCACTGTTCTCTGGCCTGTGGAAACTTCCAGTTCAGTTGTTCCATTTATCAGCTCCTTCCAGTCTTCACTTCCTTCCCCATCAGCTGAGAGTCCAGGGTCCATCACGTTCTTCCCAATATGCTTACCTCCCATGCACAGTTATCCTTCTGTCATGTGCCTGGCAGCACTCCAATCCTGGAAGAATCTAACCCTCTGTCTTCTCTAAATCTGCTCTAGGATGTAAATGGTGCTGGATAAAATCTCACAACCACATAGATCAGTGCTATGTACATTGTCAACCTCAACTAGGTCCTCAACACTGTTCAACAGTTCTGTTTGCCAACTCAGCTCTCTCCAGTTCTCCCCCAAATCAACTTCCAAATCTCCTGTGTGCTCCCCAGATTTCCCACTCTTTAACCCCCTTGCTCTACCAGGTGCCTCCTTCACTGAAGAAAGAGCAACCATCAAAGTGATGCCCTCAGCTCCTGACAACTCCTCTCCTTCCTCTCCCTCCAGCATTCACCTTCTTTCCCTTTCCCCTTTACAACTAGACCTCATGGAAAAAGTGGTCTATGTTTGAACACTCCATTGCTTCATCTTTCCCATTATTTCTCAGTCCCCCACAATTCTGATTTCTGCCTCACCACATCACTGAAACTGCCCTCATCAAGGACATCAAAGACCCAGTCTTTATCTTTCTTGACCTTTCAACAGCATTTGTCAGTGCTGTCCTCTTTCTCAGTCACTTAAAAAAAATTCTATGACCTCCACTTTCCTGGTTTTCCTCTTCCTATATCTCTAGTCTCTTTCTCCACCTCTGTCTCCTTTGCAGCTTCTTTTCCTCTGCCATGAGGGAAACCATCACACTCTCCTTAGGTAGACTTATCTACTACATGGTTCCCATAAGTTACCAAAAGTGATGTTTCTCAAAGTGGTAGCTCTAGCCCTTGTCCCTGAGTTTCAGACCCAAATAACCATCCATGAATTTCAATGTCTCCATTTGACAGCACCTCAAACTGTGCATTTCCACAACTGAATGTATCACCCTCAGGTCAAGTCCAGCTTCTCCCCCAGTGTTCCCTACCTCCATAAGTGGCAACTCCAGTCTCTCAGTTGCCCAAGCCAGAACCCCAGGAGTCATCCCTAATTTCTCCTTTCCTTTCCCTCCCCATTCAATTGCTAACGCCTGTCGAGTCTACTTCTAATGTCTTTCAAATACACACACTTCTTTTTTCACTGCTCCCACTATCTCTGGTCCGCATGCTTATCGCAGCCTTCTCACTGTTATTTTTGCTTCTCATCTCGCTGCCTTCCCTTTCACCATATTACAGCCAGGAAAACTCTAAAATGCATCTCTGACTTCATCACTCTTCTTCCTAAAATCATCCATGGTTCCCATTGCTCCTAGGAGTGAGTCCAGAATCTGGACACCTGTCACCTGCTTAACCTCCACTTGTTCTTTATACGTAGACATCTCTTCTCCTGGAGGGCCTTCCCTGTATGCTGGACCAGGTTGGTCCCCTGCACCTGTCCCACCTTAACACCATCTCATGTTATTGCCCTTCCTCACTTGTCTAAACAGGAATAGGGCTAGGTAGAACTAAGCAAGACCTGCATCCTGCTCCTGATGTTTCCTTCTCTGCCCACTCTGTTTTCTATGGAATTTTCCTGGGGAGGGAGGCTGATGTGAGGTTAACAGTGCAGGCTTGGGAACCAGGAAACCCCAAGACCTGCCCCAACTTAGGCATATTACCCCACTTCTCTCAGCAGGTTTACCCTTCTGTGCGATGGGATGAAAAGTGGCTCTTCACAGGCTTGAATAAAGGGATTGTGGAGGGAGAGCCCAGCAAAGCAGACAAGCCTGCTCTGGATCAGGGCCACCACTGGGGGAAATGAAGCTCTAGGAAGCTCCCATTTTGAGGAGTACAGGCTCCCCAAATCTCCCTCCTAAATTAAGTGGCTGCTGCTCACTCTGTGCTTTAGGGAAAACCAACTTTATTACCACATCCACCACAGATGGGCTAGAAGACTACAACCACTTCAGAGTGTTAGTGGTCACCAGTAGTAACTATGTGACCCAGGAGGATATGCCCAGCTTCCTCCTTGCATCTTGTAGAAAACCACCTTTGCAGTATGATGCATAGGCAGTATGGGGTAGTGGTTAAGAGTGAAGGTTCTAAAGCTAGACTGCCTGTGTTGAGATACTGGCTTTGCTCTTGGTAGCTCTGGGACCTTGGGCAAGTTACTTGTTTTCTCATCTGTAAAATGGAGAAAATACTCGTGTTTTTTAGGATTGTAAACCTAATAAGCATTATTATTGCCCATAGGAAATCTAGGCACATACACAAGTTTCTCCCTCAGCAGAGTAAAGCAAATTGCAGTGTTTTCCTAGCCCTGCAGGAGGCAATGCTCAGGGTTCAAGCTCCAGACACAGGCCTGGAGGCACTAGAGTGATGTGAAAAGAGCAGTGGACTTGAAGCCATATATCCGGGTTCCAGGCATGATTTCTATTTGACCCTGAGCAAGCTGCTCCTGCAGGTAGATTTAGTATATACAGCCTAAAATTCGAGGAGCTGATGCGCCGTAACGTCAGCAATAGACCCGGCCCCGCTCCCTGCATCTTAGCTTTCCAGACTGCGCAAGCGCAAAGGGTACGAAAACTGCCCCGGCGCCCTAGGGGCGGGGCCTGAGGAGGTCGCTGAGCGCTGTTCTTGCGCGTCCAATCACAAGTGACGTATCTCCCTTTCCCCATCCAATCATCGTACAGAGCGTAGGCCCCCGTGTATTGTGGGAGCCTGTTGTGGCCGTGTTGCGTCTAGATCCCGTGGTTGGCTCCGATCTACGTAGGTGGCGGTGCGCGCTTTCTGAGGCAGATTTTCGACTGGGCTCTCCGAGATGTCTGTGGCCTTCGTACCGGACTGGCTGAGGGGCAAGGCGGAAGTCAATCAAGAGACTATCCAACGGGTGAGCGTCAACGCGGGCAGAAATCTTGAGGAGCTGCGGGGTGCGGGAAGCTTCCTAGAGTGAGCAACATCCCAGCTGAGACTGGTAGTCTGCGAAGGGTGTTGACCGGCGGGTATGGAGTGAGATGGGAATGAAGTCAGCAAAGGCGCTGGGGCAGGACAGTCCGGCATAGGGGGTGCAGTCCTCCCCGCCGTCCTGATGATGTCTCACTGCACTGACCCTTTCTTTGATTTTTCAGCTCCTGGAGGAGAATGACCAGCTGATCCGCTGTATCGTGGAGTATCAGAACAAGGGCCGGGCGAACGAGTGCGTCCAGTAAGTGTCCCCCTTTCGCCCCTGACCCTTGAGTGGAGGGGAAGCCAGTGGATGATGCAGCAGTTATCCTGAACTAGGAATCTTGGGTGATGGATTGCAGTTGAGACTTGATTTACAGTCGAGGAAAGAGGAGCTCAGAGAGGTTACTTCCTTGCTCAAGATCATACAGCCAGTATATTGTGGAGCCTGGGGTCAGACGTGTCTCCCTCTTCAAAACTTGAATTATTCTCATTGCAAAATCTCGTTCATGTGGAGCCATGCTAGCTGATAACAACAGGGATAGGGAGGGGAGCACAGAGAAAACTATGCTCAGGAGATCAGAAGCATGGCCCTTTTCTCATTGTGGGTCCCTACCTCCTCCTTTGTCTGTTAAGTGAGGGGGTCAGACCATTTGACTGCTAAGCTCCCTCTCATTTCTAACTTGCTGTCAGTCTGTGAGTGACACACACAAAGATGAACAAAGGATTTCCAAGTTCACCCAAAGGTAAATTCTGCATAATTTAATGTGCTCTCTAATCATATACCAAAATGAGAGAAAATAGAGTCTGAGTTTATTTTACAAATCTAGTCCAAGAATTATGCCCCAATTCTTATAGAAAAATATTTCATTGTTACTGAAGAAATGTTTAAGAACCACTACGCCCTAGAAAAATCACCTACAATTCCTCACTGAGTATCTCAGTGGAATAGTAGTGATAATCCATTTTGGTATAAGTCTCTCTCTCTTTTTTTTTTTTTTTTTTTTTTTTTGACAGAGTCTTGCTCTGTTGCCCAGGCTAGAGTGCTGTGGCATCAGCTTAGCTCACAGCAACCTCAAACTCCTGGGCTCAAGCAATCTTTCTGCCTCAGCCTCCCAAGTAGCTGGGACTACAGGCATGCACCACCATTCCTGGCTAATTTAGTTGTCTGGCTAATTTCTTTCTATTTTTAGTAGAGATAGGATCTCACTTTTGCTCAGGCTGGTCTCAAACTCCTGATCTCCAGCATTCCTCCCGCCTCGGCCTCCCAGAATGCTAGGATTACAGGCGTGAACCACCATGCCCAGCCCATTTTGGTATAACTATTAACATTTGACTCTGGCATTTGGTAATTTGCTTTTTTACAGTTTTTTGTTTGTTTGTTTTTACAGTAAGCACTTTCTCATTTTTCTATATGGAAAATGGTGGCAAAATGTTCAGTTTGATGTAATGATTCTCAACCTAGGGGTAAGAAAGTTATCAAGAGCTCCTACTGGGCTTTTTCACATTGCATGTGCCATGGTTCCTGGCCACTCATCTGATTTGTCTTCATGGGTGGGGAGCTCCACCTCCTGATTGAGAATTGCTGCTGTAGTAAGCTCACATTGATCATGGAAATATCTTGTCCCTTCTTTAAAGTTTGTTCAAAAGATATTTTATAAGTATAGTTGGCCCTCTGTTTCTGCAGGTTCTGCATCCATGGATTTAATCAACCACAAATAAAAAATATTTGGGGGAAAAGAACAATAAAAAGTAACAGTATGACAATAAAAGGTAATAGCTATGAAACACAGAACAGTATAACAACTATTTACGTAGCATTTACATTGTATTAGGTATTATAAGTAATCTAGAGATGATTTAAAGTATATGGTAAGATGTGAAGGATATACATAGGTTACATGCAAATACTATAATATTTTATATAAGGGACTTGCACCTCCTTGGATTTTGTTATTTCTGTGGGGGAGCAGGAATAGGGGATCCTGGAACCAATCCCCTGGCAGATACCAGGGGACACCTGTACTACTAGTACCAGGCACTATTTCACACACTAGGAAATCAGTACAAAACAGACAGTAGCTCCACGCTCATAGAGCTGACATTCTAGAATCTAGAGGGAAAAAAATATATAATGAGGCACATAATGAGTGTTTTGAATAAGAATAAAGCAGAATAAGTGGGGGGAGGGTGCTATTTTATACAGGATATCTCTAATAAGGCAGCATTTGAGTAGTGAGCTAAGGTCAGGGAGCCAGCTATGCAGCAGTAAGGCATAGTGAGACGGTAAGGCAGAGAGGGCATCAGGTGGAAAGGCCCCCTGGCAGGAGTGTGCTGAACATCATCAAATCACAGCAAGGAGGCCACTGTGGCCGGAACCCAGTGAACAAAGAGAAAGCTGTAGGGGATGAGATCAGAGGGGCAACTGCAGGCCCCTTATAGGGCATGAGAAAGGCTCAGCTTTACTCTGAGATGGGAGCCTTTGGAAGGTTTTAAACAGAGATATGACATGATCTTGACTTAGATTATACAATGATCACTTAGGCTGCTGTGTGGAGAATTAAAGTAGGTGTGCAAAGGTAGATCAGGGAAACTAGTTAGGAGATTATTGCAATAGTCCAAGCAACAAATTGTGGTGGCTTGTCCTAGAGAGGTAACTGTAGAAGTGATCTGTGAGAGTAGGTGAGATTCTGGATATATTTTCCTTGAATATGTTAAGCAAGAAAGTTGATAACACTGCACCATGGATGAGCCATTCCACTAGAGTAAGTACATTGTTTTTCAGTGTTTGTTTATGGTCAGTAAAAACAAGCCTTTAATTTTTGCCTGTTTTTTACCTGTAGGTACCAACATGTGTTACATAGAAATCTCATTTATTTGGCTACCATTGCAGATGCCAGCCCAACCAGTAGTTCAAAAGCAATGGAATAATCTTCCAGTTGGCTGTTGTGAAGAGTAATTGAATGTCATCCTTCTCTTAGGAAATGGAGACAGGGTCTTTACCAACTCAACTGTTTGAATCATGAATGAAATTTCTGTGGCTCTTTTAAAAATGTGAAAATGTGAAAAAAGCTACTAACTGTATTCTCAATGTGAATATTTATTTTAATAATTAAGTGGATCCCTCAAGAATTTGACCCCAGGTGTCCTCTTTCCTGAACTTGGAGCATATCTGGATAACAGACATCACTAGCATCGTCAAGCCTACTTTTTAGTTTCTACCTGAAGAGGAAACTAAGTAGGCATTGGGCAGGAATTGATGAGACTCCTGAATGAGATCTTGCTAAATGGACATGTGACTGTGTGCTTTCTCCTACCAGTTTGTAAATGTGGTCCCCCAACTGCCCTTTTCAGATTGCTTTGAAATAAAGCTTGCTTTTCCACGAAAGACTGATAAGGAGGTATAGAAGTTTTCATGTACTATGATTCATTTGGTTTTCCAGAAAAACTGTAAGGACTTTACTGTAAGGTATGTAACAATGATACCATTATCATTGCCAACAAAACTAATAGTGATTCTTAATTATTACCTAATATCATCTTATAGTAGATGTTCAGTTTTCTGCCATTATCACAAAATGTCTTTGTTTATTTATGTGAATCAGGATCCAAACAAGAGTCACACGTATTTTGCTGATGTCCCTTTAAGTCACTTAAAAAATATTTAATAGTCCCCCCTCTTTTTTTCTTTATTTGTTGAAAGAACTAGGTCATTTGTTCTAGAATTTCTCATGTTCTGGATTCATCCAGTTGTATCCCTGTAGTGTCATTAAGTATGTTCCCCTATCACCCACTTTTCCTGTAAACTGGTGGATTTAAATGCTCATTCAAACGCAAATTCTAATATTTTTAGCAAGAATGCTTGCTTTTGCATCACATTAGGAAGTGAACTGATTTATTTTCAAGTTCCCAACAGGCTTTCACTTAAATTATGATCTACCCAGCTTTGATCTTGTAATTCATTAGGGGTTGCCTAATGGTGGTTTTCTAATTTTATTCTTTCTGCATTTATTAGCTGGGTTCTGTAAAAAACTTTCACTCTTTGAGACTTATCTGTAAGATGAGGCAAAGAAATTCTTGTAAGCTAACCCAAAATTAGAAGCCCAGATCCCTGCTCCTTTTGTTGGAGTCAGGGCTTGCACCCCAGGGTGACGATAATATGTAAATAGTAAAGAGAGAATTCATTTTGAATCCCAGCTCTATACCTTAACATCTGTGAGCTCCATTTCCTCACCTCTAAAATGGGGATAATGAAAATAGCATTTGCCTCCTGAGGTTGTGAGATTGAGATACTATGGTTGCGAGCTGGGCACATGGTAAACAGTCAATGTGTGTTAGCTCTTATTAGGGTGGGAACTCCTAACACAGGTTGAGAAAGAATTCTCAACTCAAAGATTAAGACAGGTTTTAAAGAAAAAGTTTATTTTACTTTCCAAGGGAGGAAAGGGCATGGCATGAAAGAAAGAAAGGAGAAGTGTCTGTAGTGAGGCTGAAGGGTTTAGGCTTTTTATTGGGGGTTGATAAAGGGTAAAATAAGTTATTGCTGCAAAATGAAAACAAAAGGCAACTGTGTTTATTTTTCTTTTCTGCCAGGCTGTATTTATTAGTCTCCTTGGAATGTGTTTTGGTGGATGTAGGGAGAGGAGGGTCACTCCTCTTCTATTTGCTTAGTTCTTTTCAAGTGCTGTAAAAACAGACTCTTAAAGCCAATGAGTTAAGCTACGGGTGGTTAATCAAATGAAGGGCCGTTGTGTGCTATAATCTTTCCTTTTTCTTCCTGTTAGTTTATTAGCAATGCCATCCTTTCAGCTCTGATGTGTTATCTAAGGGCTGTGGCCCTTTCCAGGTCTTCTCAAATCTGGGAGAAAACCCATTCCCTTGCTCCTTCACCCAATCTGCCATCCTTATGGCCTTAGCCCATTTGTAGTCTTCCTCTTCCACTGTTATTGGGGTTGGTGCCCATACTCTATACCAGTGGGCAAGAGTGGGCTGCTCATGGCCTGATCTGGTCAGCAGAGTATTGATTGGGGCTGTTCAATCATTTTTAATTAGTTGCTAACCTTTAAAAATAAGAGGATTTCAGCCAGGCATGGTGGCTCACACCTGTAATCCTAGCACTCTGGGAGGCCAAGGTGGGAGGCTCGCTTGAGGTCAGGAGTTCGAGACAAGCCTGAGCAAGAACGAGACCCCGTCTCTACAAAAAACCAGAAAAATTTAGCGGGGCTTGGTGGCTCCAGGGCCTGTACGCCCAGCTACTTGGGAGGCTGAGGCAGGAGTATCACTTGAGCCCAGGAGATTGAGGTTGCAGTGACCCAGTGACCTCTGATGATGCCAATGTACCCTAGCCTGCAGGACAGAATGAGACCCTGTCTCAAAAAAAAAAAAAAAAAAGATTTGCCATTAAAGCCTGAATTTCTAGCAGTGCTGGTAACCATCAGCTGGAGCAGCTGGAGTGGGATGGCAGCTGTTCCACTTTACTAGGCTACTTGTTTACCTAGGGCTGGTACTTGTTTACCTAGACCAGACACTTGAGTGGGGCCATCAGACTAGCTCCAGCTGGAATGTGAGCAGGGGCTATTGTTTCAATTTGAGCCTCCCCTAAAGCAGAGCCTGAGATGAGGCCTGGAGATAGGTAGTTCGTTTGGAAGACTTCTCCTCCCTTTGTGGGTTTTTGTTTTGTTTTGTTTTGTTTTGTTTTTTTGTCTGCAGGCAGAGGATTGAATCAGGGCAAATCAGAAGCCCCTGAGAACAATAGCTGAGGCTGCTTTAGCCACAGCCTATCTTTCATTCCAGAGGGCCCCTCCCTGGGACAAGACCCTGAAGAAGTTGCACTCAGCTACCAGATTTGCTATTTGCTTCAGAGAGAGCCTGAAGCACCAGCATCTGCCAATCCTCTTGAAGGGCCCAGGAATCAATATGGTTGTGAAAGATTTAAAAACAGAAAACTGTAGGATTAGATGTTTTCCTGTTATTTTGCAAGGCTGCCCCTTTCAAAAGCCACAAAACCAAATACCAAACAGTGACCCTGATCAGACTATATTAACCACTTTATTTTCTCAGAGGACCTCCTGCTTGAAGAGCTGAGTCTTTACTCAGCCTGTCTGAGCCTGTATCCAACCTTCGGGGTCAAACAGATCTCCCAACAGCCCACACAGGGTCCGAGCCTGTTCCCCTGGGTTTCCAAGCCTGCCTCTTAGGAGTTGTAACAGTGGTGACTTCTGTCATCACACTCCTGGGATGAGGATATGGCAGCTAAAACAAAGAGCAGGTAATTTGAGGTCGGGTTGTATTCCACAAAATGTTACAAGTTATTTTTCCACTTCCTCCTGAGGTCTCTCGACATCCCAGTTTTACCTCTGGAGACTCCTGGTAAGGATATGGCTAAGCAAGGAAATGATATTCAGTGCTATTCTTGTGCTCTTGATCCTTTGCAATAAACCTCCATTACTGAAGATGATCTGAGTATATTTCTTAAGGTGGGCACATAATATCTTCATTTTATCGTTACTCTACCTCACACATTTGAACTAAAATAAAATCTAAAGCTTTCCCCTCAGCTGACCCGCTCTTGGCCAAAGGGATACCCTAAAACTGAGTTGCTAGCCATAAGAAGGGAGGTCAGACATGCCTCATCACGCCCTCTTCCCTTCTTGGAGACATCCTTTGTAACTCATTAACAGGCCTTAGGCTATGTAAGACAAACCTCCAGGTCCTCAATTTACACAACAAATCACTTGAGCCTGGGTACTTGGCATGTGGCATGTCTCTGATCAACAGACTTTCTTATCTTGAAAAATTCCAAGCCTTCATTTCTTTAACCAATAACAAATCAAAGAGTCTTTAAACCCACCTATAACCTGTAAGCCCCACCCCCTCCACCCTCCCGCACTTGAGATGTCCTACCTTTTTGGGCCAAACTGATGTATGCCCTCCATGTATTGATTTATGACTGTACCTGTAATTCCTGTCTCCCTGAAATGTATAAAACCAAATTGTAACCCAACCACCGTGAGTCCACTTGCTCAAGGCTTCTTGGGCATGACTCCCAGCCATGGTCCTCAAATTTAGCTCAGAATAAACCTCTTTAAATTATTTTACAGAGTTTGGCTTCTTTTCTGTTGACAACCTTCCTTGTTTTCCTTCCCCACTCCCCCCTGAATGTGGTTTCCTAGGATCACTTCCTGTCTTAGTCTGTTTGGGCTTCTATAACAAAATACATAAACCGGGTGGCTTATAAACAACAGAAATTTATTTCTCACAGTCCCGGAGGCTGGGAAGTCGAAGATCAAGTCCCCAGCAAATTTGGTGTCTGGTGAGAGCCCACTTCCTGGCTCACAGACGGCCATCTTTTCACTGTAACCTCACATGTCTGAAGGAGTAAGGGGGCCGGCCGGGTGCAGTGGCTCACACCTGTAATCCTAACACTCTGGGAGGCTGAGGCCGGTGGATCTCTCGAGGTCAGGAGTTCGAGACCAGCCTAAGCAAGAGCGAGACCCTGTCTCTACTAAAAATAGAAAGAAATTATCTGGACAACTAAAAATATACACAGAAAAAATTAGCTGGGCATGGTGGCGCATGCCTGTGGTCCCAGCTACTCGGGAGGCTGAGGCAGTAGGATCGCTTAAGCCAAGGAGTTTGAGGTTGCTGTGAACTAGGCTGATGCCATGGCACTCTAGCCCGGGCAACAAAGCGAGACTCTGTCTCAAAAAAAAAAAAAAAAGAAGGAGTAAGGAGTCTCTTTTGGGCCTTTTTTTTTTTTTATAACGGCACTAATCTCATTCATGAGGGCTCTGCCTTCATGACCTAATCACCCCCCACCCAAGCCTCTACCTCCTAATACTGTCACCTTGAGGGTTAGGGTTTCAACATACATGTGAATTTGGGGGGACATAAACATTCAGAATATAGCACTTCTCAAATAAACAGTTTACATTCAAATCATTGTCTCAGGGTCTGCTGAGGGAAACCAAACCAAGACGCCAGTTGTCTAATGCTTCACCCTTGGTGGGTAGATGCAAATGGACTGGCTTAGCCAATATGGCTTCCATCAGTATTGCGGCATTTGAAAAATTTTTAGCCAAACCAAATCTACTTGCAAAGGCTAGTATCCAGAAAAAGTGTAAGAGCCAAGGACTCAAAAGCAGAATTTAAAGGATGAAATCAGTAACCAAGTAGGGTCAACATAAAGTGAGTAAGGACCCTATCTGACAAGAGGTGTTTGTGGCAGTGGTTTTTCTCAAATGAATTTGATGGATCCAATCTCCCTCCTCTTCACTCAGTATATCATCACAGCTATGATTTATTACAACAAACAGATACAAAATAAAACCAGCAAAGGGAAAAGGCACATGGGGTAATGCCCAGAGGAACTCAGGCACAAGCTTCTAAGAGTCATCTCCCAGTGGAGTCACATGGAACATGCTTAATTCCTCCAACAATGAATTGTGACAACACATGTGAAACCTCAATACCACGGTTTTTACTGGGGGCTCGTCACATATGCATTCTCTGCCTATAGCACATCACAAAATTTGACTCCCAGAGGGAAAGCAGGTATTCACCTTAAACCATATTGTTTGTACAAACAGTTTAGGCATAGGGAACCGCTATCATCATTTAGGGAAAGTGTTTTATAAGTGTAGGGAATTATTTGCCATTAAAGTTCCTAGACTCCAGTCAAGGGCCAACCTATAATTAGGCCTTTCTAACGATAGCAGTCTTGTGCCAAGAATATTAACAGGCCTTTTCCGTACAATGTCCTAGGATTTAAGATATCCTTTTATTTAAAATATAGCATAAGCAAATAAGGTAGCTATTATATATATATATATATCTTCTCATTATATTCATTGTCTCTCCTTGCATTCACCTGCTTTTCCCTTCTTCAAGTTATAAAAATATAAAAGTTACTTTGTGGGGGAAAGAGTCATGGGTTAGAGAGAACCCTGCTTGAGTCTGAATTGTGTATTATAGAGGAGATATTGAAGGGTACATTGGGAGCTGAGGAGGCAATAAATTGATGACTGGTATACTATGTACTGGCACAACTGTGTACCTACCTTTTCTTTAATATGTTAATCTGGTGAATTATACAAATAAATTTCCTGATGTTGAATCATCTTTGCACTTCAGTTAAAACCAATTAGGATAGCGTCCTAGCAGTGTTACTGCGTGGGTCGGCGCGTGGATAGAGATGTGAGCTAGCCAGTTGTCCGGAGTGCACCTGCTGCCCCTCTTGTCCAACCTGGGAGTCCCCGTCGCCCTCACCGTCGAGCCGCTACAGAGGAGCAGGAGGCAGAACACATCATGACCCTGTCTGTTTGGAAGATGTACCACTCGCGCATGTAGCGCAGTGGCCTGCGGCTGCACCGGAGTCTGCAGCTGTCCCTGGTCATATGCAGTCCCTGGGAGCTCTACCTCTCCGCCAAAGTGGAGGCCCACGAGCCCGAGGTGTCCTTGAAGCCCGCCCACTCCCCTGCCCCTCGCCTGCACCCACCGCTGGAAGCGGAAGCCGAAGCTGAGGCAGCACTCCTCGACAGTGAGCAGCCCTCCCCAAGCCCATGGACACGCAGGAGGCGCCCAGAACGGAGAAGACCTCTCTGCCCGTGGTGGCCCGCGCCCCGCCAAAGTCAGCCGCAAGCGGCGGAGCAGCAGCCTGAGCGACGGAGGGGCGAAGTGACGGACTGGCCCGAAGCAAGAAAGCCCATCTGGAAGAAAAGGAGGAGGAGGCGTCCTCGGAGGCCCCTGATCGCCTGCAGCCGTCTCCGGCGCTAGCGGAGGGCGCCTTCCCCAACCTGGCCCGCGTCCTACACGGGCGCTTCTCCGGCCTCCTGAACTGCAACCCCGCGCCCCCCGCCCCACGACGGCGCCGCCCGGTGTGCGAGGCAAAGCCGGCCTGCCGCCCGGCGGACAGCATGCTCAACGTGCTCGTGCGGGCCGTCGTGGCCTTCTGAAGACCCCGAGCGACGCTACCGCAGCCCAGAGCGCGGGTCCAACTTCTGGCCCAAGTGAGCAGACCCCAGGCGAGGCCCACCCCCGGGGGGGCGCCCGCAGAAACCTTGAGAAGCCACTGCTGAAGAGGGCCGGAGAGGGACCCTGCCCCCGGGGAGCCGTCGCCTTCTGTGTGCAGCGACGGCACCGAGAAGCCTGAGCCCGGGGTGCGGGCGCCTTCCGCCACACAGGTGCTGTCTTAACGGACTGGGACATGAGCCTTTCCTTCTCCTGGACTGGGAGAAGGGAGGCTTGGTTCTTGTGGGGCCTGAGAGGAAGGTCTGGGGTGTGGACCTGCCCTGGGGAGTGGGAGGAAAGTGGCCTGAGTCACTTTGTCCGTGGGTGCTACTGGTTAGTGCCACGCGCCCCTGAGCCTTCGGGTGGGAGCAGCAGGGTTTTAGGTCAAAATTTTCTCATCTGGTGCGTTAGAGGTGGCAAGTTATGTTCCCAGTCTCAAGCGTGACCCTCCCTCAGACACACGCACACAATTAACCCAGACGTTCCTGGTCTGAATCCAGAAAATGTGGAGGGGGTGTTCAAAGCACTGTAAGGTTAACCTGGGACCAGTTACTGGTGACACTGGGCTAGTTTTGGGAGGGGGGGAATTCTTGCCGGCAAGTTTCTGAGGATCTGTTTACCTTTCCAGTCGTGGATTCTTTTAACTCCGTCTACCTGGCGTTTTGTTAGAAATGTCAGATAGGAAAATAAAGACCATTTAAGAAATAAATAAATAAATAAAACCAATTAATTGAGATCATGAACATTTAAATACTACTAAACTCTATTTTCTAATCTTTTATTTGAATTTTAAATTCATGTTTATAATGAGATTGGTCTCTTAACTTTCTTGCACTGTTTTTGTCTGGTCTTAATGTCACAAAGTATGTTAGGTAGCTCTTTCTCTTTTTCTATTTTCTGAAATATGTTGATTGAGAAACAGATTATTGTTCCTTGAGGGTCTGATAAAATTTGCCTACAAAACAATCTGGACCTTGTGTCTTTTGGAAAGGAAGACCATGTTTGTTCTTAAAAGTTTTATTATAAAAAATTTCAAAGATACACAAAAGTAGAGAACATAGTTCAATAAATCCCCATATACCTATCACCTAGAAGCAACAATAAACAAGTTTTGCTACATTTATTTCACTCAATATTCATTTTAAAATTTATTTTTCTTTTATGAAGCATTTTAAAGCAAATCCAAGATATTGTTTTCATATTTCAGTATGCATCTCTACAAAACCAAGGACATTTTCTTACATAACCAAATTTTATTATCACAGCTAAGAAAATTAAATATATTTTCTTGGTCTCATCTAATATCTAGGCTATAATCAAATTTCCCATTTGGATGTCTGAAAATGTCTTCCACAGTTGTTTGGAGGGAGATTTGGCATTACTAATTCACTTTCTTCAGTGGTTATTGGTTTATTCAGGCCTTCTATTTATTTCAAGTCAATTTTGGTCATTTCTATTTTCTAAAAATTATCTATTTTATCTGTTTCCCTACTAGCATTCCTGATTATTAAATAGTTTGCCAGAGTTCTATCCCCTAAAATTCCAACTGCTGGTGTGATCCCACTCTAAAAGACTAAACACCCAGAATAATTTCCTGAAAATTCCTACTACCAAGGGTTTTCCTTCATGATAATCATGGCCGTTAAGTATGAGTTTGTAAACTCCTTAGATACCACTTTTCTACCACTCTTGAGGATAAAGGAGATGTCAGTCCTTTTGGTGGATAATAGTCCTAGACTTGCCTTGTCCTAGCCGTTTCTTCACCTTATTCACAGACCAAATTAAATAATCTTAAAATCATCTAAAATACAATTTCAACTCACAGGACTCAATAAAAGAATCTTTGAGCAAGGCAGGACCTCAGACAGAAGTTATTTCATCCTATTTATTTTACAGGTGAAGAAACTGAACTTCAGAGATCAAAGTGATTTGTCCCAGGTCACATAATCAGTGGCAGGAAGGAGACTATATTGGAGTGTCAGAATAAGAATGAATTCCAGGACATTTAAAGTACTTAAGTGTACCCCAAATTAAGTATTTCATTCCTGAGTTCTCTGGGCAACACTCCCCATCCTTTCCTTTCACCGCTCTATGTATGGAAGTTAGCTTTACCAATTCATCTCCAGAAAGGTATGTACATTTCATATTTTGCGAACTGGTATCTGTCAGCA
This sequence comes from Eulemur rufifrons, assembly GCF_041146395.1. Lineage (NCBI taxonomy): Eukaryota > Metazoa > Chordata > Mammalia > Primates > Lemuridae > Eulemur > Eulemur rufifrons. The sequence continues at coordinate 148,545,671 of NC_090989.1, forward strand.
AAATCAGACCCAGGACTACTAGCGTCTCAATTCAGCCTAAGTTACAAATGTTAAATCCCAAGACTGTTCCTATGAAAGAGACACCGGACTCTCAGGGATGAAGAAGCTCTGACAGGGATGGCACTAATGTGATGATATGGAAAGGTTTGACTGCACTTTATACAGGTGGCTCCGGTGCAGAAACAAGTGAGAAATTATCTAAATGAACTTGATTTTTAAATTTACTATAATATAAAACTACTGTAATCAAAACAGTGTGCCACTTCACATCCATTAGCACGGTAATTATTAAAAAAAAAACAAACAGAAAATAACAAGTGTTGGTGAAGATGTGGAGAAATTAGAACCTTTGTGCACTGCTGATGGAAATGTAAAATAGTGCAGCCGCTATGGCGGTTCCTGAAAACATTAAAAATGTAATTAGCTTATGATACAGTGATTACACTTCTGGGTATATATTCAAAAGAATTAGAAGTGGGGTCTCAGAGATATTGTACACCCATGTTCCTAACAGTACTATTCACAGTAGCTAAAAGGTAGAAAGAATCCAAGTGTCTATTGACAGATTAATGGAATATTATACAGCCTCAAAAATGGAACTAAAGTCTGACATGCTACAACATGCATGGAATTTGAAAACATTATGCTATATGAAATCAGCCAGTCACGAAAGACAAATACCATATGATTCTAGTTATATGAGGTACTCAGAGTAGTCAAATTAATATAGACAGACAGTAGAAGCATGGTTGCCAATAACTGGGGATAGAGAGGAATTGGGAGTTACTATTTAATGAGTGCAGAGTTTTAATTTTGCAAGATGAAAAATGTTCTGTAGATAGATGGTAGCGATGGTTGCACAATAATGTGAATGTACTTAATGCCACTAAAATGTACACTTAAAAATGATTAAAATGGTAAATTCCATGAAATGCATATTTTACAATTAAAAGAATTTTAAAAAGCATGGCACTGACATAAAGATACACAGATCAATGGAACAAGATTCCAGAAATAGACCCACACATTAATGGTCACAAAGTCAACGTAAAGCAATGGATAGAAGAGTTTTTCCAACACATAGTGATGGAACTACTGTATATCCCTATGGAAAAATGTGAACTTCAACCCTTACCTGACATCATAAGCAAATATCAATTCTAATAGACCACAGACTTACATGTCAAAGGTAAAACTTTGTGGTTTTATAACTTATATATGAGAACGTAGGAGAAAATCTTCACGAATTTGAGGTAGGCAGAGATTTCTTAGCACAGAAAAAGCACAAACGATAAAACAAAAAAACCGATCAATTGACTCCACCAAAATCAAAAACTGCTTCGCAGAAAACACGTGAAAACAATGAAAAGACAAGGCCCAGATTAAAACATTCGTTATCATATATTTAACAAAACATTTGTATTCAGAATTCTTACACATGAAGAACCGTTTTTAAAACTGGACAAAATACTTGAACTGAAACTTCACAAGAGACGTAGAATGGCCAGTTAAGAACACGAGCAGAAACGGTTCCAATGACGCCACACCAAAGCGGGAACGAACGCATTCCCCAACCTGAAAGGCCTTTAAAGTGAGGCAAACTGTCTCATAATAGGATAGGGTCATAACTACCTCCTGCGAAAAAGAAGACAAGCCAAATGGCCACTCCAGCTTACTAAACCTCCCATACTCAAGCCATAGAATTCGTCCACAGCGCTAAGAAACAAGGAAGTCTCGCGATGTCCGGAAACGCGCGTTCGCTCACAGGTCTGCAGGATGAGATGGAGTAGAGAGCGCATACGCATTCAGGGTTCCCACATTGGGCGACTGACTCCGAAGGGCAGGGCAAAAAGGACCCGCGCTGGCACTGCAGCGCCGGCTCACGCTCGTGGAGAGCTCCCAGACACGCCCACGTGCGCCCGCCCCCGCCGCCGCCGGCGCCTGCGGTTAACTACCCCTCCCCCCCACCCCCCGTTCTAGACTGTGCTCTCGCGGTACTTGTCCTGACTCTCGCGGGGTTTAGCGTGGCACTGGGAGGCCGTGCCCAGGGGAGGAGGTGGCGTTCCGTTAGTGGCGTTGGGCTCTGGCTGCGGTGGCAGTGCTTTCTCTTTTGCTCACGGGCAGCCGCTCAGGCTGGAGGCCAGCCAGGTGAAGAGCTCGCCCGCATATGTGTGCCTGCATGGGAACCTGGAGGCCCTGGGAGGGAGGGGGCTCCTGTCTTGGCCTCCTGCGCTGTCGCGACAGGCCAGCACCGGCCGACCGTGGCGCGGACTTCGCCCCAGCCCTGCCTTGGCCCCTGCCCTGACTGCTTTCCTCCCCCTCTCTCCCAGCTCTTGCCGCCACCTCGGTCGCGATGGGGGCGCAGGACCGGCCGCAGTGCCACTTCGACATCGAGATCAACCGAGAGCCGGGTGAGCTGGAGACTGGGGCCTGGGCTTGCCTTGGCAAAGAGGAGGGGTTTCCTCTCATCAGCCTTCCCTCAAGTCTTTTTGGGAGCTGGTGGGCTCAGTCAACTTTCGCTTTCCTCCTGGGAGAAAAATCAATGTAGAGGAGGGTAACCCCCACTCGGAGTCTGGGCCTCTTCCTCCCAAACCCCACACGCCCCCGTGCGCTTCCAGTCTGAGCCCTCATACCCAGACTGGCGCCAAGAAAAAGGGGTGCAATTATTTTAGGAGTTTTTTTTGCTCTCCCAGTGTCTTTAGGGTGCAAATATTCCCGTTTACGATTTCTGGTATCTTGCTCTGTACTATGAAGTTTAGACTCATCTATTGTGTATTTCCTAATAATTATATATCATTAACAGTTGATTCCGCCTCTGTTTTCCCTTAAGAATCTTTAGCCAGAATTTCTAGGTTCCTGGGAAAATGGCTTAGCCTTGTGTGATAAACCAAAAAGCATCCTGTACCAGCAGAATTGCAGCATGCATGCGCTTAGCATTACTGTTTTGTCTTTAGGGTATCCAACTATTCATTAGTGTATTTTTTTGAAAATAAAATATTTTATTCTAAAGGGTAGTTGTTTCGTTCTAAGTAGCAGAACGTGCAGGGTTCCAACTGTTTTATTAGCTTTTTTTGGTATCTGTGACAGAAGTTTTAATTGGAGGCATGTACACTGTCTTTGTGCAACGTCTTGTTCTGCAGATTCTTATGAGAGCCTGCTACTGTTCTAGGCTCTGGAGATACAGCAGTGAATACAACAAAGCCCTTTCTTCGTTTTATAGTTTATATTCTATTGGGAGAAGACAGACAATAAACTAGGGGAAAAAATACAGTGGCTTGTAGGGGGGTACTATTTTAATAAGCTGGTCAGACAAGGCCACTTTGAGAAAATGCCATTTAAACAGAAATCTGAAGGAGATGTTGAGGTGAGCCTTACTTGAGAAGTGCATTCCTTATAGAAGGAAACAGTTAACAGAGGCCCTGAGGAGTGGTGTACAGTCATGCACTGCATAATGATGTCTGGGTCTAGTACTTGGTCTCGTAAGATTATAATAACCATATTTTTTCTGTACCTTTTTTATATTTCAATACACACTTATTGTGTTAGAGTTGCCTACAGTATTCAGTACAGTAACATGCTGTACAGGTTTGTAGCCTAGGAGCAATAGGCTATACAATAATGCATTTCTCAGAACATATTTCCATTATTAAGTGATAGAGGACTGTTCTTGCATGTTGGAGGAATAGCAAGGAGCCCGGTGTGGCTGGAGTAGAGGAGAGAAGAGAGCAGCAGGGAATGACCAGTAAGACTTTGACTCAGTGAGACAGGAAGATATTAAGGGGTTTTGAGTGAAGGAATGAGATGAACTCAAGAAATTTTCTTTCCTTGTCTCTCTTTAATGTTTTGAAACTTGATGGATCTTAATCCTTATTTATAGTGAATCCATGCTTCGGATAACAGAGTTTATTTTTTTTTATTAAGAATTAAAAATAGGGCCGGGCGCGGTGGCTCACGCCTGTAATCCTAGCACTCTGGGAGGCCGAGGTGGGCGGATCGTTTGAGCTCAGGAGTTCGAGACCAGCCTGAGCAAGAGCGAGACCCCATCTCTACTAAAAATAGAAAGAAATTATATGGACAGCTAAAAATATATATAGAAAAAATTAGCCGGGCATGGTGGTGCATGCCTGTAGTCCCAGCTACTCGGGAGGCTGAGACAGGAGGATCGCTTGAGCTCAGTAGTTTGAGGTTGCTGTGAGCTAGGCTGACGCCACGGCACTCACTCTAGCCTGGGCAACAGAGTGAGACTCTGTCTCAAAAAAAAAAAAAAAAGAATTAAAAATAGACTCCTGAAAAGTAGGAGTAAAACAGGTTCTGTAGTCACGTTTAGTATTCCTTTCCTAGTACATGTTGCGATCCTAGATTTGCACATAACCTGTGTTGTGAAAAATCTCCAGAATGTTTGGTATCATGTTGAGTGAACTTCACTCTTCAACATCTAGGATAATTCATTCTGATAGAAGTGACTAGTGCTCTTGAGAATGCTGAATCTTAATATAAAACAAGGAATGCAGTGCTTATTGTTATATATTGAACCAGTTGATAATTGGCAATTTCATATGGTTTAATCTTGTATATAATACTTCCCTAGCACTTTTTAGTATGTTAACTAAGTAGTAGATAGTTGGAAATTTTACACAACCTTTTTTTAAATTTTATTTTTTTTTAAGACACAAGGTCCTTCTTCTTTTTTTTCTTTCTTTTCTTTTTTTTTTTTTTTTTTTTGAGACAGCGCCCCAGGTAGAGTGCAGTGACATCATCGTAGCTTACTGCAACCTCAAATTGCTGGGCTCAAGTGATCTTCCTGCCCCAACCCCTGAGTAGCTGGGGCTATAGGAGTGCACCACCACACCTGGCTAATTTTTCTATTTTTTGTAGAAATGGTGTCTCCTTTTGTTCCCCATAGGAGATTTCAAACTCCTGGCTTCAAGCAATCTTCCTGCCTTGGCCTCGCAAAGTGCCAAGATTATAGGTGTGAGCCACCATACCTGCCCGCTATTATTTCATTTCTAATGATTGCTTTGGTTTTGGTTTTGCTCTTTTAATAGTTTTCTTAAAGAAATTGAGCAACATATCAAAGTATGTGGGATATATCTTAATTTCACTCTATATTTATAGAATTAAATGCTTAAAAGAAAGGTATCAAGTTAACAATCTATGCTTTAGAAGTGTTTTAATTTCTAAGTACTTGGATATTTTCCAGTTATTTTTCTGTTAATGAGTTCTGATTTAATTCCATATGGTCAGAGAACATACTTAGTATGATTTCAGTTCTTTTAAATTTGTTAAGATTTGATATGGTCTGTTTTGGTGTATTTTCCATGTATACTTGAAAACAATATATATTCTCTTGTTTTTTTTTGTAAAATGTTCTGTAAATGTCAGTTAAATCCACTTGGCTATTGGTGTTGTCCAGTTCCTCTATATCCTTGCTGATTTTATACTTGTTTTATTGATTACCAAGAGAGGAGTATTGAAGTCTCCAACTATAATGTGGATTTGTCTGTTTCTCCTTTAAGTTCTATTAGTTTTTTCTTTATTTATTTTGAAGTTCTTTCATTAGATGGGTGCATACACATTTAGGATTGTTGTCTCTGTAGTGAATTGACCCTTTTATCATTATGTTATGACCCTTTATATTCCTAGTAATTTTCCGTGCTCTGAAGTTTACTTTGATATGAATATAGCGATTCCAGCTTAGTGTTTTAAATGGTATATCATTTTCAATCCTTTTACTTTTAACCTGTCTATATCATATTTAAAGTGGGTTTATTATAGATAGCAAATAGATGGGTCTTTTTTTAATCCACCTAACAATCCATCTTTTAGTCAGTATATTTATTAACATTTAATATAATTATTCTTACGTTCGAATTTGTCTACTGTTTGGTTTTGTTTGCTGTTTTTTATTGTTTCCCTTTCCTGCCCTCTTGGGGATTATTTGAATATGTTTTAATATTCTTTAAAATTTTTCTATTATGTTTTTGATGATGTCTGTAAAGTTTTTGTTTAGTGGTTGGTTGCTGTAGAGATTATGATATATATACTTCACAGTGTATTTAGAATTAATATTTTGCCACTTCAAGTGAAATGTAGAAACCATCCCACCATCCCTTTACCCCCTAGCTTATATTGTATTTGTCATATTTATTACATCTACAAACATTGAAAACTTGCTTTCAAACGTCATCATACTTTAAAGAATTTAAGAAGAGAAAAATATTCTATTATTATTTACCTACATATTTACCATTTCTGTTGCTATTTGTTCATTCACAAAGTTCCACATTCCCCTGTTATCATCTCCCTTCCATCTGGAGAATTTGCTTTAGCATTTCTTTTAGGAAAGATCTTCTGGTCACAAATTCTCTTAGTTTTTCTTCAACTAAGAATTTTATTTTGGGCAGGGTGCGGTGGCTCTCGCCTGTAATCCTAGCACTTGGGAGGCCGAGGCGAGCGGATTGTTTGAGTTCAGGGGTTTGAGACCAGCCTGAGCAAGAGCGAGACCCCGTCTCTACTAAAAATAGAAAGAAATTATCTGGACAACTAAAAATATATGTAGAAAAAATTAGCCGGGCATGGTGGCACATGCCTGTAGTCACAGCTACTTGGGAGGCTGAGGCAGGAGGATTGCTTGAGCCCAGGAGTTTGAGGTTGCTGTGAGCTAGGCTGACGCCACAGCACTCTAGCCCGGGCAACAGAGACTCTGTCTCAAAAAAAAAAAAAAAAAAGAATTTTATTTTGCCTTTATTCTTGGAGGGTATTTTCACTAGATATAGATTTCTAGGTTCACAGTTATTTTCCTTTAGCACTTGAAAAATGTTCCACTGCCTTCTGGTCTATATAGTTTCTGATAAGAAATCCATAGTCATTTGAATTGTTATCCCCCATGTGTAATATGTTGTTCTTGTCTGTCTGCTTTTAAGACTTTTACTTTGTCTTTAGTTTTCAGCACTTTGATTGTGATATGTCTGGGTTTAAATTTCTTTGTGTTTCTTCTCTGTGAGGTTTGCTAACTTCCTTGAATCTGTGTGTGTCTTTTGCCAGATTTAGAGCATTTTCAGCCATCATTTATTCAAATGTTTTCTGTCCACCATTTTTTTTTTTTTTTTTTTTTTGAGACAGAGTGTCGCTTTGTTGCCCTGGCTAGAGTGAGTGCCGTGGCATCAGCCTAGCTCACAGCAACCTCAAACTCCTGGGCTTAAGCGATCCTACTGCCTCAGCCTCCCGAGTAGCTGGGACTACAGGCATGCGCCACCATGCCCGGCTAATTTTTCTATATATATTTTAGTTGGCCAGATAAGTTCTTTCTATTTTTAGGAGAGATGGGAATCTTGCTCTTGCTCAGGCTGGTCTCGAACTCCTGACCTCGAGCAATCCACCCGCCTCGGCCTCCCAGAGTGCTAGGATTACAGGTGTGAGCCACCACGCCCGGCCCACCATTTTTTTTTTTTTTCTTGTCCTTCTGAAACTTTGGTGACATGAATATTAGTCCTTTTGGTATTGCCCTACAGGTCCTTGAGGCTCTGTTCATTATTTTTTTTAATCTTTTTTGTTTGTTTGTTTGTTTGTTTTCAGATAGTATAATTTCTGTCTGGTCTTTGCTGATTTTTTTTCCTGTCATCTTCATTCTGCTATTGATCCCACCCAGTGATTTTTAAAATTTCAATTAGTGTATTTTTCCATTTTAAAATTTCCTTTTGGTTCTTCTTGAAGCTTTCTGTTTTTCCGTGCACTTCAAGAGTGTTTGCCCTTACTTTGTGGAGCATGATTATAATAGCTACATTAAAGTCTTTGATTATTTCAACATCTCTGTCATCTCAGGTTGCCATCTTTTATTGTCTTTTTCCTTATGAGATTTGAGATTTTCCTAGTTATTTATATGTTAATAAATGTTGGATGATACTGTTGAATTTTTAATATTATGTTATATCACCCTGGGTCTAGTTTAAATCCTGTGGAAAATGTCGATTTTTGTTGTTGATCTTATTGTAGCACGCAGTAAACCTGGTTAAGTTCAGCCTGCAAACTCCTACCCACTTTCTGCTGTTTAGAGTCACCTCCACACATGCATAGTTCATGGATGAATCTAGGAATTCACATATAACTTTATAGGATTGTTTTCTTATGCTCCCTCTTCTCTATGATCAAATGTAGAAGCAGATAGAAACTGTTAAGTCAGACATTAATGAGACTTTGCAAAACTAAAATGGTGCTACTCTTCTCACTAAATTTTTTGTTCATTTTTTAAAATATAAATTATTAAAAATGTTGACATGTAATAAGTTTATTACTGTTATTTAAAAATAGGTTAATATGGTAAATATCAATAGATATAACGCATATGAAAAACTCTTGAGTCCTCAATAAGTGTTAAGCATAAAGAATAGTCCTAGGCCGGGCGCGGTGGCTCACGCCTGTAATCCTAGCACTCTGGGAGGCCGAGGTGGGCGGATCGTTTGAGCTCAGGAGTTCGAGACCAGCCTGAGCAAGAGCGAGACCCCATCTCTACTAAAAAAAATAGAAAGAAATTATATGGACACCTAAAAATATATAGAGAAAAAATTAGCCGGGCATGGTGGTGCATGCCTGTAGTGCCAGCTACTCGGGAGGCTGAGACAGGAGGATCGCTTGAGCTCAGTAGTTTGAGGTTGCTGTGAGCTAGGCTAACGCCACGGCACTCACTCTAGCCAGGGCAACAAAGCCAGACTCTGTCTCAAAAAAAAAAAAAAAACAAAATAAAAGAATAGTCCTGAAATCAAAAGTGTGAGAACTCTGTTGTGGACAAATGCTTTTATAAAACTCAAGTGCTGGGCTTTATTTGCAAACTTTGTAGCTTTTGTCTGCACATAATTTGAGATTTATAAGAAGTTGAAAACTAAAAATATGAAAAAAGTGCCCATCTATCTTTTATCCAGATTTACCTATTTACATTTTATAGCATATGCTTTATTAATCTCTTTCTTTCTCTCTCTGTATACAAATAATTTTTTCTGAACCATTTGACATTAAGTTACCTACATTATCATGGCTCTTTATCCCTTAATACTTTGGTGTGTATTTCTTAAAAATAGAGATATTCTCTTAAATAACCGTGATGCAGTTATCAACTTTGTAAATTTACATTGATACAATACTTTAATCTACTATCTATATTCATTTTTGTCAGTTGACCTAAAAAGTCATCCATAACATTCTTTTCTCTCCATTACAGGATCCAGTCTAACATCAGATATTACTTTAGCTGTCGTGTCCCTTTATCCTCCATTTCTACAGCCTTTTTTGGTCTTTTATGATAATGGCAATTTTAGAAGAATCTAGCCACTCCCCCAGCCTTTTGAAATAGAACATTACTCATTTTGTATTTGTTTGAGGCTTGAACTTGGTTTTTAAAAGTGATGACCCGGGTGGTTTCTTTAAAGGACTTTTTGACTTAGGAATTTCTTTTCTTTATGTGGACCTACAAGCAATATCACAAAACCTTGGCAATTTTTCAAAATAGATTAAAATGGGGATGCAGTTGAAATGGGTGTTTTTGCTTAACTAAGATTTCCAGAAACAGAGTTAAAAACATTTCCTTAGTAAACATTGTAAAGTATTTGAAAGAGATACCAAGAAATTAGTTTAAAGAGGTAACATAAGTGTCAGACAAATGTTTGAGTAGTTCTTGTGTTCTTGGTCAAGGCATTTGACGTCTTTGTGAAATGGAAGTACCATATAGGTTTGTCTTAATGTGGTTCCAGAGATAGCAGGGTGGCAAAATTTGCTTATATTCAAAATTACCCTTTAACCTTTAGACCCACATTCAAGGTAGTTCAACTTTGAAAGAGGGATGTCAGATCTGATTTGTACTGAGGGAATTCAAGAAATGTGTCTCCTATATCAAGCTCATCCTGGGTCATAAGTTTATGAGTAGAGTACCTGGATGCAGTGGCCTGCATGGTTAAATTTAAATGACTTCCACCTTATATGCTCATAAGTTAAATAGGATTCCAGTTTAATAGTACCTATATAATAAGATTGTTGGGAAGAGTAATTATTTAATAAATAATACAACCACCTCTTATGTAGTATGTTTTTGTAACATGAATTTACTCTAATGGGATGGATTAATTAAGGAGTACAATTTTAATTAGACTGTTATAATAAGATAACCAGGTGGGGAACTAGCAGCATAGGAGGGAAGAGCAGTTGGAAAGCACTGCTACTCTGAGTCATTCTTGTCTGTCTTAACAGTAATTTGAAGACCACTATGCTAATGACAGTGAGGGAAAAGTGAGGTGTGATCAATTGTAGGATTTCCTCAGTGATGTTTAGGTTTTATAACATCCCCTTATAGCTAAAAACATGCCTTTATTATCGTTATTCCTAAAGAAAAAATTATTCTTACTGAAATTCCTGAATTATTCTACCTGAAATTCCTGTGTCCACCTAACTGCGACTTTCCCATGGAAAAAGTTGTTTTTATATGTGATTTTCAATAATGCAGTATTTCTCAAAATTCTGATTATCGTGTTCTTCCAGAGCAGCCTGTATTTGTAAAAGTGCATAGCACAGTATCTGACATGTATTTTTAGAAACATCATTTTAATTATTGTATGTGCGTGAGCATGGACACTGAGTCAAGTAAGGGACCTTCATATTAAAGTATTATGCAGACAGACCTTTGTAGATAAAACCTTTTTTTTGTTCACATTTGAGGAAAAAGGCTTTTTTCAGGTTTCTTGTAAGCAAGAGAGAATTTTTTTTCTTTTCTTAGGAATTTGACCTGGAGAATCCTAATAATAACACCCAACTTCATTGGATGTCTTGAAGGCAAACGTGTATGGGGACATATAGATTTTTATGAGGACTTTGAGAGGCGAAAGTTCACTTCTTAGTACCTTTTTTTCTCTTATTAAGGAGCACTATATGTAATAAATAATATACATATATTATTTGTACAATATATAACAAATAGGAGTCTAACAGAAGTCTTCTTCAGCCAGAAGACTCCAAGTGAAATGTATAGTCAATTTTTCTCCTTTTCTAAGAACTTTTAGCATAAGATGGCTAGCTGTTCCCTGTTTTGTTTGCATCCTTGTGCTTTTCTGTTATTTTTCTACCTTTGTTGGTATTCATCTGTCAGGATTGTTGCAAAGGGAATTCTGACATTGGTGGTGTGAACTGTTTAATATGGTTCCTTGCAGGATTTGCACATCATTACGTAGAGGTTTTTCTTTGTTTTTGAGACAAGGTCATGCTTTGTCACCTAGATTGGAGTGCAGTGGCCTGACCATAGCTCACTGTAACCTCAAACTCCTGGGCTCAGGTGATCCTCATGCCTCAGCCTCCCTGGTCACTGAACTGCAGGAATGAGCCACTATGCCCAGCTACTTAGAATTTTGAGGAAAATGGAAACCAAGGTTAGCTTTTGCCTCTTAAGAATCTTAAAGCTTTCTAGAATGTATATAGTTCAGCCTGAATTCTTAGTAGAACATAGTACTTACACAGATGGTCAGGTGTTTATCTTACTGGGAATAAAAGCAGAATAGAACTAAAAAAATTTCTTTAAATAGGCAGAAAGAGATCAGGCTAGAGAAGGCAAGACCCTGGTGACCAACAAAGTTATCTAGATATGAGGAATTCTAAGATTATTTCAAAAATTGCATTGAAAACCCCTAGCTGTCAATGTCTTACTATATAAGCCTTGCTATAGTTTCTGATTTTAGTCCTTTTTGTTCCCAAAAACTATCTTTTTAAAGTCCAAGAAACTTACTGCCATAGAGTGAAATCCTGAATTCCTGCTTCCACTCCTTAGCTATGTATGTACACTTCCACAAACAACTGAAGCCTGATTCTTTTTATTTATTTATTTTTATTTTTTGTAGTGATGGGGTCTTGCTATGTTTCCCAGTCTGGTCTTGAACTCCTGGCCTCAAGTGATCCTCCCATCTGGGCCTCACAAAGTGCTGGGGCCACTACATGAGGACTGAAGCCTGATTCTTAATTAGGCAAAGTTTATTATTAAACATAAAGTAAGCTTTTTGTAATTGTTAGGGAGGGGGGCTTTTGTACCACAGGCTTAGAAAGAATTCTCGACTCAAAGATTAAGATAGGTTTTGAAGGAAGTTGTTTATTTTATTTACCAAGGGAGGAAAGAGCAGGGCATGAAAGAACGAAGAAATGCCAGCCCCCAGAATTAGTGGCTTGGGCTTTTATTGGGGTTATAGAGGGTAGAATAGTTATTGTTGCAAAATGATAACGGGGTAGCGGTTGTGTTTTTTTTCTCTGATGGGCAGGCTTTATCCAACTTCTCAGAATGTGGTCTGGCAGATGTGGAGGAGGGCTATGTGGCCCCCAACCCCGCTGTATATTACTTTTCAAGTGCTGTAAAACAAACTACTCTTAAAGAAAGCAAGTTAAGCCATGAGTGGTTAAGCAAACAAAGGGGTGTTGTGTGCAGTGATTTTTTTTAATGTGATATCGTTTACTAACAATGCCATCCTTTCAGTAATCACTTTTAGTGGCTTTATAGTTTACCCTCATTATCTGCATTAATTAGGATATATGACAGGGATGGTTGCTAATACAGGCTAAATATAGTGACTTATACAAGATAAAGGTTTTATTATTCTCTCATACAGCACTCAAGAGAGTCAGCAGATTAGCGTTGTTAATGTCAGGGACCCTTTGTCTTGTTATTCTGTTAATCTTTTTAAAATTTATTTTTATTTTTTTAGATTTTAATTATTTTGGGTACATAATGGTTGTATATCTTTATAGTGTACATGTGATATTTTGATACAGGAATACAATCTGAATCAAGTCAGGGTAACTGGGGTAACCAGCACCTCAGGCATTTAACATTTCTTTGTTAAGAACATTCCAGGCCGGGCGCGGTGGCTCACGCCTGTAATCCTAGCACTCTGGGAGGCCGAGGCGGGTGGATCGCTCGAGGTCAGGAGTTCAAGACCAGCCTGAGCAAGAGTGAGACCCCGTCTCTACTAAAAATAGAAAGAAATTATATGGACAACTAAAATATATATATACAAAAAAATTAGCCGGGCATGGTGACGCATGTCTGTAGTCCCAGCTACTCGGGAGGCTGAGGCAGTAGGATCGCTTAAGCCCAGGAGTTTGAGGTTGCTGTGAGCTAGGCTGACGCCACGGCACTCACTCTAGCCTGGGCAACAGAGTGAGACTCTGTCTCAAAAAAAAAAAAAAAGAACATTCCAATTCCACTCTTTTAGTTATTTTAATGTATACCTTAACTTATTGTTGATTATAGTCACTTTGTTGTGCTATCAAATATTATTCATTCTAAGTCTATTTTTGCACCCATTAACCATGCCCACTTTACACCCCTCCACCGCCAGCCTTCCCATTCTCTAATAACCATCATTCTACTCTTTGTCTCCATGAGATCAATTGTAATATTTAGCTCCCACATATGAGTGAGAACAGGTGAGATTTGTCTTTTGGTGCTTGGCTTATTTTGCTTAACAAAATGTTCTCTAGTTCCATCCATGTTGTTTCAAATGGCAGAATTTCTTTTTTTGTGGCTATATAATATTCCGTTGTGTATATGCACCATGATTTCTTTATCCGTTTATCTGTTGATGGACACTTAGGTTGATTCCATATCTTAGCTATTGTGAATAGTGCTGCCATAAACATGGGAGTGCAGATATCTTTTCAATATACTGAATCTCCCCCTGCCCCTTTTGGATATATACCCAGCAATGGGATTGCTGGGTCATATGGTAGTTCTATTTTTAGTGCTTTGAGGAACGTCCATACTGTTCTCCATGGTGGTTGTACTAATTTATATTCCCACCAACAACGTACGAGTGTTCACCTTTCTCCACATCCTTGCTAGTATTCGTTATTGCCTGTCTTTCTGATAAAAAGCCACTTTAACTCGGCTGAGATGATAACTCACTTGCTTTGCATTTCTCTGATGACTAATGATGTTGAGCAATTTTTTCATATACCTGTTTATCATTTGTATGTCTTCTTTTGAGAAATATCTATTCAGATCCTTTGCCCATTTTTTTTTTTTTTGAAGGGGTTGGGGGCTGTGAGGAGGGGTGTTCTGTTGCCTTGTTTTATTTTTCTTAAGACAGAATCTTACTCTTTCACCCTGGGTAGAGTGCAGTGGTGTTAGTGTACCTCAATGCAACCTTCAACTCCTGGGCTCTAAGCGATCCTCTGCCTAAGCCTCCCAGGTAGCTGCTTTGCCCATTTTTTAAATTGGATTATTTGATTCTTTTCCTATTGAGTTGTTAGAGCTCCTTGTATATTCTACTTATTAATACCTTGTCAGATGGGTAATTTGCAAATATTTTTTCCCATTCTGTGGGTTGTCTCTTCGCTTTGTTGATTGTTTACTTTGCTGTGCAAAAGCTTTTTAGCTTGATGTGATCCCATTTGTCCAATTTTGGTTTGGTTACCTGTGCTTTGGGAGTATCACTCAAGAAGTCCTTGCCCAGACCAGCGTCCTGAATTGTTTCCCCAGTGTTTTAGTAGTGTCATAGTTTCAGGTCTTAGATTTAAGTCTTCCATTTTGAATTGATCTTTGTATATAGTGAGAGATAAAGGTCTAATTTCCTTCTTCTGAATGTGGATGTCCAGTTTTCTCAGCAACGTTCATTGAAGAGACTGTCCTTTCCCCACTGTATATTCTTGGCATCCTTGTTGAAGATGAGTTTACTGTAATGTGTGGATTTATTTCAGGGTTGTCTATTCTGTTCCATTGGTCTCTGTTTTTATGTGAGTGCTTTGCTGTTTTGGCTACTATAGTTCTGTAGTATACTTTGAAGTCAGGTCCTGTGATTTTTACAGTTTTGTTCTTTTTGCTCAGAACAGCTTTGTTTATTAGGGGTCTTTTGTGGTTTCATATAAATGTTAGGATTACTTTTTCTATTTCTATGAAGAATGTCATTGGTATTTTGATGGGGATTGTATTGAATCTGCAGATTGCTTTGGGTAGTATGGACATTTTAACAATATTGGTTATTCCAATCTGTGAGCATGGAGTATCTTTCCATTTTTTTATGTCCTTTTTAAATTCTTTCATCAGTGTTTTATAGTTTTCATTATAGAGATCTTTCACTTCTTTGGTTATGTTTATTATGTATTTATTTTATTTGTAGCTATTGTAAATGGGTTACTTTCTTGGTTTCCTTTTCAGGAAACCAAAACTTTTCCTTTTCGTTTTCATTGTTACTGATTTTTGTATGTTGATTTTGTATCCTGCAACATTACTGAATTTGTTTATCAATTCCAGTAGCTTTTGGGTGGAGTCTTTAGGTTTTTCTAGAGATAAGATCATATCATCTGCAAACAAGGATGATTTGACTTCTTTCTTTCTAATTTGGATATCCTTCATTTCTCTCTTGTCTGATTGCTCTAGCTGTAACTTCCAGTACAATGTTGAATAACAGTGGTGAAATTGGGCATCCTTGTCTTGTTCCAGATCTTAGAGGCAAGGCTTTCAGTTTTTCCTCATTCAGTATGAGACTAGCTGTGCGTCTGTCATATATGGTTTTTATCATGTAGAGGTAAGTTTCTTCTATACACAGTTTTTTGAGAGGGTTTTTTTTTTTGTTGTTGTTGTTGTTGAGAAAGAGTCTTGCTCTGTTGCCCTAAGTAGAGTGCAGTGGTGTCATTGTAGCTCACTGCAACCTCCATCTCCTGGGCTCTAAGTGATCCTTCTGCCTCAGCCTCCTGGGTAGCTGGGACTACAGGAGCGCACTGCAATGCCCAGCTGGGGTTTTCTAAAATTTCTTTTTGGTAGAGATGGGGTCTCACTTTTGTTCAAGTTAATAACCCTGAACTCCTGAGCTCAAGCAATCCTCCTGCCTCGGCCTCTTAGAGTGCTAGGATTACAAGTGTGAGCCACCACGCCTGGTCAGTTTTTTGACAGTTTTTGTCATGAATTTTTATCATTGAATTTTATCAAATACTTTTTCAGCATCAAGTGAAATGATCATATCATTTTTGTCCTTTGTTTTGTTGATGTGATGTATCATACTGATTTAAGTATGTTGAACCATCCTTGCATCCCTGAGATGAATCCCACTTGATGATGATGGATAATCTTTCTAATGCATTGTTGAATTTGATTTACTAGTTATTTTGCTGAGGATTTTTCATCTATCTTCATCAGAGATACTGGCCTATAGTTTTCTTTTTTTGTTATGTCTTTGTCTGGTTTTGATATCAGAATGATATAGAATGAGTTTGGGAGTATCCCTTACTCCTTGATTTTTTGGGATAGTTTCAGTAGGATTGGTATTGGTTCTTTGAATGTTTGGTAGAATTTAGCAATAAAGCCATTGGGGTCCTGGGCTTTTCTTTGATGGGAGACTTTTTATTACGCTTCTATCTCATTACTTGTTACTGGTTTATTCAGGTTTTGGATTTCTTCCTGGTTTAATCTTGGTAGGTTGTATGTGTCTAAGAATTTAGCCATTTCTTCTAGGTTTTCCAATTTGTTGGCATATAATTGTTCATAGTAGTCTCTGATGATCCTCAGGATTTCTGCAGTATCAGTTGTAATGTCTCCTTTTTCATTTCTGATTTTATTTATTTGGGTCTTCTCTCTTTTTGTCTTTGTTAGTCTGGCTAGTGTGTCTATTTGTTTATCTTTTTAAAAAACCAACTTTTTGTTTCATAGTTCTTTTTGTTTAGATTTCATTGATTTCTGCTCTGATCTTTATTATTTCTTTTCTTCTAAGTTCGGGTTTGGTTTGCCCTTGTTTTTCTGGTTCTTTAAGATGTATTATTAGGTTGTCTATTTGAAGCTTTTATACTTTTTTGATAAAGGCACTTACTGCTATAAACTTTTCTCTTTTACTGCTTTTGCTATATCCCATAGGTTGTATTTTCATTTGTTTCAAGAAATTTTAAAATTTCATTCTTAATCTCTTCATTGGTCCACTGGTCTTTCAGGAGCATATTGTTTAATTCCCATGTGTTCGTGTATTTTCCAGTGTTCCTCTTGTTATTGATTTCTAGTTTTATTCCATTGTGGTCAGAGAAAATACTTGGTATTATTATATTTAAAATTTTTTGAGACTTGCTTTGTAGCCTAACATATGGTCTATCTTGAGAATGATCTGTGAACTGAGGAGAAGAATGTGAATTCTACAGCTGTTGGATGAAATGGTCTGTAAGTATCTATTAGGTCCATTTAGTCTGTAATGCAGATTAAATCCAGTGTTTCATTGTTGATTTTCTGTCTGGATGATCTGTCTGTCCAATGCTGAAAGTAGAATGTTGAGGTTTTCAACAATGATCATATTGGGGTCTAATCTCTCTCTTTAGTTCTGAAAATATTTGTTTTATATATTTGGTTGCTCAAGTGTTAGGTCCATATATATTGGGAATTTTTATATCCTGTTGCTGAGTTGACCCCTTTATCATTATATAATAACCTTTGTGTCTTTTTACCATTTTTTTGTTGAAATCTATTTTATCTAAGTATAGCTACTCCTGTTCTTTTTTGGTTTCCATTTGCATAGAATATCTATTTCAATCCCTTTATTTTCAGTCTACGTGTGTCTTTATAGGTGAAGTATGCTTCTTGCAGACAACGTAGTTGGCTCCTGTTTTTGTATTCATTCAGCCACTCTCTGTCTTTTGATTGGAGAGTTTAGTCCATTCACATTCAACATTATTATTATTGATAGGTAAGGACTTACTACTTCCACGTTGTTATTTCGTTTCTGGTTGTTTTGTGGTCCTCTCTTTCTTACTTCCTTCCTTCCCATCTTCCTTTGTTAAAAGTGATTTTCTCTGGTAGTGTGTTTGAATTTCTTGTTTTTTATGTATTCGTTATAGGTTTTTTGATGAGGCTTATAAAAACATTTTATAACCAATTATTTTATTTTATTTTTATAACCAATTATTTTAAATGGATGACAGCACTACTTACAAAGAAACAAGCAAAGAGAAATCTAACAGAAATTCTATCCTTCAACTCCACTCCCCCTACTTTTTAACTTTTTGTTGTTTCCATCCATATGTTTTCATACTATCTGTCTTTCAAAAAGTTATTTTTAATAGGTTTGTCTTTTAGTCTTCCTACTCAAGCTATAAGTGGTTTGTACACTATGATTACAGCAATGTAGTATTCAGTATTTGTGTCCTTACTGTTACTAGAGAGTTGTGTAGCTTCAGAAGATTTAGTGTTCATTAATGAACTTTTCTTTCAGATTGAAGAACTCCTTTTAGCATTTCTTGTAGGACAGGTCTGGTGTTGATGAAATTCCTCAGCTTTTGTTTGTCTGGGAATGTATTTCTCCTTCATGTCTGAAGGATATTTTTGCAGGCTATAATGTTTTAGGGTTAAGGTTTTTTTCCTTCAGCATGTTAAATATGTCATACCACTCTCTCCTGGCCTGTAAGGTTTCCACTGAGAAGTCTGCTGCCAGACATGTGGAAGTTCCTTTATATGTTATTTTTTTTCTTTTACCTTGCTTCCCTTAAGACCTTTTCTTTATCTGTAACCTTGGGGAGCTTGGTTATTAAATGCCTTGAGGTAGCCTTGTTTGGGTTAAATCTGCTTGGTGTTCTGTGACATTCTTGTACCTGAATATTGATATCTTCTCTAGGTTTGGAAAGTTCTGTTATTATTTATGTATTTATTTATTGAATAAACTTTCTACTCCAGTCTCTGTTCTCTACCTCTTCTTTAAGGCCAATAAGACTTAGATTTGCTCTTTCCAGACTGTTTTCTAGATCTTGTGTGTTTCATTCTTTTTCTTTTTTCTCTTCTGTGTATTTTCAAATAGCCCGTCTTCAAGCTCACTAATTCTTTATTTTGCTTGGCCAGTTCAGCTTTTGAAAGACTCTGATGTATTTCTCAGTTTGTCAATTGAATTCTTAAGCTCTAGAATTTCTGCTTGTTTTTTTTTTTAATTATTTCAGTTTCTTTGTTAAATTTTTCCGATGGGTTTCTGAATTCCTTCTCTGTGTTGTCTTGAAGTTCACTGAGCTTCTTCAGGATAGCTAGTTTTGAATTCTTTGTAAAAAAGGTCACCTATCTCCATCACTCCAGGATTGGTCACTGGTATCTTATTTAGTTCGTTTGGTGAGATCATGGCTTCCTGGATGTTTGTTTGTTTGGTTTGGTTTTTGTTTTTTTTTTTTCTTTTCTTTTTTTTTTTTTTCTTTTTTTTTTTGAGACAGAGTCTCACTGTGTTGCCCTGGCTAGAGTGCCATGGCATCAGCCTAGCTCACAGCAACCTCAAAACTCCTGGGCTCAAGTAATCCTTCTGCCTCAGCCTCCCGAGTAGCTGGGACTACAGGCATGTGCCACCATGCCCAGCTAATTTTTTTTTATATATTTTTAGTTGTCCAGCTAATTTCTTTCTATTTTTTTAGTAGAGACGGGGTGTCGCTCTTGCTCAGGCTGGTCCTGAACTCCTGAGCTCAAACGATCCACCCACCTTGGCCTCCCAGAATGCTAGGATTACAGGCATTAGCCACCGAGCCGGGCCTTCCTGGATGTTCTTTTTTTTTTTTTTTTTTTTTTTTTCTTCTACCCTCCTGGATGTTCTTGATGCTTGTGGATATTTTTCAGTGTCACAGCATTGAATAGTTAGGTATTTATTTTAATCTTCACAGTCTTGGCATGTTTGAACCTGTCCTTCTTGAGAAGGCTTTCCAGATATTCAAATGGAATTGAGTGTTGTGGTCTAAGTCTCTGGACACTGCAGCTATATTGGCATTGGGGGTGCCCCAAGCCCAGTAATGCTGTGACTCTTGGAGTTGCCTGATGGTACTGCCTTGGTGAGCTTGGGTAAGATACAAGAGAATTCCCGTGGATTGCCAGGCAAAATCTCTCACTCTCTTCCTTCATTCTCTGTGCTGGGCTGCTGGGGTTGGGGGAGGAGCGACATGGGCATTCTCGCGGCAGCCCTAGTGCCAGGTCACACCTGAAGCCAGCCCAGTCTCACCCAGAGCCAGTGGTGGCTATTGCCTGTCTACCTCTAATGTTTATTCAAAGCCCTAGGGCCCCTTTAGCTGGTAGTGAATCCTGCCAGGACTGGGTCCTTCTCTTCAAGGCAGCATGTTTCATTCTGGCCCAGGGTGGGTCCAGAAATGCCCTCCAGGAACTAAGGCCTGGACTCAGCGGCCTCAAGAGTCTGCTTGGTGCTTTGGCTTTATTTTACTATGGCTGAGCTGATACCCAAGTTGCAAAACAAAGTCCTCTGAGCTCTTCCTTTTCCCTTTCTTCAAGCAGAAGACGACTCTCTGAGCCGCGCTGCCTATAGTTGGGGGAGAGGGTGACACAGGCACTGGGGTGGGAAGGGGGGTGGTGGTGTAAGCAAATGCAAGACTGTCTTTTCTGCCCACTTCAGTGCCTCTTTCCTTGATATAACATTAAAACCAAGTAGTACGACCACTGACTTTATTTTTGGTACTTCTGAAGGTGCTTTCTTGCGTGCATAGTCATTGAATTAGGTGTTCGTGCAGAGGGACAATTGATCACTGGAGTTTTCTGTTCGGCCATCTTGCTCCGTCCCACCCCAGGCTCCTTGTCTTGTTACTTTGTTAATCTTGAGTTAGAGTGGGTGGATGAAGTTCTTCACAGATGAATTCAAGTTTGATAAATATAGAAAAAATGATGGAATCAGGAGAATCATCACTTTGCAATCCTTAATGTAATGATTGGTTCTGAAAAGGATCATCAATGGCCAAACCATTGGGTAGAAAGTCATAGAAGGGCGCGGCACGATGGCTCACGCCTATGATCCTAGCACCATAGGAGGCCAAGGCTGGAGGATTGCTTGAGCTCAGGAGTCCAAGACCAGCCTGAGCAAGAGCAAGACCCTGTCTCTACTAAAAATAGAATAATTAGCCAAACATGGTGGCATGTGCCTGTAGTCCCAGCTACTTGGGGAGGCTGAGGCAGGAGGATCGTTTGAGCCCAGGAGTTTGAAGTTGCAGCAAGTTATGATGATGCCACTGCACTCTACCCAAGGTGACAGAGTGAGAGTCTGTCTCAAACAGACAAAAAAAAAAAAAGTTGTATTATATGATAATGCACATAGTTTCAAAGTATCATCCCACAGACTATTAATTTAAAATGGGGGAACATACCTTTACAACTGACATCTGCTTCCAAATGGGGGAATGGAGGCAAAAAAAGATGGAGATACGGGCTGTTTTAGATTAAAAAGAGAACAAAGCATGAAAACTAAATATATAATGCTTGATTAGATTCCTGGATTTAAAAAGTAGATGTGTATTTATCAACAACAAAAAAAACCGAGATGGAACTTCAGATGCTAATCAGTTGAAGATTGGGTGAATAAATTTGGTACAGCCAAACAATGAAATTCAATTCGGCCATCAAAAAGAATGAGAAAAGGGGAAAAAAGCAATGTAAAGGGCGTTGTGGAGGTAGTTGGGTAAATTCAAATATGGACTATAATAAGGCATTTTTTCCCATAATAACTAATTCACCGATTCTTAAGCACCATGTTCAGCAGTTCAATTTGATTCTGACACCATCCACCTAGAGTTAGTGTCAGATCCCACAAGTTAAGGGACTCAGTCCCACAAGACTGCTGCCCCCTCAGATGCCAATCACAAGTCCTGGGCCACCTATACTTCTGATCAACCAGCTATAAATTGAGCGTTCCTGTAACCCCCTCCTCGGGTTTAATAATTTGCTTCAGCAGCTCTCAGAACTAAGGAAACCACTTAGCTTACTATTACTGGTATGCTATAAAGGAACACCCAAATGGAAGACACAGGGCAAGGTATTGTTGGAAGAGGAGGGGAATGGGTGGATTTTCTATGGCCTCTCTCCGAGCTTGCCATTCTCCCAGCACTTCATTGTATTCATCAATCTTGAACCTCCCTGAACACTCATTTAGGGGTTTTTATGGAGGTTTCATCACATAAGTATGATTGATTATTGAGTCTCTATCCCCTCCCCCCTTTCTGGAGATTGGAGAGTTGAACTGAAAGTTCTAGGCCTCTGATCAAGGCTTGGTCTTTCTGGTAGTTAGCCCCCATCCTGAAGCTGTCTAAGGATCTGCCAAGAGTCATGTCTTTGCAACAAAAGATGCTCCTATTATACAGGAAATTCCAAGGGATTTAGTTGCTCTGTGTCAGGAATCAGAGAAAGACCAAATATTAGAACAAAAGATGTTCCTTTCACCCTTGTCATTCAGGAAGTTACAAGGGCTTAGGAGCACTGTTTCAGGAACTGGGCACAGAGACCAAATTTATTATGCCACAACTGTGTATTAGACAATATTGTTAATCACTATTAAATTTTTCTGGTGTGATAATGGTTTGGGGTTAACTAGGAGAATATCCTTATTCTTTAGAAGTATAAGCTGAAGTAATTAAGGATAAAGTATCACAGTGTCTTTAACTTCAATTTGTTCCAGAAAAAAAGAGGGGGAGGGATGTGAGAAAATAACTTTGTAGATTTACAAATTTCAAAATAAATGGTTTGAGGGGGAAACTGCATGTTTGTTCTTTCAGATGCCCTTCAGGATCATTTTGTCAGGTTCCTTCAGAAATCTCGTTAGTATTTTTGGGAGATTGCAATTAAATTAGTGTAGGTTACTCTAGGGAAAATTTGGCACATTTACAATTTTGAGTCTTCCTGTCCAAGAACAAGATATCACTCTCCTTTTATTCAGGTTGCCTTTTTGCCTCTCAGAGTTGTAATTTTGTTTTTACAGGTCCTGCACTTTAAAGTAGCTAGAATGTTTTTTGTTGCTTTTGAGAATGTGATTTTTATTTCTACTAGTTCTTGTTTGTCAAAATATAAATATCAACAACTTCAATGTCTCCATTAGTATTTCAGGTGGTTTTCCAGGTGTATAGCTAATGTCTTTCAAATAATAAATATGCTCTTCTTAATTTGTATACCTTTCATATTGTCTTCTACTTATATTGGCTAGAATTTCTAGAACATCATTAAACAATAGTGATGCTAACAAGCACTTTTGACTTGCTATACTAATATTTCACCATTAAACATAACGCTGGTTGTTGATTTGAAGGGTATTGGAAAATGTGTCTGTTATATTAAAGGGTGAATGTTGAACTTCATCAAGCACTTATTTTGGTTTCTATCATGGGATTTTTATAGGATTTTTCCTTCACTTCAATAAATTACCTTAGGAGATGTCCCATTGAATAGTGTCTCTTTTAAAATGAGATTGATATATAGGGGTTTTAATTTGTTTTATATCATCCTTCTCAGGCTTTGTTTTCAATTTTGTTTCATAAAATTTGTTAAGC
Source organism: Eulemur rufifrons (assembly GCF_041146395.1). NCBI lineage: Eukaryota > Metazoa > Chordata > Mammalia > Primates > Lemuridae > Eulemur > Eulemur rufifrons. Next base: position 148,568,933 of record NC_090989.1, read on the forward strand.
TTTTCATCTGGTATGTTCTGAAACAGTTGATATGGTGTTAAACTGTAATGTTACTTGAAGATTAGAAGTGATTCACTTGTATCTGAAGAGTTACTTAGCCCTCTTTTGGATAGTTCCTTAACAGCATTTGAGTTTCCTTACTGAATCTGTTTTTCATTCTATATAATTTTTTATAATTCTTTTCCCTAAATTTTGGTATTCCTCCTTTTATCTTCTTGAGTTAAGTGATTAACTTATCTTTAGTCTTATTCATTAATGAAAGTATTTAGAACTATATGCACTGAGTGGGACAAACAAGTGGTATTTAACACTTTTTGCCTTGTCAGACCTGGCATCTCTAACAACTGGCTTCATTCCCCGACATCCTGATTCTTTGATTCTCTGATCTGCACCAGTATCCTTGTCAGCTAACTACATGAGCCAATAGATAAATTCTCTTGAGTTTTTTTGTTGTGCTATCTGCAGGATGCCTTTAGCTTAGTGTTGGTGGACATACCATAGAAAAAGCTTCAGGTGGTTAAATAATTATAGAGCCATTTTGGTCTTCTCTTACCTTATATCTTGTTTGTTTTCTTGCTGTTTCCTTTATTTTATATCTTTTACTTACTGTGGTTGCTCCTCTTCCCACCAAAGAGATTTGAAAGATGTTTAATTTATTTTTAGTTTTATAGGTGATTACATGTTTATGCCTAAACCCTTATTTCCTCTTTATTTACTTTAGTAAAGTCTGTCTATTGACTCCCATTATGAAGAATGAGAACATGTATTTTCTCTCACTAATTCAATCATCTGTTAGTTTTCATTGATACTATGATTCTCTGTTGCTCCCTCCAATTTAAATTCTTTTTATATTACAGGCATGGAATTCATGATATATCCTTAGGTGAATAAAGCAAGGTGCAGTACAGTGTGCGTAATATGCTACCTTTTTTTAAAAAAAGAAAGAAAATAAGAATATATCAATATTTGCTTGTATATAAAAAGAAACTGGAAAAATACACAGGAAATTAATGAAAGTGAATACCTGTTGACAGGATGGGAACAAGACGTCAAATTCTATGCCTTTTTCCACTGTTTGATTTTTGAATCATGAGAACATTACCTATTCAAAAGAAAGAACATTTTAGGTGCATAGAAATAGCAAAAAAAATTACCGTTACATAATTTTGTTTCTTAATACCTATAACATTTACCTTTTATTTTATAACTGTAATTACCATAGTTATTTAGGTTTACTTTTGTATTTGTAATGGATTCAGTGCCCAAGCCACTCTTTTCCTACCATCCTCTTCTCATTCATTAATTCCTTAACTCATATCTCAGGGATACATATTCAAATAGATTTTTCAGGATAAAATTTAACTATTGTATTTTCTTTGCTAGATGTAGAATTCTTGGTTTACAGCATTGTACTCCTTTAAAGATGATAAATAGTGCTTGGTTGTCACCACTTTATAATGTATCTGACACTGGCCTTATTTCTTCATAAGTGACATGATTCTTTTGCCTGGATGCTAGTGTCTTCAAAAATAAATAGCTTTATTAAGCTGTGTCTTGGTGTTGCTCCACTTGAGCACGTATTCTGTACCAGGCACTGTACAAGTAAGTGGGGCTACAGTGGTAGGTAGAATGGTCATGGGCACTATCTTCCACCCTTCACACGCATTAGTCAGACATAGGTTGTATATAAGTACACTTTGTTCATGCCACTGATGGCTCATCACATTGTGTAGCAACTACATTTCTGTGTGTCATTCCCAGCCAAGATGTGAGCTCCCTGAAACCTAACATGGGGAGGATCTCAGTATGTATATTTGAGTAAATGGCCTGATTTTATTGAAATGCTGTTCCTGTTCCTTAATTTTCCTCCTAGATTTTGCTCTCTGCCTACCGAGTATTATCTATTCTTACCTTTGCACTTATCCTCATCCCTTGCTTGTAATTAATGGTTCTATGGGCTGTTCTTTGTCTTCTGAGGTACATTAGCTCTTACAGTATTTTTCTAATCAGTGCTCACTTTTCCAAGTCCCGTATCTTTTATGTTCATAATACATGTCTCCTTTTTTACCTCTGCACCTACAATTCCAGCACAACTATTTCTGAGAACAAGAACAGTACTGAAAGGTGATGTTTGGTTTTGTTAAGTCTGTGCACTTGTTGATTTCATTTCTGTCACTTGGTGGCCAAATCAGTATCTAGCACACGGCATAGGTGTGTCTTGGCTTTTCCTCTCTGTAGCCAAAGTTTAAAATGTGTTGACATTACCTCATTAATCTCAATATTGTTCCCCTGTCTTATTTTTAAGGATCTATTTGTTGGCATTTTCTGATTAAGTTTAGAAATCAGTCTTGCTTTGCATCATTTTGTTCTTAGCCATGTATTTTTTACTCTAAAAACACCATGCTAATGCTTACACTAACCAGTTTCAGATTTTAGTCTTATTATAGAGCTGTGTATTTATTGGCACAGCGGTAATTCCATGGAAGAAATGTTAATATATATATAAAAGAATATTATCAATAGAATTGACTGATTCTAAAAGGTTACTAAATTATATTAATTAGTGTTTGTTGAGTAGCGAATTTTTCTTAGATTTTATTTATTCATTCAAAAGCCAGCTACCGGTTGCCAAAGAGGTATCAGCAGTGGTTCTTAACTCATTATGGGAGATAATAAACCTCTGTCATTTACTATTTTCAGATGAATTACTATCAGACTCACTTTTCTTATTAGTTGCGGAGCCAGAGAATCTTCTCTTCTGCATATTCACTCCCAGTCTTTTCCTTATTGTAACTACAGTAACTGCAGTTTAATTTTTTTCGCTGTGTTTCATAATCAGAGTTTATGCTTGCCATCACTGAAAATTACTAGAGTACTGAGCAACATTGACTGGTTTTTTCCTTTAAAGACTGTACCTTTCAGAGTGTTTTCTATTTTGAGTTTCAAAAATGAAAATATTATCAAATAGTAATATGTTTTCTATAAAATAATTCAATTCTGCCTATTCTTTCCAAGATTTTTAAATTATTTTTCTGGTTGTGGCAGTGTTTTTAATTTTGTGCTATAATTTTGGTGCCGGAAACAATTCAGTTTTGTTGTAGTTTTTTCTTTCGCTCTTAACAGTATAATGCCGTAGAGAAGATAAAACCTCTGCTCTTATCCTTGCCTCATGAGATTGATAGGTCAACAGAAATTTTTTTTTCTGTACCAAGTTACAGGATAAGATATAAGAGGTGAGTTTTTTCTTTTCTTTTTTCTTTCTTTCTTTTTTGTTGTTGGGTTTTTTTTTTTTTTTTTTTTTGAGATAGGGTCTTGCTCTGTCTACCACATTAGAGTGCAGTGGCATCGTCATAAGTTGCTACAGCCTCCAGCAAACACCAAGGTTCAAACAATCCTCCTGCTTCAGCCTCTGGAGTAGCTGGGACTACAGATATGTGCCACCACGCCTGGCCAATTTTTTTAAATTTATTTTTTGTAGAGATACGGTCTTGCTATGTTGTTGCTGAGACTGGTCTCAAACTCCTGGCGTCAAGTAATCCTCTCACCTCAGCCTCCCAGAGTGCTAGGATTACAGTTGTGAGCCACTATGCCTGGCCAAGATTTTTTTTTTTTTTTTTAATCTTTGTAATTAGCTATCCCTCTCAGAATATTAGACCTGCGAATGTAATCACATTTTAACTGTTTTCAAATGTACTACTGGAAGATATATAACTTCTAAAGGAGAAACTAAAAACATTTGAAACTTTTACCAGCTTTCATTTTGAGGCATTGTGGGTTTTGGAAAAAATTTGATATTGAAATTACTATGGTCCTAAGAAAAGTCGTAAATTTTGTTTTGATTATGTCTTTTATCCTGAAAAGCAACCACCTTACAGAGATGCCAAAGATCTAAGTCTGTTCTGGTTTGTAAATCTAGATGATTTTGAACCTGACACCCACCTATGCCATTTCCCAGGGATTTATGAGGACTGATGAAAGTACTTTCATTGTACTGGTAAAATGTTTCCATTGTGAATACAAAGAGTGATACTTAATTTTACTGATATTATAGGCATTTTTAAAAATTCTGAAATGACTTTAGATACATTGCTAACTGTCCGAAAGTCTGCCTTTTTGCTTTCTTTTCCTCTTTTTCTTCATTCCCTTAGGTATTAAGATCAGCTACAAAGTTTTGAAATTGCTTGAAAATTTGGCTCTATTAAAAGTATAGGCTTAGAGTGTTGTTTTATTTATTTTTTTAGAGACAAGGTCTTGCTCTGTTGCCCAGGCTGGAGTGCAGTGGCACGATCATAGCTCACTGCAGCCTCAAACTACTGGGTTCCAGTGATCCTCCTGCCTCAGCCTCCCAAGTAGCGGGGACTACAGGCGGTTGCCACCACACCAAGCTAATTTTTCTGTTTCACTTTTTATCCATTAAGGATGTTTATAATGAAGTATCTTTGTTTTGTTCTTAAAGGAACTAACTGATATGGCCAGGAATGACTTAAAATCATAGTGATACATAGAGTCATTGTGTGTTTGTACTGAATATGACTTATGCTCGGTCCATAGTTAATTTTGATTTATTCTGTAAGTCCCTTTGAATAAATAAAATGTTCATAACAATAAAGATTTTGTAGAGTAAGGGTAAAAAGAACTCAGAAGAGAGATTGTAAATAAAAACTTCATTTCTTATTTTATTGATATTTTTTCAGCAGGTCTGTAAAGTCAAAACTATTTTTATAGTAGTACTAAGATTATGATTTGCCTTTTGTACTTTCATTCTCTCATGAGTATACAGTCAAGTTTTCCAGAGATTATGCAATATGTGATGATATCACGCTTTGACAGTTAATGGAATGTGTGCTTGTACAGTCTTGTGTTTTAAAAATTTCTGAATTTTGATTTCTGTATGGTAAGTAGCACTAGGTATAACCCACATAAACAAAAGCTCAATAATTTTTAAAGGTTTAAAGGAGTCCTGAGGTTAAAATTCGTAAACCATTTCTCTCTGGTGTAAACTGAAGTTGCAGACTTGTTCCTTCTCATTTCCTGTTTATAGTAGGGAATATTGGGGTTTTTTTTTTAGGAACCATAACCTGTTCTTTCTGCTGTATCAGGGAATACAATGTGAGTTTTAAGTGTGAGTGGTGCAATTCAGGAAGTTGGCTCTAAATAGTTCTTGCTTAAAGGAAGCAAGCTGAAAATAAAGGACAGAGAACTTTCTTTTTAATAATACTGGCCAGAATGACTATCCTATGAATTGATGTGCTCATCACCGGAGGGGTCCAAGCATAGATCAGGCAACTATTGAGAGTATTTTTAAAGTATTCTAATAGTTCAGGTAGGGAACTATACTAAAAGGGATCTAATAATACAAGGCCCCTTTAAAAGGCACTTAAAATCCTACAATTTGGGGGTTAGAACCACTTTTCCTAAATGTGAATTTTAACACTAATAATAAATAGAGTGAAGTTCTTGTTAAGTGGTATCACTCAGTCAATTCTATTTATTTTCTTTCTTTCATAAAAATTTGGTATATGTAATCAACTTGCTTACTGTTTTTTTCCCCATGTATTTTATTTCAGTTGGTCGCATTATGTTTCAGCTCTTCTCAGACATATGTCCAAAAACATGTAAAAACTTCCTTTGCCTATGCTCAGGTAAGTGAATTATTATTTCCAATGAGAAGTCATGGCTTATAGCTTTATCTTGCTTAACAGAGTAGATATTTTCCTGGAAAAACAATGGGCTGTGAAATGAGTTTTACAAATAAAAAAACTATTTACTACACTGACTTCTATATGAAATCAGGGAAGCATTTCTTAAGGGAAGAGAAGAGAAAGAAATGTTCTCAAAAATGAAAAGGAAAGTAAGAATCTACTTTATGTAATGTAATTTTCTCTGTATATTGTAATTTATATTCATAGATACGTAGTTTATATTCATATTCAAAACTGATTTGTCTTGGTAGAATTTTACAAATTTCAGTACTTTGAATAAATTTAGCATTCCAGATTTCACGAGAAGTTTAGGGTTAGAAAGTAGAGAGGCAAAACATAATGAAGTTTTTTTTTTATTGTGTATAATTGGATTTATATTTTAAGTAAGTGGGGAAAACAGGGAGGAAAAACATCTATAATGTTACTTTAAAATTAGAAATAATCTAAATTTTAAAAATTCATACTTGGGTATACACACATAGTTTTAGCAACCAACTTCTTGATTTGTTTGATTTTTTTCCATGAAAGGATGTGTTTATAGCTAGACTTCACTTCTTTTTTTTACAGGAGAGAAAGGCCTTGGGAAAACAACTGGGAAAAAGCTATGTTATAAAGGTTCTACATTCCATCGTGTGGTTAAAAACTTTATGATTCAGGGTGGGGACTTCAGTGAAGGTAGAGCTAAAAGTTATTTTCTAATAACTCTGGTTTTTAAAAGTATCTCCTTAATGCTTTTAATTGTAAATATCATGTCACTTACAGCATGATACAAATATTATATGGTCAATGAATAGTTGTTGGATGAATGAATGTTATAGATCCAGAATGTATGAAAAAGCAAAATACTAAGACATGTTTGTTTGTTTGTTTGTTTTGGGACAAAGTCTTGCTCTGTTGCCTTGGGTAGAGAGTGGTGGCATCATCGTAGCTCACTGCAACCTCAAACTCCTGGGCTCAGGCGATCCTCTTGCCTCAGCCTCGCAAGTAGCTGGGACTACAAACATGTACCATGTCGCCCAGCTAATTTTCTATTTTTACTAGAGACGAGGGTCTTGCTTTTGCTTAGACTGGTTTTGAACTGCTGTGCTCAAGGAATCCTCCCACCTCGGCCTCACAGAGTGCTAGGATTATAGGCGTGAGCCACTGTGCCCGGCCTTTCTTTTGGTTTTATGCAGTTTATTTTAGTAATATTATAATTACATAGTGAATTCCTTTGCAATGAATACCAAAGTACTGTCTGATTGCTTTTGTTCTAGAATTTTGTTGGTATTGTTACTGTTTGAAATAATAAGTGGGTTGTGGAGATCATTTTTTATGGTATTTATTGTACTAGGATTTGACTTATATTTTAAAAATGAAGTTAATTGAGGACTCTTAGAATCTGGTTATCTGTAGCAGTTATAAGTTCAAAATTTCCTTCAGCAAATTGAAGTCATTAAAAATAATTTGTATATGTTAGCATATTTTTTATTTTCATTATGGCTGAACATAGCTCATTATTTTCAGGTAATGGAAAAGGTGGAGAATCAATTTATGGTGGATATTTTAAAGGTAAGGCTTAATATTTTATGGTCTTTTGTTTTCAGTTCTGTTATTAAAGCAAGATTGATCATATATTTTTAATGAAAAGAGGTTTACCTATAGTTCACTTGTTGCATGAAACTAATGCTGCATGAAAATACTTTATTTGCATGAATTTGGGGATAAATTATATTGTAATATGTAACTCTTAATTGACAAAATTAATTAAGGCTAACTTTATGGTTAAACATGACTTTCAGCATGGAGGTTAGGCAACTATATACATGAAAACTCCTATCTTCCTGCCTAAAACTGTCAACATATTCTTTTGTTTATAGAGAATGTGGTCTTTTGCAAAATGAAAAGGTAAGAGAACGAAGCTCAGTATAACACAAACTCCAATTCTGTTCCCTTGCACCCTTCCTAATAAATTTATGGACAGTCTGGGTCAGGTTGTGGCTGGATTTCTATATTGCTTGATGAAGACTTGGAAAATTCTGTATATTTCATACATGCATCTGTATCTTTTTCCTTTTCCCAATGGGTTATTAGTTCCACATCAGGGAAAAGAATCTAGTTGTGGGGTTTTTTTTCCCCCTAAACCAAGCAATTTCTTTGAATAAAAGTTGGTATTTTCTCCTTTCTCAAAGGTTTGTATGTTCTCTCTTGTGTACTAGAACTGTATCACTGTTTATTCTTATAGTAGTAGCATTTGCATAAATCTAACTATTGCATTTGCCCCAAAAAGCCTTAGAAAAGTCAGTTGTAGAGATATATAATGGGATCCAATATTACTAGGTTATAACACTATAATAGCTTCAGCATTATAATAGTCTTTTATATTTCCTTTGGGGAAAATAGATCACTACTCTTTTTCAGAAGCCTGTTCCCAAGGTAATAATTTTTTAAAGTTTTCTATGTTTCTTTTTGTTCTAAAGAAAGATTTGTTTGTATGAATGTTAAAAGAAAATTTAAGTTAGTTTTCAAGGATATTTCTGCTGGAATTAAAATCATTTCTAAGTGATCTTTATGACAGATTTTTTTTCCTTTGAAGTAGCAGGAAACAGCTGGTAGCAGGTTCTTGTAGCATGTAGCAATTTAAAACTAATGCTGTAGACCACTTTAATGTGGTTGTTCCCTGTGGCAGATACTTTTGTACCTAAAAATTGTATTTTGCCATTTAAACTTTTGTTTTTACAAGACTTCTTTCTTAGATAATTTTGTGATCCTATTGATTATTTATGTACCTAATTTAATTTAGACATGTCCCTACAACTTAATATATGTAATTTTTTTGCTCTCCTAGTATAGCTTCTGTTCAATTAAATAAATGTACCACATAAAAATTAAACACATAAGAGGATTATTAAATTTCTCCCATGTATAGTATATTAGGCAGGCTAATTGGAAATTTAGAGGAAATGAGCTTTACTATGAAGATTTTTCTAAAAATTTTACTAGTTTTTCCTGAAAGTTAATAGTTTAAATATCATTTAACCAAATTATGTTACTACTAAATATGACTGTTCTAAGGCTGTTTGTATAAAGTATTAAATATATGTTCTTTTCCTCAAGGCTTTAATTAGTATCTTTTGGCCTTTTTATGCTTTTGTTATTTGATTAGTTAAAAATTTTTTTTTCTAAATAGTCAAGTATCTATACTGACCAGAAGAGGAATTTCATCTTTTGCTTTCTATTTATTACTTGAACATTACCTTAAAAGTGGCTTATAATTGGAGACTAACGAGTTTGTGTTTTCTTCAAACAGATGAAAACTTTATTCTCAAACATGACAGAGCGTTCCTTTTGTCAATGGCAAATCGGGGGAAACATACCAATGGTTCCCAGTTTTTCATGTGAGTAGGCATAATTCAGAGATGAGCTTTTCTTAAACAGAGAAGCGCTGTTCATGAGAAAGATGGTACAGTTAAATCAAGTTTAATGCTAAAATCCTGTCAATTTGGGTTTTATTAATTTCTAATGTTATAGTAACTAATAAGCTCCAACAGCTTCCTCAGCGTTCAGCATATATCCTGGATTTGAAGAATGGAACTTAAAAAACGTAACTTGAAGATATACATTATTTTCAAAATATATTGTTATTTTAGAAAAGAAATTGGCTTTGGTCCCTACCAAATTTCAGTGCTCAGTTTACCAAAACTAGATTGGAACATAAACTATTGATGAACATTTAAAAATGTTTCATAGTATAGGACCACCAGATGTATCCCCCTACCATGGGAAGCATTTGGTTTGAGTAAACCATTCTGTGGTTGTTTTTTTCTCTTACTGTTGCTCTTTGAGGCAATTTTGAGAGAGGTATGATTATTTTCTTATGTTGTATAAAGATGACTTGCTATTGAGCCAGCATTTTTCAAAACTCAAATTTTTCAAGGTCTCTGTGCATAATTGAAATAACACAATGACGTTGTCATTTCTACCAAAATTTATAATGAGATTATCACTTAGGAAACTTCAGAATGCTGAATTTACTTTTAAGAAAGCAAACATCTTTAAATGTACATGCATGCACAACCAAAACCTTATTTCTCATCTGAAAATTCTAAATAAGACTTTTGGCATACTTTTAGTTGTATTCTGATCTAAAGCTATTCCAAAGCCCATCTTTATTATAATCCCATCATACAAAATGTGAAAGGTGACTGTCCAGCATGAAGTTTAATGCTTTTTTTTGGTAGTAAATCTCAGTTGTGTTGTGTATGTGGGAGAAATCTTTCATTCATGATTTATCAGAAAAAGTTTTCTTTGTCATCTTTCTGAATGGATGAGTATGAATGGCGCTTCCCTGTCTTTAAAGGAGTATATTATTCGTATAAAAAACTCACATTTTAAATTTGTCTGAAAAATAGATTTCAACATGATCTGATAAAGTTCAGATAAGGAGCATTCTATTCCTAAGAATGTCCTAAAAATGGAAAGCTGATAAAAGATGATTATTGTGGGAATTATACAGGAAAAAGATCTACAACATTTGTTCCCATATCGTTTTGATCCCATAGTTTATTAGTTATTGTACTTCTTTACTAGAGTGTTTTTCTATTCTTAGCATTCTTAAGAGCCAATGCGAAGTAGAAAGAAATATTTTTTTGTAGAAGCTGAGTGTAGAAGCTGTTTACTCTTTGATTAAGGGTTCCCATTTCCATTTTTAAGCTTATCTGAACTGTGAACATGAAAAACTAATGATACATTGGTCAAGAAGCTATCACCTGAGGGCTCTAAAGTTTCTTTTAGATTTTCTTTTTTGTATCAGCATATTTAAAATTTGATTTATTGAGTAGCAGCAGCTACTTGCTATTGTTACTTACAGATTAGCTTGTTTATAAAATGTTGGAGTTAAAACTGGTACACCTGCACACGTTAATTAAAATTCAGTATATGAGATTCAAAAAATTACCTTCAAATAAAGTATCTTGTTTTTATGTTATTTAGTATTTGCTTAAGTCTTTCCTAGGAATATTTAATGAAGGCCATTATTGTTTTCTACATGGCCTAATTTTCTATTGGACTGCTGTGTTTGAAGAAGATTACAAATGAAAAATTTTGAATTAATAAGTTAGGATTACATTTTTTAAACTTGTTTTCATAATTAACTAACTGTAGATGGCACTAAAAATCACTATGAACTTCTGATTGAAAGAAAGTTTTTTCATTTTGGTTTGAATTTACTCCAGGAAAGAAGTTTGCAACTACAAACAATCTTGGAAGTAATTGGGCATTTTTGCACACAGAAAAAAATCCTCATGTCCTTTTTATTTTTTAAAGATGTTTTTGTGCCTATATACTTTCTTTATGCTGGTTGAAAATACCAGTTTCCCTGAGTTGCAGGATAAAGTCAAACTAACAGTCATGTTTCTAAACAATGTATCCTTGCTTTTATGGAAAGGATAGGTAAAATGGAGATGGTGGCTCATAAAAGCAAAATCTTTGAAATTCTGTATCTTGCAAGCCCAAATCCTTTTGGAGTGGAAAGCAGTAAAAAAAAGTATAATGTACTATCTTTAAGTTGTGAACATGAGCACAGATAATAGCTCTGATGGTCACACAGCTAGCAGATGGCTCCCCAAGAGTAGCTCTTGCCTTTTACCCTGTTACTACAGCTCCTCATATAGCACTTGGAGCAGCAGTTCTGGCAACTGAAAAAGAAAGGATAGTGTAAGGGTGGATGGTAAAATACAATCATCTTTCTAGTTCCTGTTTAATAGGCTTAATAAGGATTTTTAATATATCCTGGCAAAATTGGTTTTGTAGTTTATGTTATAAATCTGTTACTCTGCAATTCCTAAGGAGTACATTTGGTGCTGTTAGTGTGGGTATTTGCAAAATATCCCTCAAGGATTCTTGTGCTTTATGCATTAGCTATTATCTCCATTACTTAAACATTTAAAAACTCCCTTCCTTAGGCATACATCATTTTTCTTAAACATAATTGTGCATATATTGCTTTATTTGGCTGGAACAATTATGAGTATGATAAAAATCAGATTTTCTTCTATAAAGCTGTTGGTAATTTTTACAGTAACTGCTTATTTCTACTACTGTATTAGTCATAATGATGTTGCTTTTGAGGGCTTATATAGAAGAAAACTGATTCTTTTTGGAATATAGTAATGCTTAAGTAATGTGAAAGAAGTGATATATGGCTAGAGAAACAGCGATTTGTTCACATGGAAGCATTTTTGAAGGAATTCAAAGATTTGGGAGCAGAGTTACCAAGTTAACTTGGTGCTTATTCATTTTGTCCTTTTTATTATTTATTTTTTAGGTCAAAAACTCAGAAGAAACTACAATAAAAGCTAGAATTATAAAGTCTTAGAGTAGAAAGGATTTAAAGATCTAGTCCAATCTTTTCATTGTATAGATAATGCTAAATAAGGGAGGAAAACCATGTAAAATTCCAGGTTGTAGAAATTTTCCTCATAATCTGGAAGGTTTTTAAAAAAATTTTCTATTTGTGTATCTTCATGGGGTACAACTGCGATTTCACTACATTGATATATTACATTGTGAATTTTCAAGGCCTTGAGAACATCCATCACTGGAGCCATGCATGTTGTACCTACCAAGCAGCCTCCCATCATCTACCCCCTTCCCCTGCCCCCACCTCTCTGAAAGAAATTGGTAGCTAGAAAAAGAATGCTGCTCACTATAAGCTACATAATTTTATTAACCACTCTTCACTGAATTTATTTTAGTTAAATATTAGAAGCATCAAGCATTTTGCTGGAAAGTAAAATGACATTCAGGGAAACATTTTTCCCCTTTTGCTATTAGTAGTAGTTTATTAATTCTGGCTCTAATTTTCATTGTCTTTATGTACAAGGGCTGTCCGGAAAGTATCCAGCCATTGTTAATATAACAAGAGCAGTTACATGGCCAGATATTTTGCGGACAGCCCTCGTATAGTCATCAAAAAGGTAAAGAAGATGTTGCATAAAATAGTGATGAAAAAGGTCTGGTATATAGTTTATAGCTTTGTATTAAGTAACTTCTGGAATAGAACACTAAACTACCTGTCAGGAAGCCTTGGTTTTAGTTCCTGTGTACCTTAAGGGAGTTTTTGTCTTCCTTTTTTTTTTTTTTTTTTTTTGAGACAGAGTCTCACTCTGTTGCCTGGGCTAGAGTGCCGTGGCGTCAGCCTAGCTCACAGCAACCTCAAACTCCTGGGCTCAAGCAATCCTCCTGCCTCAGCCTCCCAAGTAGCTGGGACTATAGGCATGCACCACCATGCCTGGCTTATTTTTTTTCCACATATATATTTTTAGCAGTCCAGATAATTTCTTTCTATTTTTAGTAGAGATGGGGTTTCGCTCTTGCTCAGGCTGGTCTCGAACTCCTGACCTCGAGTGATCCTCCCACCTCGGCCTCCCAGAGTGGTAGGATTACAGGCGTGAGCCACTGCGCCCAGCCTTGTCTTCCCTTTTTTATAAAGTGTCCCTACTTTCAAAGATAAAGTAAACATTTCTGGACATAAAAAGAAGAAAGTGTTTTGTAGGGTGCTCCTAAGTTTCTGAATATGTATAGAATGATTTATGTGCAAACATTGTCTTGCATAAAGGAAATAGTTATAATTGCCTAGTTTTCATCAGTCTGAAAGGTGCCTCGAGGAAGCATTGGGCTCATCATGCCTAAATCAGGAGCAGCAGCAGTCTCCTCAGCAGCCGCTGTTAGAACATTAGTCTGTGCAAGACTTATATCACAGCCTTGGAGCAGAGAGACCTGTAAGGCTTTGGAGAACAGTCTCTGTCACTGGCCACTGTTAGCTGTCATAATAATTATAAAAACATAGGAAAACAAGATCATATAGAAAAGTCATACTTTGAACTTTAAACAAAATGTTTTATTTTAACAGTTATAAATAGGGCAATGGGGCAGAGGACATAAGAAGTTCTAGAATACGTTTTATATCATTTAACAATTAGACTTGCAAGTGGCTACTCACTGGAATGGGAGAGGAGTGCTGATCAGAGTAGTGGAGCATGGGGAGTTGAGGAGTGGTAGTGGTTGGTTTTAAGGGGTTTATAAAGCTATGTTGACAGTTATAAAGCTGCACTGACATTTTGGGTAGCAAAAGATTTGAGATGCAAACGCCTTTTCTACCCAAGTATTCATAAATTTATATGAGAAGAAATGCTAGTAAGTGTTAGTAACATAAGGAGTTCTAGCTTTTTCCTTCCTTTTTGGGGGGAATACCTTCATAGCTTAATTTCAAATTTTTTCATGTGCAAAGATGTTCATAAAACTTAACCATAAGCCAAGTTCTCTGAATAGCAAATATCATCCCTAACATTTAGGCTCAATATTACTTAATGTGTTTGTGACATATATATTAGCAATGTGGAAGAAATTTTGTATCTAGTAATGTTTGATGCATATTACTGTAAATAACATTGGCGCTGAATTTTAGAAAGTGCTTCTATTTTGGTGACTTTGGGAACACATAGGTAGAGCATTGTAAAATTTACTTGGTTAGTTTCCATTGCCCTTACATAAGCTTTGTCATTTTGTACAGTTTGGTGCCTCTTCCATGACAGTGTGATAATTTCAGGAGTTGAAGGAAAAAGAGATTGCATGGTAATGGCTAATTAGACAGAAATAAATTATCTTTATTTCCCTCTTATGTACTACTTTACACCTACAGTATCTTATTTTTCACAACATTCATTGAAAACACATTATTTCAAACATGTTCGTTTTTCACAATAATTCATGTTATGTCTTTACAAAAAGTTAGAGCTTATTTTTAAATATTTCAAGATTTAATATGTTCAGAACTCCTATAAAGCACTTTGTCCATGGTATAATAGGGTTTCAGTTTGAGTAGTAATAGGTGTGTTTTAAGTTTAAATACAGTTAAAATTGGTCAGTATGTGTGCTTTGAAAAAAGAAATTCTTTATAATGGAGAAAATCAAAGATTAGACAGGAAAAGAAGATAATGTGGCCATGATTTGGTAGCACACTCTTATGCTTTCATCTCTCTTTCCTTTTTATCTTCCGAGAAGATCCTTAAAATTCTAGTTACACTGCTTTACTTTATTATGTTCAGTGCCTTAACTTCAAAGTGTATGTAATGTCAATGAATAGTATCTACAGCCCAAACATTTGCTCATTGACTATTGAAAGTGGTCTGTTGTGATGTGTGATTGAAAAAGGGTTTCAAATGTAGAAGCATGGAAGTTTCTTTAACTATTTGAAGTGAATTAGTAAAAAGTTCGTTGAAATTTATTTGTTTTGGATTCTCTTAACTCAGTTTTTTCCAATGAAATTTTTGCTTTCAACTGGTAGTAACTGCTTCTGGGCATTCAGATTTTTATATTTATGTATGTCCTCAAGATACATTATTCTCTTTTTGAGAAAAATGTTAGTTGTCTTAGCTAGCTTCTGGCATTCGTGAAAGGAAATATAATGTGTTGTTAATAGCTATTACTGGCACTCTGGTGTTAGATATTAAGGATCTGAACAGATTCCCACTTCAGCCACAATGCTTTTCTTAAACATGACTCATCTCTACATAAATATCCTATATGAAAGAAAATTTAGAGCCCTCCATTTTAAAAAGCTTTCTTGCTTTGCATAAAACTTGAAAAATATTTAATTTTGAAGTTATATTGATATTAAAACATAGATTCAGTCTTGTCTTAAAAGTGTATTACAATTTATTTCTTGCCATTTTTGTGTAAAATTTACAGAAAGAGTGTTACATCGTGCGCTCCAAAGGTAATGTCTCATTACTCTAAGGCTCTCTCTTTTTCTTTCTTTGCCTTTATCTCTTTAATCCTATTGTTATGTGAATTGAAATATTTTAAGGAAAAAAAAAAAACCTTTCTGCTTGATCTGTATAGCAACAATACATGTAAAACAAGTGTGTTTTATGGTTCATGGTTAATCCTGGGAAGTATATTTTAATTTCAGTGGCTTGTTTCCACCAAGTTCCTACATATCTTCTGGTGGGGGAGTGGGGTTATATTTTATGTACTGGTTTTAGATCTCATTTCAGTGTGGAACTAGTCATTTCTGCATAAGGTCAAAAGCTTCTCTGATAATAGTACAAAACTGTAGATTGTTTTTGGAGTAACAGTGACACTTTAATTTCTAGGATTTATAAAGTTTAAATGAACCCTTGCACATACATTCTTTAAGTAGATTCGGGGTGGGGGAAACTGGAAAATCAGTGTCTCTAAGCAATAAGAGTAAATGGAAATACATAAATATTAATAGGTCTTATAATTTGAAATGTTCTTCATGGTTGTTTCTCCTTTAGGTATGTTTTCATAAGTATATATAAACTTAAACTTACCGAGCGTATGTCATCACTGCACAGTTGTTAAAATAGTTTTTTAAAAGATCAATATAACTTTTTGAAAATTGAAAGTTTTGAAAGATCAGTATAATTCAGAATTAGTGGGATGAGACCTGTGCCCATCTTAGTAGAATTGACTAGACTGGACTGAACATATTGTTTCCCCCTACCTTTTTTGTAACCCCATTTGGCTAATGTTGTCTGTTTATCCATGTCTAGTATTAGCCCAGCGCCAGTAAGCCTGCTTTACATTGGGATTTCTACTCCTGGAATGTAGGCTGAGAACCCCAGTGGGCTTCTTTTTGTTAAATACTTTCAGTATTCTTAACATATAGTCAAACCCAATTAAAGTACAAATGTATATTTCTGCATCCTGGTTGCAGATGCAAGTAATGGGCTTAAATTATTTACATCAGTTTAGGTACCATGGGCAGGCTGAGAGTTGTCCTTGAAACAAAGAGTTGTTCCTGTCATCATTTATTTCCTTCACTACTGCAATAAAGGACCACGTTTGTTTATTCTTCAGTTTTCATTTGAATTAAAAACAAAATTTGAATGTCATAAAGATAGCTATTCCATCCTCAAAGTAAGCGTCAGGTAGTATGTTGCCGCATATCATTACACTTAGCTTGAATGTTTTATCTCACCATTTGCTCCAAAGGTTTGCCACAGGGTGGTCTTTACAGCATTCCTATTAGCCAAGATGGCAAATTAAATTGGCCTCTATGTTTTAAAAAAATCTATAGCTTTCCCATACCACAAGATCTGAGAGTTGTGAGAGAGGAAGAGGAATGTATCTAATCATTAACCATTGTTTTCACTTCTGCATATTTGAGACTGATCTCTTACGTTATAGAAAAATTTTACCTTTTAAAAACCATCTTTACATCTTTCATATAATGTACTCACTGTCTAGCTCCTGTACTGATTTCTTTAGTGTGCTTTGGTAAAGTTTTATAGTTATGGGAAGCACATTTCTATCTTACTGTCCAAGGTGGTTTCTGGTTGCTAATGTAATGGTTTTAAGCATTAGTGGCTCACAAATTTGCTAGATTTTCATTTTCTTTTCTTTATTTCTTTTTGCTACCTTTTTTTATTTTTATGATTATGTTGGCTTGAATTACCACTTCTCAGTCTTCTAAGGAATATTTGAGACTCATGATTTTAAAACTTAGTATTTCCTTTAAAATTCTGGAACTTCTTGACATTTTAATTTTTTAAATTAAATTCTGTAGTGCTCTTACAGAACTGAATATTCTTAATGTAAGTATAAGCATTACAATCCTTGTACAATAAAGATTTTTAGCATTGTTGTGATGGCTAAATTTGTGTTTTTTTAACTTACATGTATAGAATTGCCTTAAAATGAATATAAAAATTTATATGGGAGATTCTCACACAATTCACAGCTTTAACATGGCCTGTTATCCAGCGACCTTTTCTGTCTTTCACATATCATTTCTCATTCTTATAAACCAAGATGCTTGTGTATAATTCAGAGTCTAATTAATCTGCTTTTGAATTTTTTCTATGTAGTGTAAAGATGTGTGAAAATGCTATGGGAAAACCAGCGTGGGTTAAAAATACCTTAACCATATGTACCCCATAGGCTTCCCAAGAGCGACTATCTGACAGTTTGCCACTGTAGAAGAAGCTGGTTGGGTGTTTTCTGGGCCATGGGAATTTAAAATGTATATTGTTATCCATCATTACTTTGCTGTCAGAAGTGTTGGCAGATTGAAGGTTTTCTCCCTATCACATTTTCAGAGTTGCTGTGTCAGAGCTTCACTTTGGGTGAAGAAAGAGGGGCAGGAAGTTCTGAAAACAGGACTCCCGAGGCTCACCTCTGTCTGTCTGACTAAAAGAGGCAGACTGACGCAGTATGAGAAATAACAAATTAAAAAACTCATTTAAGTGTGTGGGGCAAGTGTTGATCACAGTTTTTTTTTTTCCAGAGAGCAAATAATAGCTGCTTTTTCTTATTTAATGATGCTGATAAATTTGGGTTTTTCTTATGTTTGTTTTTGTTTTTTGTCATTTTGGATTTGAGAATAACTTTAATTTTAATGTCTATTTATGCTATATATTTATGGCTATATGTCAAATGAAACTTATTTCATATATTATGTATACATGTATACTTTAATAGAGGTGATTTTATAATTCATTATAATCTTGAAATTTTTTTATCAGTAAAATGGGTACTATTGCTGTTTGGGGGTTTTTAAGGTTAGATGTATATCACGTTTAACTTTTTCCCCTATTTTTTTTATCTTTACTTCTTTGTTCTCTACATGCTGTGTTTAAACCCCTCTGCTCTCTTCATCTGAACACATCGTTTTTGACATCATCTTTGTGTTGATGTTTATTATACAGTACTACAAAACCTGCTCCGCACCTGGATGGGTAAGAATTACATTCTTATTACCTCGGAGAGGTGTTTGGGTGGCAGGCATAAAGACAGATAGATTATTGGACCATGGGTAGCCCTCAAGGGGGCACTCTTGATGTCTAGGTTAATCTCCCATGGCTAAGCTCTTTCTTAAGGATCACAGAGTGTAGTAGTTTTGAGACTCCATGGCTCTTGTATCACCGAAGGGGCCTTTAACTGTGCCCAAGAATGGGCTTCTCAGCCGTGCAATCTTGAGGACAGTTTCTGAATATCAACTGTAGTCTGAGTGTTATCAGACTCTTTACCCTAAAGTGGTTAAGAAACATTGTTTGTTGGTTGGTTGGTTTAAATTCTACTGTCCAGACTTAGGAAGGAACCTTTGTTTTAAAGTTAGAAAGCTGAGGCCTAGTTTGAGTAATTGTTGTTTCCTTTTAAGAAGCAGATTTCAAATTCTCATTCCCTTTTAGTTGCTTCATACATCAAACACTTTGGTTTTATTTTCAGGTCTGTGGACATGTCATTTATTACATTTGTCTTGATTATTGTTCATAGCTTAATTATCAAACCAGTCATTTTTAAAATTTGTGTTGTGACAGGGTGCATGTTGTCTTTGGACTGGTTATTTCTGGTTTTGAAGTAATCGAACAAATTGAAAATCTAAAAACTGATGCTGCAAGCAGACCTTATGCAGATGTGCGAGTTATTGACTGTGGGGTACTTGCCACAAAATCGACAAAAGATGGTAAGAGCTTTTCTGAGGTGGAGGAAGCGAGGACACAGGTAAAGCATTGTTGAAGACTGTAACTTAAAGATAACCTCCTGGATTTCAGTAGTGGAAAAAATTCATTCTATTAATAGGTATTGCAATAACTCTTGATGCCTCTATACCACACCCTTCACATCTAACCCATCAGCAAATCTTAATTTTGTCAAATGTCACCTCTTCTTATTACTTTGCCTTGCTACAAGCCTGACCCAAACCACTGGTATCTTGTGTCTGGATTATTGCAATAGCTTCATAACTATTTACCTTGTCTCTGTCCTAAAATGTTTTTTCAGCAATAGTAGCCTCCCAGCTGGTCTTATTGTTTATATCCTTGGCCCACTGTGGTATGTCCTGACCAGCAACCAGAGTGATCCCTTCAAACCATACTTCACATCCATGCCACTCCTCCTGCTCAGAACCCTCCAAGGGCTCCCTTCTCAAAGTCTTGACAGTGGTCTGTAAAGTCCTAGATGTAAGGTTTTAAGAACGGAGTGGCCGGTGCCAGAGAAAGAAAGACAAGCAGAGTTGAAAGGGATAAGTAAAGAGGCTTTATTGGGGTGCTCCCGGGTGGGGGTTATGGGTCCCAAGAGAGGGACCCAGGTGAGCCTCATGGTCCCACGAGTGGAACCAGAGAAGCCACCCCGCCCAGAAGTCTGGGTGGGCTTATGTACGTACGTTTTTTAGGGGTGGGGGATGGGAGTTTCTCTGGAGGGAAGGTTTTGGCAGGACGAGTGAGGAATTTCTTTGTTTCAGCTTTAGGGCAGGTATGGAGGAGTAGGAGGGGCTGCTTCTTTTTCCATTAGGGAGGGGAGGGGTGCCCGCCACCAGCCTTGCATTCCGGCCTTTTAGTGATAATAGGGCGCCTTGGTCTCTCTGGCTACTTCTTGCCTTTTAGGGGCGTAGTGGGGGCTATGGGAGTTTCTCTGGAGGAAAGGTTTCCACGGCGGGGGAAGAGTGAGGAATTTCTTTGTTTTAGCTTTAGGGCAGGTATGGAGGAGTAGGAAGGGCTGCTTCTTTTTCCATTAGGGAGGGGAGAGCTGCTGGCCACCAGCCTTGCACTAGAGGTTTGGCTTTCTGCTGTCTTTCTGACCACTTTCCCCTCATTCATTGCCTTCTAGTCACACTGACCTTTATTTAGACATGCCAATCACTCAGAGACTTTGTGCCGGCTGGTCTCTCTGTCTGGAACACTCTTCATTAAGATGTCTGCACGGCCTCCTCCTCTGCTTCTTCAGGTCCCTGCTCAAATGTTATCATAAACTACTCCCCACACTCCCTATTTATTCCCTTTACCCTGCCTTTTTTGAATTCTTAGTATTTATTATTTGTCATATTATGCAGTTATTTATTTTCTTGTTGCCTAACCTGACTAGCATATAGGCTTGATGAGGACAAGGGCTTTGTTACCTTTTAAAGTCTTGCCAGTAATCGTATTATCAATTGAAAAAAAGTTTATTTAGATTTCATTTTAGTTTGCTATATATAAAGCATGTTTTTATTTTTTTACTCTGAAAGGTAGGCATGGAAGTCTAGTACTAATATTTTTGTAAATATTTCTTATAAGTTTTTGAGAAGAAAAGGAAGAAACCAACTCATTCAGAAGACTCGGATTCCTCTTCCAATTCCTCTTCCTCTTCAGAATCATCTTCAGAAAGTGAAATAGAACATGAGAGAAGCAAAAGAAGGAAACACAAAAGGAGGCCAAAAGTTAAACGATCTAAAAAGAGACGAAAGGAAGCAAGCAGTTCAGAAGAGCCAAGAAATAAACATGTAATGAGCCCAAAAGGGTGAGTGTAAAACACCAACGTAGTCTTAACTAAAAAATCAAATACCCAGCCTTGTCAACAAAGGGAGATTCCCGTCTCTACAAAAAATTTAAAAATTAGCTGGGTGTGGTGGTGCATACCCATAGTCCCAGCTACTCGGGAGGCTGAGGCAGGAGGATCGCTTGAGCCCAGGAGTTCGAGGCTGTGATGAGCCATGATTGTGCCACTGCACTCTAGCCCAGGCAACAGAGTGAGACAGTGTCTCTAAAAAAAAAAAAAAAAAAAGCAAATAAACACCCTGAAATGGAAAAGGTATGTGTAATTCCATAAATTCAGTTTTTATTACCTATTGTTGAAAAGGAATAACATTTTTGAACTTTATCTAAATTGAAATCTGGCAAATCTAGGAATAGGGAGCATAAGCATTTCATATCAAAGATTTGTTTGTTTTCAAGTGAAAATAATCTAAGAAACTCTTAAAAGAAAAAATTTGACAGTTTTGATTTCAAAATTTTAATACTCTGGGTTTTTCCCTGGGTTGATTATATATTCTCTGTGAAAATTATATAACCCTTTTGAGTGAGACTTGTAAGCTATCAGTAGTTATGCTGTTTTAATATGTTAATTTTATGTGCTTTTATTATTATGAAATGTAAGCATTACACACCTTAATTGGTGTCTTTGTTCTTTTTAAGTCACTCTGAGAGGAGTGATACCAATGAAAAAAGGTCGGCCGATTCAAATGCTAAAAGGGAAAAACCTGTGGTGCGGCCAGAAGAAATTCCTCCAGTGCCAGAGAACCGATTTTTACTGAGAAGAGATATGCCTGTTGTCACTGTGGAACCTGAACCGTAAGTAGGGTGACTAAGCTATATATTTTCATTTCTCTGACAGACAGTTCCATCAGCTCATTGCAGTTCCACACTGATTTACTGAATAGGACCCATGTTCAAAACACTTTGAAAGATACTGTGGGAGTATTAGATTAATGAATGATATGTAAGATATGGGAGATACCAGATTAATGAGTGATACGTACCCTACCTTTCAGAATTCACATTATACTAGTAGGGAAAGGAAGTTGGGCAAGTTGGTCAGGAGAAAAAGTTCTTTTTTTCTTCTTTCTTTCTTTTTTTTTTTCTTTTCTTTTTTTTTTTTTTTGTTAGGGGAAAAGTTCTTATTGGGGAGGTCTGGAAAGATTTCATTACTGATCTTCCTGCCTTTGGTTATCATGAGGTTTTGGTTATCAGTACAGAGTGTTAGTTGAATTCTTTGAGTCCAGTCAAGTGATGAAACGTGTTCCAGTTTGAATAGTGCATAATTAATTGCATGGTGATTGGAGATGTAGTTTAGTATCATAAATATGTTAGTGTTAACTTGGTCAGAGATAACTTCTCTGTATTGCAAAAAGCTAATGTGTGGCTGTAGATTTGGTCTCAAAAAATAGTATTTAATGTATTTTGTGTGTTAGACTCAAGTTCATAATTATTAAAAGAAAGTGTTACAGGAACAGAAATACCAAAATGGCTGGTGTGATAGAGAAATTCCTTATGGAGAGTTATCTTGAAAGCTGAGAAGTTGTGTCCCTGTTTGCAGTCAGGTGTCTACGTAAGGTGATCATTTAGTTCATTAAATATTTTTATACCTGATATTGTCTTATTTTAAAAAGCTGTTACAAAATGGTATGTATCTTTGAATTAATAGCTTAACATGATAATGTTTTTATTATTAAAAATTGTAGCTTGTGAATAAATTTTAGTAGAATGTTTCTTATAATAAAAAACACCAAGTTCATAAATTCATTTGGCTTTCAAAAGGTAGGAAACATGAAAGATCAATTTCAGTATTACATGCTAGGAGTCAGTAAACTATGGCTCATGGACCAGATTTGGCCCACTACCTGTTTTTATATGGTCCATGAGTTAAACATGGTTTTATATGTTTGGGCGGGGGGTGGGGGGGATAAAAAAATAGTAATATTTCATGACTTGAAAATTATTTGAAATTTATATTTCATTATCTATAAATGATGTTTTATTGAAACACAACCACACCCATTTGTTCACATATTTCCTTAGACTGTTTTTGTGCTACAATAGCAGCACTGAGTAATTGCTACAGAGTTTGTATGTGGTGGTCTCATCCCTTTACACTGCTACAAGGTACACTAAATTAGTGATGTAGCTACAGCTTGCCAGTATTTCATGTGCTGCACATATCAGACATCTGTGTGGAAAGATGTTTTTAAAGATGAATGATGAAATACATAAAATTTCATTATAGATCAGCATTACCAGATGAACAGCATTAACATCTGTTTTAATAAGGAACACTAACTTTGAACCCTAATGAAGCATTAGACCTGTGTTACAAAAAAAGATGATTATTATTATATTTAAAATTTTGTCAACAGAACATTTGTGGAAATTTATTTTCTTTTTGAAATTAGATACAACAAGACATTATATGGTTCCATTTATATGAGTTTCCTAGAATAGGCAAACTCATAGATACAGAAAGTATTATAGAATAGAATTTATCAGGGGCTGGGGAGAGTGAGGAATGGGGAATTAGTGTTTAATGAGTACAGAGTTTCTATTTGGGGTGAAGAAAAAGTTTTGGAAAGACAGTGGTGATTGTTGCATAGTATTGTAAATGTAATTAATACCACTGAACTGTACATTTAGAATGCTAAAAGTGGCAAATTCTGTATTTTATATGAAACACCACAATTAAAAATGTATTTTAAAAATGCTTATTAATATAATGCCTGACACATAGTAATTGCCCAATACAAGCTTGCCATTATCTTAATAATAATAGACACAAGATAAACTGAGTGTAAAAAGACTTCTCATGCAAGGAGAACTGTAGGTGTCACAAAAACTATGCCCTTAGAATTACCCATGTGCTAAAGGAGCAGATTCAAAGCATTGAAGGAAAGGTAGCTTACAGTAGAATGGGAGAGACAAACTATAAAAAATGACCAAAGCCGAATTAAGCATCAGAGTCAGGAAATACTTCAGTATTCCCTTAGAACACCACTGTTTTGACAAGAAACATCCAAAAAAAAAAAAAAAAAAGATTTTGTTTTAAGGTAGTAGTGTGCTTTAAAAGATAGATACTAGTATGGTGTTTCTAAGCAATTGGGTTTACTTTTTTTTTAAGTTTTGTCATAAATAGGGGTTTCCTTAGAAAATTAGATTATGTATAATACTTCATTCTACAAAAGTATTGGATAATTGAAGTATTTTGGTATTATAAGGGCATAATTAAGAAAAATGCCTAGCATTTGCTTATTTTTAATTTTCATCACAATCTTCTTTTCTAGGAAGATTCCTGATGTTGCACCCATCGTAAGTGATCAGAAACCATCTGTATCAAAGTCTGGACGGAAGATTAAAGGCAGGGGCACAATTGTATGTGTGTTAAGACTTTTTTCAAATTACTTACCTAAAGAGTGAAAATTTTTTACCTATATGCAAAATCCTAGCTATAATTTTAGGTATAATACAAAATCTGTTCAAGAAACTAGTTGTATTTTCCATAGTTATGGGAAGGTACTGCTGTTAGATCAGAGTTTACTGCTATGTTTGAATGGCTTTAATTAAGTATGAAATGAACACATGAAACAATTAGTGAGGATGCTAAGAAATCTTAGTATGTTGAATAATCTAGGCTAATGAGTATAACCATTAGGACTTTGAAGAGGAAAATTTCATATTGGATTACAGGTGAATCTCAGCCTTTCCCTTCTCCTTTAATGCCTTATGTCTGAAATAACTTCATACCATTCTTTTGGTACTTGAATAGTTGCCTTTGATGGAATCTGAGATTGGGCTTTACCTAACTCTGTCCTATAGCAGACTGTCATCGATAGGCATTTTTAAAATAGTTATTCCCTTCTTTGTTTTTAAAGCGCTATCATACACCTCCAAGATCAAGATCCTGTTCTGAGTCAGATGATGATGACAGCAGTGAAACTCCTCCTCACTGGAAAGAGGAAATGCAGAGATTAAGAGCATACAGACCACCAAGTGGAGAAAAATGGAGTAAAGGAGATAAGTAAGGGCTTTGAATATAAGCACAATCCTGTGTATGCTGTATTTTGAATGTTAAAAGGATAGAAACTTTATTCTGGATTTTTCATTAAAGATTCATAGTCAGAAACTGTGACCAAAGGGAATACATTTGGGAATACTTAGTGAAAGTTGTGCTGTTAACTAGATGGGATAAATGGCTTTGGGGGGCTTTTAAGTCAAAATTCTGCTTGCCTTAACAAAAGCTATAAGATCTCTTTTTCAATTTTAGAAATAATTAGGACTTAAAAATTATATAGCAGAATCTTTCCTAGCCAGGTCTCTTAGTCACTGATGAATTAATTGGTAGATAGGAAAACTTGTACTTAGCGCGTGCATTAACTTTTGACCTCAAGGACTGTTGCTTCTTTAGAAGTATACTCATCTCTTACCCTCAGTGACACCCCGCAGTGGAGATCAATTGTAGGAATGGGCTGTCCCCACAGTAGCTAGTGAAAAGTATAACAGTGGGACCTTGTGTAATTCTTTATGATAGAATTGTTTTTTTTTCTGCAGGTATCCTGCAGAGGGGTTTGAAATTGGGAGAAGGAGGAAAAAGCGTGCATCTACTGTTTGGGGGTGGCTTAGACATAGTTGGGAACGTTCAGTTTGGAGCCCTGAAATTACCACTGAGATTGAAAAAACCTGCATCTATTTTCATGTACTTTTTCCTCGATTTCTGTTTTAAGTTAAACTAACTACAAAAAGTCTTGATTACCTCCATGAGGCAGAGAGAAAAGAACAGTCATGCTAGCTTCTTAAGAAAAAGAGGCTTCTCTTAAAAAAAATTTGGACAACTAACTTGTATCTGCAGAGAATCAACAAAATTGTTTGGAAACTTGGTTTGACTCTCCTTCAAAAATTTCTCCTGAAGGCAGAGGGCTGCGAGCAGATTACAGCCAAGAACTCTTACGCTTTGAGTTCAGCACTCCTCTTGTGATTAGTTGGTTTGGTTTTTAAAAACATTGTCCTATCAAATTTGAAATCCTTTGCGTAGCTTAAAAAAAAATCCTTTTGCAAGTGAATCTATCAGTAGTTGTTAGTGTGTGTCTCTAATAAAGTCAAGACCAGCTCTGTAACTCTTTGATTCATGCTTCCTGCGTGTGCTTAAAGTGTGGATGGAGTCAAGAACTTTATCATTAGCAAAGCTTTGTCAGTGCTCTTGCATTCAAA
The DNA here is from genome assembly GCF_041146395.1 of Eulemur rufifrons. Taxonomy (NCBI): domain Eukaryota; kingdom Metazoa; phylum Chordata; class Mammalia; order Primates; family Lemuridae; genus Eulemur; species Eulemur rufifrons. Next base: position 148,595,151 of record NC_090989.1, read on the forward strand.
ACAAATATGTTTTAAGGCATAGAAAACATGCTTATAAATAACTGCATGCATATTATGTCCTTTTCTGTAGATTAAGTGACCCCTGTTCAAGCCGATGGGATGAAAGAAGCTTGTCCCAGAGATCCAGATCATGGTCCTATAATGGATATTATTCAGACCTTAGTACAGCAAGACACTCTGATAGTCACCATAAGAAACGCAGAAAAGAGAAAAAGGTTAAGCATAAAAAGAAAGGTAAAAAGCAGAAACATTGCAGACGACACAAACAGACTAAGAAGAGAAGAGTTGTCATACCCTCTGACATGGAATCCTCAAAATCTTCCACTCGACGAATGAAATCCTCTTGTGATAGAGAAAGGAGATCTCGTTCATCCTCATTATCATCTCATCACTCATCAAAGAGGGACTGGTCTAAATCTGATAAAGATGTTCACAGCTCTTCAACCCATTCCAGCAGATACTCATACAGATCTAAATCTCACTCACGGTCTTATTCTAGAGGAAGCTCAAGATCAAGGACTGTATCAAAATCCTCATCGCGTTCTCGAAGTAGATCAAAGTCCAGATCTAGTTCCAAGTCCGAGCACCAAAGGACAGCATCAAAATCACCAAGAAGAATAGCTTCTCAGTTAAGTGAAAGTAAACCAATTAAAACAGAACCTTTAAGAGCAACAGTGCCACAAAATGAAAATGTAGTAGTACAACCAGTGGTAGCGGAAAATATTCCTGTAATACCATTAAGCGACAGTCCCCCACCTTCAAGGTGGAAGCCTGGACAGAAACCCTGGAAGCCCTCTTACGAGCGAATTCAGGAAATGAAAGCTAAAACAACCCATTTGCTACCCATCCAAAGCACTTATAGTTTAGCAAATGTTAAAGAGACTGATAGTACATCATCCTACCACAAAAGAGGAAAAAATTCAGAAAGCGATCGGAGTGCTTATTCAAGATACAGTGATAGAAGTTCAGAAAGTTCAGCAAGGTCAAGGAGCAGGTCTTCTAGGAGTAGGTCTTATTCCAGATCATACTCAAGGTCACGTAGTCTAGCTAGTTCACATTCAAGGTCTAGGTCTCCATCATCTAGATCTCATTCACGAAATAAATACAGTGATCATTCACAGTGTAGTAGATCATCTTCATACACTTCTGTTAGCAGTGATGATGGAAGACGAGCCAAGAGGAAACTTAGATCCAGTGGGAAAAGAAATAGCACTTCAAATAAAAGGCACAGCAGCAGCTCTGAAAAGACACTTCGCAATAAATATGTCAAAGGCAGAGACAGGTCTTCCCATCAGAGAAAGTATAGTGAAAGCAGGTCATCTCTAGATTATTCTTCAGACAGTGAACAGTCCAGTGTTCAGATTACACAGTCAGCCCAGGAAAAGGAGAAGCAGGGCCAAATGGAAATAGCAACTAATAAACAAGAAAAAAACAGAGATGAAGAGAAATCTAAGCCTGAACGGGAATGCCCTCATTCAAAAAAAAGAACTTTGAAAGAGAATCTTTCTGATCACTTTCGAAATGGCAGTAAGCCCAAAAGGAAGAATTATGCTGGGAGTAAATGGGATTCTGAGTCAAATTCAGACCGAGATGTACCTAAAAACAGTAAAAATGATTCTCGGCCATCTTCTGATAAGGAGGAAGGTGAGGCCACATCAGATTCTGAATCAGAGGTCAGTGAAATTCACATCAAAGCCAAACCTACAACAAAATCGTCAGCAAATACTTCACTGCCTGATGATAGTGGCACTTGGAAATCAAGCAAACAGCGGTCATCAACTTCTGATTCTGAGGGGTCCTATTCCAATTCAGAGAACAATAGAGGAAAGCCACAGAAGCACAAACATGGGTCCAAGGAAAATCTTAAAAGGGAACACACCAAAAAAGTGAAAGAGAAATTGAAAGGGAAAAAAGACAAAAAGCACAAGGCTCCAAAACGAAAACAAGCATTTCACTGGCAGCCTCCACTAGAATTTGGTGAAGAGGAAGAGGAGGAGATTGATGAAAAGCAAGTTACTCAGGAGTCAAAAGAGAAAAAAGTTTCTGAAAACAGTGAGACCATAAAAGATAATATTCCAAAAACCGAGAAATCCTGTGAAGAGGGCAACCTTTCAGGTAAACATAACACAGTGACTGTTTCATCAGATCTTGATCAGCTCACTAAAGATGAAAGTAAACTCAGCATTTCCCCCACAGCTTTAAATACTCAGGAAAATGTAGCGAATTCTCCTCAAAACATTCAGCATATCGAAGAAAGTGTCCCCAGTGGAGTGCAGGATGTACTTCAAACAGATGACAACATGGAAATTTGCACTCCTGATAGGAGTTCCCCAGCAAAGGTAGAGGGGGCTTCCCCGCTAGGAAATTCACAGCCTGACACCCAGGATAGAAGTGTTGTTCAGAAGCAGAATGTGCAAACAGAAAATCCTGAAACAGAGGTAGTAAAACAGGAAAGCAGCGTGTCCGAAAGCAAAGCACTGGGTGAAGTAGAAAAACAGGAGAGCAGCTCTGCCAGCTTTGCCAGTGCCGGAGAAAGTACTGAGAAGGAGGTGGCCGAGAAGAGCCAGGTCAACCTCATGGATAAGAAATGGAAGCCCCTCCAAGGTGTGGGGAACCTAGCAGCACCTACTGCTATCACCACCATTGCTGCAGAAGTTAAGGCGTTGACCACTGTGCCTGAAATGAAACCACAAGGCTTGAGAATAGAAATTAAAAGCAAGAATAAAGTTCGGCCTGGGTCTCTCTTTGATGAAGTAAGAAAGACAGCACGCTTAAACCGGAGACCAAGAAATCAGGAGAGTTCAAGTGATGAGCAGACGCCTAGTCGGGATGGTGATAGCCAGTCCAGGAGTCCAAGTAGATCTCGAAGTCAGTCTGAAACCAAGTCAAGACACAGAACGAGGTCTGTCTCCTATAGTCACTCAAGAAGTCGGTCAAGAAGTTCCACGTCTTCTTATCGGTGAGCAATACTTTCTTTCCTTTTTTTTCCTCCCAAGGAGAGTCTTTTATTGTTTAGCTTGGAAGAACATCAAAATTAGGGAGAGGATCACTGTTTCCAAATACCTGGAAGGGAATAAGAGGTCTTGTTCCGTGTGACCTGGAGAACAGATTGAGGACATAGGGAGTGGGAATTTCCAGAGAAGAAATTGGGCTCAATGTAAAAAACTGTTGCCATCAATTAAAGCTCTCTAGCAGTAGAAATGAGTTGCCGTGATGGGTGGCGAGTTTTCCATCTTTAAAGGTGTGAGGCTGCTCCCTTGCTAAGTCTGTGATGCCTTAGAAGGGAATCCTGAATTTTAGAATATATAAGATTTACAGATTAATTAAGCTAACCTTCCATTTTTACGCATGTGGAAGGTGAGGGGCAGAGAGGCAAAGTTACCTGCCCAAGTTGCTCTTTATTTAGGTAGAGTGGGGGGAAGGGTAAAAATGATCATCTTTAGATTAGATTTGTTATTGTTCAAGTTGCATCTAACTTTTGTCATCAGCATAGAATAGATATTACAGAGAATGAGAATTAAAAACTAAAAAAAGTTGGTATTAGTGGTATGAAGTTAATAAATAGTTGTGTTGCATTTTTTCCTTATAAATATTTTATGGTTTTACCTGTCTTTTAATTGCTCATATCCCTTATTATACTGTGCTTGACTTTCATCATTTGAACTTAAAATAGCTTAAGAATCTTTGCCTATTTTTTCCTTTCTAATTATTCATCAGTCTTTTTCTTCCCTTGCTCACCTAGACTTCTTAAAAAAGGAAGCATCACATACCATATGTGATAACTATCTCCCATATTTACTCTTCCGTTGCATGCTTGCTGTCTTTCGTGCCCTCCCTCCCCCGTCTCACTAAACTGACTAAGGCTTTCAGGTACTTGTGCATGGCCAGTGCCAGGGCATGTTTTGAGCCGTTCTGGAAGCCCTGTGCTCCTCCCTCCCACACCATTCCATCCATCTCTTCCTCCTCCTCTTGGCCTTTTCTCTGAGTTCCTACTGCTAGATGCAGTTGCCTGTTGAGCTACTCCAGCTTGCTCTCTGCTCACGATCTGCCTTACCATTTACCCTGAGACAGCTTGGAGCGGATGGTGATGCTGGCCACTCTCCTCATTTACCTTCCTACTACTGCTTTAGAGTGGGTAGTGTTTCATTTTATAAATGAAGACAGTGAGGCATAGAAAGGCTGAGGAATGTGTTCTCGGGCTATGTGGCTAACAGGGTGGATAAGCCTGGGCACTGCCCTGCCTCCCTGGGCCTGATTCCCCTCACTAGGCTGGGAGCTCCTTGAAGCCAGGGACTGTGTTTTCTTCATCTGCCAGTCACCTCACAGGGTCTGGCTTTATACGTTTTGGTTGAATAAATGACTAGAATCTCATTAGAACATAATGTATTCATCTTCTTGTAGATAAACTGGAAGCAGGTTATATCTTCCAAAACATAAGTACATACTGAATAAAACCTGTCATGGTATTACATAAATAGCCTATACACAGAAGTATTATTCTGTTCCTGGTAAAAGGTTCAAAGGAAAGGGGGGGGGGGAAGTGAATGCAGAGAGGCAGAACTGTACTACTTAAGTTTTTATTTATTTTACTAAATATTAAATAGATATAAAAATAAATGATTAAAGTATAAAAAAATATAATAGATACTCAGGTACCTGCCATCTAGCTTAAAAAAACAGAGCTTTGACATACCATGCCACTTCCTTTCCTCTCTCCTAGCATTAACCATTATTCTAAACTTTTGTTATAATTTTGTTGTTTTTCTTTATAGTTTTACCAGAAATGTTTTTATAAATAAAATCTTTTTATATATATAGATGATCTACATTTGCCTTTTTTCACTCAACATTGTGTTCTGCAGATACACATGTAGCTGTAGTTCATTCATTTTCCTACTTTAGAATGTTTCATTGTATGTCTATATGCCTTAATTCTTTTTAATCCATTTTGCCATTAATTGAGATGTGGATTATTTCCTTTTTTGATGCTACAAATATAGCTCCTATGAACATATTTGTACCCCTCTTTTCTGGTTTTTCTTTATTTTATTCTTCTTGATTTAAACCACGGTTGTTCCTGGATTGCCTCATTAGCTGTCACTGTCATAGCTACTGTGAGGATTTTGTGAGAGAACTTTCTTCTTGTTGTGTTTTCCCCTTCCTGCCCTGCCGGTAATTAACTTTAACACCATGGGGAGTTAATATAATTATTTGTTTTTTCACTTGTTTTAACTGTAGTTCAAGAAGCTACTCTAGAAGTCGGAGCAGAGGATGGTACAGCAGAGGCCGAAGTAGAAGCCGGAGCAGTTCCTACCGCAGTTACAAAACTCACAGGTAAGCTTGTGATCTCACCCTGCAGTGTGGTCTCCATCATGTCCACGTTTTAAGAGCTGCATAGGCAGAGTGGGCTAGCTGTTGAGAAGAATCTTGTCATGGCTGAATACCAGCCTGGCCTATTTTCTTATCTACTTCTTTCAAAGAGCTATGGAATTCTTTCTGGCTATTCCTAGGATGGGATCTTCTCATAGTGAGGCAAGAGAAACAGTAAAAATATTTAAAAGAGGCCCTTCCACCTCCACCTCCCCCACATACATTTTCTTAATCTAAGTTCACATCTATAATCACCTCTTGAGATGGGTTAGAAATTGGGATAGAGAGGGGACCAAAAGGAAGAAGTATGGGGGGTGGGGCAGCAGATTTCTAGTTCTCCTAAGCTTCTTTCCCTCTTTTTCCACGACTACAGCTTTACTTTACTTACAGGTGTCCTACCTGCGCAGACCTTTCCCCTTCCTCACCTAATTTAGAGCCTTCCCAGTGACTTTCTTTATGTGCATCTCAGAGAACTACATAAAACTTCATCTTTCTTATGAAATCCAATAGGCTCTTTAAAAAATCCAATATACTTTTAATATTAAAACAAAATAAATATAGCTTAGGATTTCACTGTATTTTCACCTTGATGGGCAAATAAATGTCTAGATTTCTGGTATGGCCTGTCGTGTCCTGATCCATAGGATGATGGTCCTTTGTGTGATTACTATTAGGACATCCAGCAGGAGCAGATCCAGGAGCAGCTCCTATGATCCCCACAGTCGGTCCAGGTATGAACAGGGATTGGGTAACTACCTGTGGGGCAGAATTGAAAGACTTGTTTTATAAACTCTTAGTTCAAAGCATTGTATTTTATTGAATAACTTAAACGCATATATTTGTCTCCTGAAATCATATCCTTTCTAAATGAGGTCTTTTTGACAATTTTTATCTGTTAGTCTATTTATTCCAGTGTCCAAAATGACAATTAATGTCAAATTATAATGGCAGGTGTTTATTGAATATAATTGCCTAATAAGATCCACCAGATTCAATCAAACTAACTTGGTATTAATTTTGTGATATTTTTCAATGCAGAAAAGAAATTAGCATTTTTCTCTTTAATATGGTAAGTCTGATTTGGGACAATTGTTAAATGTTTTCAGTACTTATTATGGAAATGTGTCCTCACACTGTCATGTAGTGCCCATGTTCTAAACTAGAACACTCTTCCTAAGATTCTAAAAAGAAACGGGAATATATGAGTATTGGGGAAAATTTAATGTGTGTTGTTGCTGTTAAAGCAGGTCCTACACTTACGACAGCTATTATAGCAGGAGTCGGAGTCAGAGTAGAAGCCAGAGGAGTGACAGTTACCACCGAGGCAGAAGTTACAATCGGCGAAGCAGGTGGGTCTCTCTCCTTGAGTGCACTGCAGGTTACTTTGGGCACTTGTGAGATGTGTGAGGTGATGGGCTGCTAGTGGAAGAGAAAATGTAACCTTCCAAGGATAGAAAGACTTTCTTTTCTTTTCTTTTCTTTTCTTTTTTTTTTTTTTTTGAGGCAGAGTCTCACTCTGTTGCCTGGGCTAGAGTGCTGTGGCGTCACCTTATCTCACAACAACCTCAGACTCCTGGACTCAAGCAATCCTTCTGCCTCAGCCTCCCAATTAGCTGGGACTACAGGCATGCGACACCATGCCCGGCTAATGTTTTCTATATATTTTTAGTTGTCCAGATAATTTCTTTGCATTTTTAGTAGAGATGGGGTCTGGCTCTTGCTCAGGCTGGTCTGGAACTCCTGAGCTCAAATGATCTGCCCGCCTCGGCCTCCCAGAGTGCTAGGATTACAGGCATGAGCCACCGCACCCGGCCACTTTCTTTTCTTGAATGTCAACAACCCACAAGCAGCTACTAAAAGTGGCCTGTATATTAAGTGTTGCCAGGTACTATTTGTTGGTTATTACTCATGTTTGAATCTAAAATGGGTTTTTAAATTTCATGTATACTTGGACAAACCTTTCTTTTAGAAATAAAGAGACTAGGCCACCCAAACTGGGCCCACTGGCTTAAATAGGACTACTTGCTATAAATAGCCAATTTGACATTTTTTTAATAAAATATATAAAAAGTCATCATCATTTGCTTCAGCAGAATTGAGGTTTATATCTTGTTAATTATTTAGTAAGATATATTTTTTTCATGTAATACATGTGTTTTATATAACATTTTGGCTACTGCATAAGTCTTCATGGTGACTTTTGTAATGTCACTTTCTGCTGGCTTCTGGTCTTACCTTCCCCCACCTATTGCAACTACAGTGATCCTTGTAAAATATCAGTGTAATCTGGATACTCTCTAGCTTGAAACTCTTCAAGGACTCCCTATTCCCTTCAGTCATGCCCAGCCTCCTTAGCATTGCATGCAAAGTCTCTCTGCTTACCAACTCCAGCTCGGACTCTTTCTGTCCTCCCTCCTTTGATGTGCTGGAACCTTTCCTTCTGCCTGGGAACACATACACCCTCTCTACCATCTCCGCTTTTGCTTCCTGAAATGGCCAGTTCCCACCTACCCTTCAGGTCTTCACTGCAACCCACTGCCCCCGGGCAGCCCTGCCTGACTAGTAACCCTGACATACAGTCCCTCCAGGGTGCCTCTGAGACAGCCTTTGCTCCTCTTGGGGCTCTCATTGCCCCTAACTTATTTGTCTTAACCACTGTTCTATACTAGCCTGGAGCCCCAGAGAACTATGCTTGGTCTACTTTTATTGGGGAAGGCCCCAGCATGTAGCAAAATTACTGGCTCTCAGTGAATATTTTTCAAAATAACTGAATGGTAACCATAACCAGATCCTCTTGACTCAGTGTTCCAGTGGTCCTGTTCATGGCCCCCCATTTTGGTTTCCATATCTTCAATGAAACTATTCATGTACTTTTCTCTCATTACTTCCTTACATGATCTAATCAAATGTTGATGTTCATGTTATGTAGCACAGAAAATTACTCTCTGTTGCATGAATGGATTTTAAGTAAATTTCCCAAGATATGATGTTTATTTTATCTTAACCATGATACTACTATTTGTAAAACATCTTTGAAAAGTCCACAGTGTTGCCATAGTCAATACCCGACTTGTTCACCCCCTGTGCTATGCTGCATCAGTCATGTTTTCCAGTAATCATATCAAAAAAGAAGCTACAAGAAGAATTCAAAGGGTTGATAGTTAAAAGGTTTTTGTATATTTTGTTTTGTTTTGTTATACAGGAGTTGTAGATCTTATGGCTCTGACAGTGAAAGTGACCGAAGTTACTCTCATCACCGGAGCCCCAGTGAGAGCAGCAGATATAGTTGAAAACGTCCTTTTTTGATACGAATTATATCTTATTTGTAAATATCTGGTAACTTAAAAATTTAAGAAACTTAATGGCAATCTGTTGTTCTATTTCAATATTAGAGATGACTTTCAAAGATAGATACTTCTTAATAGCTACTCATTCATTTACATGTACGCAGAAGAATTTAGAATACAGACATGTCTCCTAAAAATATTTTATGCCACATTTTACAGTAGGCAACTATGGAAATGAATTTCATTTTCTTGAATCAAGAAATCGTGAAATTTATCTAAGTATAATTTGCAATATTATTTTAAGACTATTTCTCTCCATTTCATGTATTCCTTAGAATACAGATTCTTTTTGCCTGTCTTTCCGGTTTTAGCATATATGCTGCCAAGCATAGAACTGTGAAGGAGAACTGTTAAAGGCGGCCAAATATTTATATACCGATTACAGAGAGTCTTGTACATATGTGCTCTTTGAAAAACAAACCACCCAGAACTGATACTGTTGGTAGCCAGGAGTATAAGGCAGTGGCTCTGGAGTTCTTTATTCATTCCTTCTTTGCTGTTTCAGAGGATCAGGAAAAGTGGTCATCATACGGCCCACAGAGTCTATATTACTGCAGGCTGTGGGCAAGGTTAAGAAGAAAAATCAGCCTTAATTATAGATACTTTCACTGTCTACAAGAACTTAATATTTTATGTTCTTTTTAATAAATAGTATCGGAAGTTTAAATTGTAAAAAACAATTCTATTCCAGTTCATGCCTTGGTGCTTGGTACTTCTTGGTGCCTCTTTAAGCATTGTTCTTATACATCAGAATACCAGAAAAGAAAGAATTTTTTTTAAATCACTGGCACCAAAAGTGGTTTCTTTTGAGCTGTCTTCACTTTGAATATTTAGGGGGCTTCTCTCAAGAAAACATATGGGTTGGGGGGGTCCCCTGCAGCAGGCAGGATTGGCAACAGGAGGCATGCGGCCACCCATGCCTGCTGTATTTGTGTGCCTCTTGGAAGAGTGAATTGAAGAATGGACTTAAAAAGTATCACCAAAATCTAACTGCCACCATCCTGGAGATGTCTTGCAAGGCTTTACTTTTAAGTCTCTCGAGTAAGGGATAGACTACAACAGCAGCTGAAGGATTCTAGCCAGCATGTTTTCCTGTTTCTGCTGTGACCCACACTGAATGAATGAAGCCTTGCATGACCTGAGTAAACCTAGGATAAGAGACAGGGGACAAGGGGTCGAGGGTACTGCATAAATTACACATTTTCATGGTTTTGGGTGATTCCTCCAAAAATAGTTTGACCTGTAAAAACTAGTTTGATTTTTTAATCTTTACTTTGAGTTTTTGCCCCAAGTGTACTTAATCACCTTAGTGCCAGATTAATCCAGTTATGCAGGGGAAATTCATATTGGATGTTTGATGTAGAACTCTGCATCGTCCTACCCCAGGCCACGCCTGGTGTATTTGGGAAGCGGGAAAGAGCCCTCAGTTGGAGGGATCTGACAACCCTGAATGGATGGAGAGGTGACCTTGGATGTATTAAAACTATCGCCCATAGAAGGTATGAAAACAGGGTTAGGTGGTCAGTTGTTTGCCAAGTCATTAGACAAAAGTACATTAGAAAACAGGACTGAAACAAACAGTACTTGATAGTGAATGTAAAACAATGTGTGGATTCATATTTAGGGTTTTCAAAAGTTGCCTGCAAAGGAAATTAATACTACTCAGTGGGGAAAAAATACATTCAGAACCCAAACAGAAACTGCCAAAACTAATTATGTTAAGAAAAGTTACTCTTGGGCAGTGTATTTATTAGTTTTCTATTGTGGTGTGACAAATTACCCCAAATTTAGCAGCTTAAAACAACACCCACTTACTAGCTCACAGTTCTGTAGCTCACGGGTCCGGCATGGTATAGCTGGATTCTCTGCTCAGGGTCTCACAAGGCTGGAAGCGAGGATTGGGAGGGCAGCATTCCTTGATGGAGGCTCTGGGGAAGAATCTGCTTCCAGGTTCATTCAGGTTGTGGACAGAATTCAGTTCCTTGCTCGCTGTCAGCCAGAGGCCTCTCTCTCTCCCAGGTCCTTCAGGTTGCCCACATTCCTCCTTGTGTGGTCCCCTCCATATTCAAGCCAGCAATGACCCTTCAAGTCTTGCTCTTTCTCGTGCTTCAAATCTCTCTGCCTTCCTCCTGTGTTTTATGGGTCCATATGATTAGCTCAAGCCCACAGAGATAATCTGTTTTAAGGTCAATTGTGCCATAGAACTTAACATAATTTCAGGAGTGGTATCTCATCTCATCATATTCTTGGATTCTGGGGATTAGCCATGAAAGGGGGAAGGGCATTTCAAATTCTGCCTACCACAGGCAATAACTTTGCCCATCTCAGCTGTGGGTAGAATTTTATCCTAAAAAGATAGGCCCTAGAAGCCTCATTTCTTTTCTCCGTGGAAAAGGACAGCCCTCTGCTGCCGTGTTCAGCTTGTGTGTTTACTGAAGTGAACTACGGAAATAGCTTTTCTTCCTAAAGGGGATCGTTCTGTATTTTGAAGTTATTTTTTAATAAAATTGAATTAAGTTGTGTATTGTGCTTCTTAATAGAAAATGCATTATTGGACTGTTTTTGTAACGTCCTGTTTATTGCAAATAGCTAGTATTGTTCAAAAACTGTAGAAAATACTTTTGTACATATTAGCAATGTCTAATTTGTATACACTTCAATTAAGTTTCCCTAAAACTTGAAAGGGGACCTTGTAGAAATTAAAATATATACTTAGTCTAAGTCTGAGTCTGTGCATGTTTCATCTTTCTCTACTCACCCAGACTTCAAATAATCTTTTGAAATGGAAAAGAAAACACAGAGTCTCTTTGCTGACCCAGCCAGTGGAGAGACCTCCTCTCTCTTTGCAGCTCACTTTCTTCTTCTCCTAGCTGAGTGTTAGTGGTGGGTGTAGAGAGAGTGTCAGAGATATTAACCTACACAGATAAGCATTAATGGTGCTTGTCTTCCTCCCGCTGGAAACTCCAGATTTCCTCCAGGCTTTGTTGTCATCCAGCTGAAGTGACCTGCATAAAGATATCTTTGCTGAGGAAGAAATATGTCCCATCCCATCTGTGAGCCACTACCTAGGGACAGTCCATTTACCTAGCCTCCACATTTCCCTCCTTGACAGCAGTTCACCAGGTAGTACTGCACAAATCACTCACTCCCAGAGAAAACATTCGTGGTGATATTTTTAGCACACACTTGAGAATTTGCAGGGCAAGTACAATTAACTTTTGTCTCCTCAGAACTCAAAGGAATGTATTTTCTTAGTGAATACAACGTAACTTCTCATTGTAGGTAACTTCCCACTTGCAGATACTGTTTTCTAAACTGAGTTAACTAACAGTGTACTCCTAAATCGGGCAGCTCCTAAAATCCGTCAAATCTGGATGCACTGCTTTAAAATTTAAAGAAAATGCAGGGTCTGCTTGCTGTGGGGAAACCCCCTAATGAGGTTCCTCATGATCTTATTTTTTAGTGAGTTCCAGGATCTCTGTTCACATTTCGATAGTGGTAAGCTTAATCAGTCAGGCAGTATTGGGGGGAAAAATGTGTCAAGGTCCTTGGTCTTGACTGTAGTGAGTGAGCTGGGCATTCAATAGAAGGACAGAGAACTCAAGGAAAATGCCCCCATGAACACTGGCTAGGTTATCACTGGAAGAGAAAGGAGACTTTACTTGGTGGCAGAAACAAGCGTTCAGCCTTGAAGGAGTGTTGCAAACTAGTGTGGCCAGGTGGGGGGACTCCGAAGTCAGGCCTCACGGGGTGCAAGGGACTGGGTTCACATTTCCAGAGGACTCTGGTTTTTAGACGAAGGAAGTCTGCAGCCTCTCAGGAGTCCACAGGTGTTGCGGGGAGGAGCTGGGCACCCTGAAAGAACACCGTTCGCCTCAGGGCAGACGGAAGCTCCAGTCAGTGCCTGATGAGAGCAATGCAAGGAGAGCCTGCCACACCTGTGCACATACAAGGGTAAGAGGCTTTAGCAGTCTGCTTTCTCTCAAGGTTTCAGTACAAGGTAGAGGCAGTGTTCCTTTGCTGCTGCCTCCCCTTCCCTGTGAGTCAGAAGGCCTTGGGTGCGGCTACTGCTCTTGGAGACCCCAGACCCACCACTCACCATCTATAACCTGTCAAGCTCCAGCTCCACTAATTGGGCAGAGCTTCACTGGCAGCAGAAGCCAAGCTAGCCTGGACAGGGTTGCATCTCTTCAGCCCAGAGCCATGAGTACATAGGTAAAAAGAGTGACCTGAGGTCTCAGGACAAACACCTGCATTCTGCATTTAGAGCCCTGACCCTGGGCCTCCGATAGCTCATAAGCCCTGAAAGAGGGTGCATATGACTGGTGCAGCCAAACACGATAAACAACCAAGGGTACTCAACCCTTCCCAGACCAGCCTGCAAAAGAGTCTGTCTCCAAAAGGCCTGGCCCACAGGGACTAGGGGGCTGGGCTGGTACTTTACCAGCCCCAGGTCACCCAGAGCCTCCAGCAGCTAAAATCTATCACCAGTCCAGCTTCCCAGAGAAAGCCCGAGAAAGATCCCCCCTGAACTCAATGCCTCCAGCCTAATTTGATTTTGAAGAAATAGGAGGACCTCTATGGGCCAGAACCAGACCACCTGCGTTCAAGTTCTCTGCCACTTCCCAGTTGGGTAGCCAGGAGGACAATTTTCTTGACCTCTGTATAACTTAGCTCCTCATCTGAAAAACTGGGAAGCTAGGGACTCCTCCCTCCTAGGACAGTGGTGGATTAAATGCTTAGAACCAAGCACACGTCAAAGTGGCTCAAGGCCCTGGGCCTTGCCTCTAGGAGGAGTCCCACAGGGTTCATGTGGAGGGTCAGGCTCAGTCACCAGAGGGAGGCCCAGAGTCCCTTGAACCAACAGGGCAGGACAGGATCCTCGAACGCCAAGGCCCTGTTGTTTATGCTGGGAGAGAAGCAAGCAACCTGCTGGTTTGCATTAGGCCCCACCCCTGGGCAGCTGTAGCCTATTAGTGCTTGTCTCAGTGGGGGCAGAACTCAGGCGCAACTCCACACCCCGCAGATCTGGGTTCCTCCACCCTGTGGAGCCCTGGGCGAGCACCTAGTGTGTAGCTTTGAACTTCCCTGCCACACCACCAACCCCATGCTGTCCGAGTTGAGTTGCCCTGTTTTCTGGCATTGCCTACTCTGCTCTCCCCCAGCTCAGCTACACATGGTTCCATGCCCCCTGTTCTCCCCACCCTCCACTCTACGTGGCTTGGGCTGTTTTTTCCAAGTTCCTTGGGGTTGAATCTGGTTTCCCATCCAAGCCTGGAGACACCCCTAGCACAGTTTGCTCTGTGTCTCCTCTCTGCCATGAGAAACTTGAGGCTAGCTACTAAGGGAAATTGTGAGAAAACTCTGAGCTGTCCTCTAGAGGCAGGGGCATGGCTTTGCTGACCTTGCCAGCACCCAGCCCCAAATGTCTGAAGGATCACTTAGCTCTGCCCTTGCCCAGTGAGCTGTCTCCACAGAATCCTGTCTCGCCCCTGGGGCATGCAGCTCTGGTCTAGAATCCTCCCCACGGGTGACGCTCTCACTGCATGTCCCTCACCAAGGCCACGAGACCAATTCTTCCTCTGCAAATCTCCATCCAGCCACTCCCACCAACCAGACTCCCACATCTTGTCTCTGCTGCACCAAATCCCCTCGAGTGCCATGCAGGTACAAAACTCCCCTGGCCTTTGCAGCTGCTCTGGTCTGCCTGCAGAGCCCTTCTCCTCCTCCTGTTGGTTAATGCTAACGTTCAAGCCTCAGCTCCCAGGAGCCTGTTTGGGCCCACCAAACTCAGCTCTTCAAACAGCTCTTTCCTGCCAGGTCCAGTGCGACCAGGTGCCAAGAGCCTCTCACAGAGCTCAGGCTCTGCCCTGGGGCTCCCAGGCATATAAGCTGCAGGCCAGAGCAGAGAGAAGCAAGAGGGGAGCAGCTGGGGCCTTCAAGGAGACTGAGCCCCTCGACACCCCCTCCCTTTTCATCCAACCTCCAGCCCCTCCAGCTTGACTACCATAGCCAAGGCCATTCCCATGGGGGCCAGCATCACTGCTTCAGTCACTCTGGCCACACCCTCTGTAAGCTTTGCCTTGGAAATGGGCCCAGCCGTGTCCCATGCAGCCTCTCTGCCAGGCTCCTTCCAGCCCATGGGCAAGGCCCCTCTCTCTCAGCCTCCCCTTGTTGATGTGCAGGACAAATCAGTCAGTTAAGCTGGGCCTCAGCGTCCCTATCCAACCAATGGGTACGCAGTCCCCTCCCTTACAACCTCCCAGGCCAGTTCAGGGATCCTCTGTGAGTCAGGTGAGGAAGTGGGTTGGGAGGGAGAAAGAAAGAAGGCAGCCCTGAGGTGACTGGCTGGTCAGAGGCACTTAAGCTGCTCTGGCATGGCCTCAGCCTGGGGCCTCTGGGAGCTGAGCCAGCTGTCTGTGTACCCATGCAGGTGCAGGATGTCCGCAGCAGCTGCCAGAAACCTCCCAGATGCCCCAGCTGTGGGGGCATGTCCCAGTCTGTGCCCCTCGCTCCCTGATCCCATCTCTTTTCCATCAGGTTCTCTCTTTCCATCTGGCTATGTGCATTCGTCCCTGTACCCATGGCACTCTGTTCACCCTCTCTCTGCCTTGAGACGTTTTCTCCCTGGCTCTGGGATAGTCTTGTCTTGAAGGCTTCCCCATTCTGAGGGGCCTTGCAATGTTACAGGACAATCAAGCTGTTGCATGGCGTGTACCTAAGACTGGCCTTTACTCCATTTCCTCTCCTGGCACCCAGAACCAAGTCACCCTGAGCAAAGCCCAGAGTTCCTGTCCACTCATGAATAAGGTGGCATACCCAGGGGATACTGATGCAGCTGGGCACGGGCTTGTAGGTAAACACAAGTGCACATGTGTGAGAAGTATCAGGGTGGGGACAATGTGAGAGTGACCCAGGATAGGGCAGCAGTCAGGCTGGGGTAGGGGCGGGGGACGCAAAAAGGCATCTGAATGATGACATGGGTCACATGAGAGGCCTACAGAGGCCTCCTGTGGCCCAGTCACCACGCGGACCCTGCCAGGCCCAGTGCCCTATGGTCCCCACCCTGCTGCCTGCTTAGCCTGGCAGCGTTCCTTTGCAGCCTCCTGCCAGCACAGCCAGCCCCCTGCCCCCACGGGTGTCCATGCCAGAGCAGCATTCCACAAGCCTGGCTGCTTCTCCCCAGCAGAGGCTGAGTAAGGGGGCCACTCAGCAGCGGTCAGGGCACACGGCTAGCAGGGCCGGGGCCATTAGGCTCCACTCCTCTGGTCCTGGGCCAGTCACCTTAAAGGATTTGGTCACTGCAGCTGTGGTCCAGGGTCTTACATCTCCTGCCTTGGGCGGACCTGTGCAACCTGAGGCCACCAGGTAGGTATGAGTCCACGGGAGCCAAGTCCTGGAGGCACACAGCAAAATGAGCCCTGAGCCGCCCTGGGATAGGGATGGGGGCGGGGCAGACCAGTTGAGGACCCCAGACTCACCCCCAGGTCAGAGCAGCCCAGGCCAAAGGATGGGGCTGGTGAGCGTCGCTGGGTTGTCGCTGGGGTGCGGGGTTCTGTCCCTCAGCGTGGCATTGCTCAGGGGAGCGGATAGAAGCCTTTTTCTGCATCGGGTTGGGGGCCCAGCGCGCCCAGCTTCCTGAGTTCATGGCAGCCTCCTACCCCGGCCCCTCTCCGTGGCGCAGCTGGAGGGCACCGAGGTTTGACTCCGGGACGAACTTCCCGGCAGAAAGAGGCTTAGCGCAGGAGCCGGGGCCGGGGTCCATCTGCAGGGATGTGAGCAGTAAGGACTGGCTGGGGGGGCCCGGCAGGCTGTGGCAGGGCGGGTTGCACCGAGACGGCACACACCACGCGTGTCCGCGCCCCCCGCCGGCACGCAGGGCGGCCTGGCCCTTTAAGCGTCCAGACGGCGGCCCCAGCTGACGCGCGGGCTCCAATCGGCGCCCCGCGCCCCCCGCCCGCCGCGCCGGAGGCTCTGGGGCCGCAGCTGCTCGGCGCTGGACTCGCCGCGGCCCTGCGCCTCCGCCCGCCCGGCCGCGCCCCCGGGGGCCATGGTCGCGGGGCCCTGCGCGGGGGCGGCCCCCAGCGCGGCGCTTCATGGAGCGGCCCCGGCCCGGCCGCCGGGGGCAGCGCGATCCCGCGGGGCCCTGTGAGCCCCCAGCGCCACGGCACCATGGTACGCAGGGCCCTGCCTGTCCCCCCGCTTATCCGCCCACCTGCCAGCTCTGCCCTTCCAAGCGCACTGCCCACGGGCTCGGCTGTAGGGGGTGCAGGGATCTTCCCCCTCCCCCGGTCTCCCAACCCCATCTGCGGGGTCCCCGCGGGCCGGGACTGCGGTGCTCGGCGCGGCTCTCAGTGGGGAGAGGGTTGAATTCCTGGGGTGAGGGTGCCGGCGCGAGAAGCTGAGGTCTTGCTAGGCACGAGCTGAGGGGGGCGCTCCCTTGCGCCCGGGACGGCGCCGCCCTCGGGCTGGGTGATGGGGGGGAAGGGGGAATCGAATTCCCGCCTGGGCCTTGGGCCACGTGGGCGCCGGAGCCGCCCTGCCTGGGGATTTGGGATGGCCTGGGCCAAGGGCGGGGGGCACCTGCAGCCTCGGTACAAACTCCTGTGTGACCTTGGGCCGGTCCCCTGCCGTCTCTTGGTCTATTCCCCGGGGAAGGAGGGGAGATATAAGCGCAGAGGAGACTGGCATAGACACCCCCTCCCCAAAAGGAGGAGCCTAGAGGTCATGAGCCCGTGCACCCTTGCTCAGTCTAGGCCCACCCACTGCTGCCCAGTGAAGAAAGATTGGTGTGGGAGTCACGGGGGCACAGATGGACTCCCCCGTTGCAGCATGAGGCCTTCCAGGGAGGCTTTGTGGCAGTGAGGCAAGGGACCCCTCAGGTGTAGAAGGCTCTGACGGGTAAGCAACCTTGGCAGGTGTCCCCGGCACCTGGCCAGCCCCCAGCCTGACTTGAGGGCAGGGTTTGAGAGCATGAAACCCCTTGGCGACAAGAGTGCCTGACCACCCCCTGGTCCTGCGTCTTAGCGAGGCTGGGGTGGCCTGGAATTGGGCACGGGGTGTGTGGCTGCAGCTGGCACAGCCAGATGGGGAGGGTCATCCACATCTTCAGGGAACTGGCACATCTGGCTGGGGAGGCCAGCACAGCTGGTGGGCACTGCACGGGAGAGGCTGGGCCAGGGGACAGCTGTACTCTGCTGAGGGGCTGCCAGCCATGGACACGGGCAGCATCTGTGTGCCCTGTCAAGGGAGTCCAGTCAGGGTACCTGGTCATGAGGTTCTTGGGCTCCCCAAGGGCCCAAGGATGGTGCTGGCGTGGCTGGGGGTACTGCCTTGGGAACGGAGCCTCTGAGGTAGCTCTGCCTTCCTCCCCTGCTGAGGCCAGAGGGCCGAAGCCAGGCCTCACTTAGGCCCTGCAGGCCGAACCGCATATGGGAAGGTTGCCCTTCCCCATGGCAGGTGGGCACAGGTGGGCACTGGAGGATGTTCCATAAAGGGAGAGAAGACAGGTCTGAGACCCTGTGGCCTGGGGTAGATGCTCCCAACAGGCCTGGCTTTATCCAGGCTTTATCCTGGCTTTAGCCTGCCTTATCCAGGGCACTTCTCCTGCTACCGTCTGGCCCCGGGAGGCCCTAAGGAACCCCTGTTACAACCCAAGTTGTACCCTGACCCCTCACTGACTTGTAGGTACGGTGGCTCTGGAGAGAAGGCAGCGGGTAGAGGAAGTAATGTCGGGGCCTGCGGAAGCACAGGGGTCCCTGGGTGGGAGAGTTTCTCCTTTTTAAGTCACTAAAGGCTAAGAAATCCAGCCATGTGGAATGGTGTCCAGTCCAGCAAGGAAGGGGTAGCCTTCGCAGAGCTGCGAGTCCAGGGGCTCTGGACAGGGGGACCCTCCCATTCTGAGCCTCAGTTTCTCCATCTGCGCAGTAGAGGTTGGTCCCAAATGATGAATCAGAATGAGTCAGAGGAGGGAGGTGGGAGGGGCTTAGTGCCACGTCCCAGTTAGATTGGCCAGGCCTGGACAGGCCAGCAGCTTCGGAACAGAGGGGCAGATGAGAGGCATCTTGGCTGGGGGAAGCAGTGTGGTGGGAGGACTCAAGGGAGATGGTATCCATGGCCAGGGACCTGGCTGGAAGGGAATTTGGGTGGGCACAGGGTGTGTGCTGCCCTGGCCACGAGATGTGGAGGGAAGGATCCAGGGCAGGTCTAGAAGCAGGTTGTTCTGGTGGCTCAGTGAGGCTCATCCTAAGGCCCAGGACAGGTTCTCATTCAGGTGACTGCGGAGTTGAACTTAAACACCACCACCCCACCCAGTCTGGGCCCACCCACTGCTGCCCGGGCCATGGAAGGATGTGATGGACAGGGCCGAGGTTCTCCCAGGGCCTCCAGTGTGGCGTTGGGGGACCTGATGGTTTTATGGCCATGAGACAAGGTACCTCCCAAACGTAGAAAGTCTGACACCGCCAGGCTGGCTCTGAGGAGAGCCAGAACTTGGAACCAGCAGGGTTGATGCAGCCAGGAAGGTGGTCGGTGGATAGTAATTAACATGTGCAGTGCGCTGGGCCCCATGCAGGGGACTGGGCAGGCTGCCTGTCTGTGCTGCCCGCCTTTTGGGGAGGCTACTGTGTGGAGCCAGGGGTGACTGAGTTGGCTCCTAATCTGGGTAACTGGGTAATTCACAGGTGCCGTATGTGGCCACAGGCCTGGACTCTGATCTGTCAGACTTTGAGGGCCTCCCCAGGGCTCCAGGGGCCCCAGGTGGTATAGCCTCCAAGACGGGGCCATCCCAGAGCCTCTGGGCCTGAACTATTGCTGACCTGGGGCCTGGGGGTCTAGAGGAAAAAGGGTCTGGGGCAGGCCTTGGGGGCCTCCTGCCCGCAGGCATGGGAGACAGGTAACACAGCTGTGTCCTTCCACCCCCGCAGCGCCCTGTGTCGGGGGAGCAGCTGGGGGCCAAGCCTGAGGCTGCAGGCAGGGATGGGAGCAGCCTGGCCCAAGCTCTGGCCGAGTGATGGGGGGCTGACTGGATCCCACCAGCCTCCTTGGGCACAGCCGGACTGGGCTGGGGAGAAGTTACAGGCCCTGGGCCTGGATTTCTTTGCAAGTTCCTACTTCTGCAGCCGCCTCACTGCTGGTGAGGTGAGGGGTCCCCACAGGTGCTGCCCCTGCCCCCCAGTTGTAGCAGCCAGAGGCCGGGCAGTGAGGTTTGTTTTGTTGGTATGTGTGAGTGAGTATGTGGGAGACAATCCCTAGGGCTGAGGAATGCTGAAGGCATGCCTGTGTCCCTGCTGGGGTGACCACCTGGTCCTGCACCCCGGAAAACCCCCAGGCCCCTGCTGAACCAGATGGTTGGTCACCATGGTCCCTCTTCCTTCCCCTTCCCTTCCCAGGATGACTCTTCCCTTTTTACAGGGGAAGAGCTGGAGACCCAGAAAAGTTAAGTGACTGACCCAGGAGCTGATCTTCAGCCTGAAAAGGTCACGAGTGGAGTGTGAGCCCCGCGGGCATCTGGCTGGGACCTGAAGCCTGGTCCTCCGCTTCCTTGCCTGAGCTCCAGCTCCTTTCCTGTTAAGCGGAGCGGGGAATGGGGGGCTGCCTCACGGGTGGGCTGAAGGGTGCAGGGGGGCCCACTGGCCTTGACCCTCTCCTATGTCCTCTGCCCCCACAGTTGCTGGTTGAGAAGACAACTGACTCACCGGCGGCTGAGTTCTCGCTGGTGGAGGACGTGGCGCTGCACTTCGCCTGCTTGATGGGCCGCCTGAACGAGCAGCGCCTCTTCCAGCCCGACCTCTGCGACGTGGACCTGGTGCTGGTGCCCCAGCGCAGCGTCTTCCCAGCACACAAGGGCGTGCTTGCTGCCTACAGCCAGTTCTTCCACTCGCTCTTCACCCAGAACAAGCAGCTGCAGCGTGTGGAGCTGTCCCTGGAAGCGCTGGCGCCTGGTGGCCTGCAGCAGATCCTCAACTTCATCTACACGTCCAAGCTGCTGGTCAACGCAGCCAACGTCCACGAGGTGCTCAGTGCCGCCTCGTTGCTGCAGATGGCCGACATTGCCGCGTCCTGCCAGGAACTGCTGGACGCCCGCTCCCTAGGCCCACCGGGTCCCGGCACTGTGGCCCTGGCCCAGCCAGCTGCCAGCTGCACCCCAGCTGCGCCACCCTACTACTGTGACATCAAGCAGGAGGCGGACACCCCTGGCCTGCCCAAGATCTATGCCCGTGAGGGCCCTGACCCCTACTCAGTGCGCGTTGAGGACGGGGCAGGGACCGCTGGCGGCACAGTGCCTGCCACCATTGGGCCAGCCCAGCCCTTCTTCAAGGAGGAGAAGGAGGGTGCTGTAGAGGAGGCCGGCAGGCCCCCGGCCAGCTTGTGTAAGCTGGAGGGTGGGGAGGAGTTGGAGGAAGAGCTTGGGGGTTCTGGCACCTACAGCCACCAGGAGCAGTCCCAGATCATTGTGGAGGTGAACCTCAACAACCAGACACTGCACGTGTCCACGGGGCCCGAGGGGAAGCCAGGCCCTGGGACGAGCCCGGCCACCATGGTGCTGGGCCGGGAGGATGGGCTGCAGAGACACTCAGAGGATGAGGAGGAGGAGGAAGAAGAAGAGGATGAGGAAGAGGAGGGTGGTGGCAGTGGAGGAGAGGAGGAGGAGGAGGAAGAGGGTGGCAGTCAGGGAGAAGAGGAAGAGGAGGAGGAGGAAGGGCACAGTGAGCAGGAGGAGGAGGAAGAAGAGGAGGAGGAGGAAGGGCCCAGTGAGCAGGATCAAGAGAGCTCTGAGGAGGAGGAAGGGGAGGAGGGGGAAGCTGGCGGCATGCAGGGGCCACCCGGGCGCCGGGGCAGCCGTGCTGACCCCCCTCCCCACAGTCGCATGGCCACGCGGTCCCGGGAGAATGCCCGGCGCCAAGGCACCTCTGAGCCTGAGGAGGCTGGGCCACGTGGTGGGAAGCGACCCAAGCTGTCCCCCAGAGTGGCCTCTGCACCAGCCCGAGGGCCTCCAGCCACTGATGGGCTGGGGGCCAAGGTGAAGCTGGAGGAGAAGCAGCACCACCCGTGCCAGAAGTGCCCACGAGTTTTCAACAACCGCTGGTACCTGGAGAAACACATGAATGTGACCCACAGCCGCATGCAGATCTGTGACCAGTGCGGCAAGCGCTTCCTGCTAGAGAGTGAGCTGCTGCTGCACCGGCAGACGGACTGCGAGCGCAACATCCAGGTGAGCCTTTGGGGGTGCGGGGCCAGGCCCGACCTGGGTTCCGGTCACCCAGTGTCTTGCCGACCACGTTGCCTAGACCTAGCCCCTAGACAGTCAGGCCAGCCCAGTCCCGAGCTGTCATCAGGGTGGTGAGAGCTCAGGGGATAACATCAAGGAGAACTTCCTGGAAGAGGTGGATAGAGCTGGGCTTTAGCACGTGGAGAGATGTGCAAAGAGGACTGGAACAAACGGTACCCTTGGCGAGAGGAACAAAGGGGTCTCCAAGAGGATGAGAGCATTGAATTGTCTGAGCAGATGAGGCCAGGGGCTAGCCAGCTCTGGGGAGGGATGAGTCAGACAGTGTTTTAACAAATCCCTCCAGCTGCAGGAAGGCCAGCAGGGCCACCGTGTATACTTTCACAGGTTGTGCACTGCAACAAAAATACACATGAAGGGTGAAGGGGTTTGCCCAGAAGGGGTGCTATTTTCCACTTCCCACAAAGACCCTGTATAGAGTAGGGGGCAGCTCAGCAGGAGCCAGCCCCTGCATTCAGCTCTTGGGAGATGCCAGCTGGCCTGGCCCTGGGGAAAAGGGACTGGACGAGAACTTTGGGAAGAGCAGAGGCTGTTGGGGCTGAGCAGGGAAGCTGGGCTGGCTGCCAGGCCGTGGGCCAGCCTGAGTCCATTTGTGCCAGCCTAGCTTCTCAGAGTAGGGGCGGCACAAAGCCAGCCAGGCTCCCCACAGGTGGTTTGTACCTTTTCTGGCCCAGGAGAAGGGGGGAAAGGTGGAGAGTAGGCGGCTGCTAATTGCCTGAGCTAATTGCTAATTGCATCACCATGTGGAGAAAGTGTTACCTGGGAGTTACCTGGTAACCTGCTCCACCCTCGTGTACCTGTTCCCACTTGCCTGCCTGCTGGGCTGCCCTTTGACTCTCCACCTGCCGCATACCTGAGCCTCCCTCCTGAAAGGCAGAGAAGCTTGTGCCCCATCTGACCTGGGCATCCTGACCCAATTTCTGCCCAGACCCTGGCATAGTCTTCAGCTCTCTGGGGGTGTCCTGCAGAGGTGGCCAGGACAAGGGACTAAGGCCCCAAGGTCCCCACCACCCTCTGTTGCCTTAAGGGACCTGGGACCTCCTGCAGTTCTCCTCAGCCAACCCCTTTCAGCCTATTCCCTTAGGAATCTCCATGGTGTCATGGCATGGGTCCCCGCAGGGGAGGCAGCAGTGATAATCTGCTGATCATCTGAGGGGCTTCTCCATGAACTGTGTGTATAGCGTCCACACCTGATGTGGCCCTTCAGCCACAGCCCTCTGTAGAGAGAGCATGAGGCCTTGGGAAGGCCTTGTAGAAATGGGCACAGCAGGGGGACTTCTGGAAGAGGTGACCCCCAACTCTAGTTAAGCCCAAGGATGAAGGAGGGCCCCAGGCCTCAGCCCTGGGTACGTGGGCGGATAAGTATTTAGGGAGTTACCATCCCCAACTCTACAACATCAGTTCTAGCTGGTCCTTGGACATCAAGATAACAGGGGCTGGCAGAGTTGGAGCCTTATCACTGCTGCCTTCCCCTGCTGCTTCAGGCAACAGAGGGTGGCAGGGACCTTGGGGACCATACTCCCCTCCTATTCTGCAACTGAGGCCAGAGAGGGGCAGCAGCTTGTCCAAGGTCATAAGATCCTGGCTCAGGGCCCAGGGCTTACAGTCTTCTCATCCTACAGTGTGTGACGTGTGGCAAAGCTTTCAAGAAGCTCTGGTCCCTCCATGAGCACAACAAGATTGTGCATGGGTACGCAGAGAAGAAGTTCTCATGTGAGATCTGTGAGAAGAAGTTCTATACCATGGCCCATGTGCGAAAGCACATGGTTGGTAAGTCTGGGTCAATGGGGGGGGTGAAGCCTGAGGACAGAGATGGGCTAGCTGCTGGCGGTACTGGGCAGGACTCTCTATCCAGGTGAACAGAAAAGACTTCACATCCAAGAGCAATGTGAAGGGGTGAGAAGGCCCCTCTCAGCTGAGAGGCTGTTTGCAGTGGCAGGTGTGACTGGACAGGCTCTGGGACCAGGGCTGCCTTGTGCGGTTGGGTAGGCTGCACACTGCACAAGGGTGCCTGAACAAGATGGCAGGTGGGAACTGGATTTGAGCTGGCACACTGCTAACCAGGCTGTGCATCCTGGCATGAGCTTGTGCCCACCCAGGGAAAAGAGCACCTTTTCCTAAATTATACAAAGTGCCATATGGGCTGGCACAGGCCCTGTCTCAGTTTGATGGCAGCTGTACCTCTGATTCTTTCTCACCTTTTGGCCCTCACAGAGCTTCAGGCTTCTCTGAATGCAACCTCCCCCCAGGGGTCACGCCTGGACACAGTAAGGAGGCCCCCCCCAAGTGTGTGTTGGCCACCCCACTGCCTCAGGAAAGGCTGCCCACCCCTCTAGGTGGGCCTGGCAGGAAGTCTTGTGTCCCTAGGGCTATTCCTTCCTTGCCCACTCGGGGTCTGGGGCTCGAGGAAGGGGTGGTCAAGGTGGACATTGGGCCCCTGGCCAGGCCCTACTCCCTTTCTCTGTGGGACAGTGCCGGGCGCCCTCTAGTGTGAAGTGACAGGTAGCTGGGATGCTGGGTCTAGGACTTGGCCAGGAGCATGTTGGGTAACCCAGGACTGGTCTGTGAGCTCAGAGGGGGACTCTCTCTGTCTCCAGTTGCCTCCTCCCAGATATTCCTTGAAGAGTTTGTTGTTCTCACCTATCCACGGGTTCTGGGGGGAGCACTGCTAACTTCCTCTGGACTGAGCTGGGGCTTTATGCATGCCATCCCCTACAAAGCCCCTCACCCTTGGAGCTCAGTGCCACTATTAGTCCATTTTTATGGAAGAGGAAGCGAGGCACAGAGAAACGGGAAGCCAGTGGTTGGGCCAGGATTCAAGCTGAGGCCCTTCCCCCCCCCCCCCC
Organism: Eulemur rufifrons; assembly: GCF_041146395.1. Classification (NCBI taxonomy): domain Eukaryota; kingdom Metazoa; phylum Chordata; class Mammalia; order Primates; family Lemuridae; genus Eulemur; species Eulemur rufifrons. The sequence continues at coordinate 148,620,002 of NC_090989.1, forward strand.
GCGCCCCCCCCCCCCCATCCTTCCGTCCTCCTTGAAGCTTTGGGGGCAGGGAAGCCTTGGCTGTTTCCCTTGGCCAGGGGCTAACCAACCACAAGGGCCTCTGTGCTTGTCTGAGCCAGACCTTCAGTGCAGACAGGAAGACCCAGCCCTGGAGGGAAGGGGTCCGGCCGCTCCTGGGAATCAGCCCAGGTCCTGGGACAGAGTACAAGGTGGTCCCCAAGGAGGGTTGTGGCACAGGGCTGCTCAAGGAGGTGGGGTCTGGGCCCAACGTAGGGGTACTCAGGCAGGACTCCAAGACATGACGGCCATGGTGCCCAACCCGTAGCCCACACCAAGGACATGCCCTTCACCTGTGAAACCTGCGGGAAGTCCTTCAAGCGCAGCATGTCCCTCAAGGTGCACTCACTGCAGCACTCCGGGGAGAAGCCATTCAGATGTGAGGTGAGCTCCCATCTCCTCTTTGGCCTGTCTGAGGGGCCACTTGGGAAGGGCAGGGATGAGGGACAGCAGCTGCTTAAAAACTAGAGGGGTGGGGAAGTGGAGTGCAGGGTCCAGAAAGAGAGAGGCCCACCCTCTGCCTCCCATACCCCTAACCCGGGCCCCACACATTCAAGGTGGGAAGTCTGCGTGGGCTGGAGCCACGCGGCAGATTTTCTGGAGAGGTGGATTGGGGGTACCTCAGGGGAGAGATCAGAGACGGAGACAGCAGAGCTGCAGGTGGCGATGGGGAGGGGGCTTCCAATGAGCAAGAGGGGTGAGGAGCCCTCAGGCCTCCACTGTGTGGCCTTTGCCCATCTCCCGACCCCATTCCCTGCCTGGGCCCTGTGTGCTGGTGGCCTCGCCTCCTGTGCCTCACCCCCGACCCCACCCCACCCCACCCCCAGAACTGCAACGAGCGCTTCCAGTACAAGTACCAGCTGCGGTCACACATGAGCATCCACATTGGCCACAAGCAGTTCATGTGCCAGTGGTGTGGCAAGGACTTCAACATGAAGCAGTACTTTGATGAGCACATGAAGACCCACACAGGTGCGGCTGCCTGGTGGGAGGGGCTCCATGCCAGGCCTGGGACCCCTTCTCAGCCCTGCCCACGAGGCCTGGGATGGCCTTGGCCACACCCCTTCCCAACTCCGGGCCTTAGTTTACCCTTTTGTCTGAGGCTCGGTGCCATCCTTCCTGCCTCCGAAGGTTGGATAAGGCTGGCACAAGATGGCCCGGGGCGGGGGAGGGGGTCTGAGTGCCAGGACTGGACCCTACTATGGTTCCGTGGGGTAGGGAGGCTGGCCCCGGGCTGCGGTGTGGCGACCCTCCAGCGACGCCCTCCCCGCCCCCCCAGGGGAGAAGCCGTACATCTGCGAGATCTGCGGCAAGAGCTTCACCAGCCGGCCCAACATGAAGCGGCACCGGCGCACGCACACCGGCGAGAAGCCGTACCCTTGCGACGTGTGCGGCCAGCGCTTCCGCTTCTCCAACATGCTCAAGGCCCACAAGGAGAAATGCTTCCGCGTCAGCCACCCGCTGGCCGGCGACGGCCCGCCCCCCGCCCCAGGCCTGCCCCCCGCCCAGCCTCAGGCGCACGCGCTGCCCCTGCTCCCCGGGCTGCCCCAGACCCTGCCGCCCCCGCCGCACCTGCCGCCCCCGCCGCCCCTCTTCCCCACCACTGCCAGCACTGGCGGGAGGATGAACGCCACCAACTAGCTGCCGAGCTACACCTGCTGGGACCTGGAGCCTGAGCCCGCTCCAGGAGGGACCCCACTGCTCTCCCCCCTTGCTGGGGAGGGCAGCAGCACGGGCCTGGGCCGCCGCCCCCACCTCCAGAGGTGGCTGGATGTGCTCCGCCTGAGACCCCTACCCTGGGGGGTGTGCAGGCCGGCAGCCCCCAGAGCCGGTGGAGGACACCTCACTCGCAAGTGCCCCCCCTTTCTGCGACTCCTTGAAGCCTTTACTTTTTGTTTTTTTTTTTTTTTTTGGAAGTGAAGGAAAAAGAAAACAGAGGAAAACTATTTGCAGCACCCCCTCCAGGTGAGGAGGGTGCTGGAGGCGGCAGGTACAGCGGAGTGGGAGGGGCCCGGGGGCAGGTGTAGTGGCCAGTCACGCTGCTGAGGCCTGAGCTGGAGGGGGTTGGTCAGGCCCAGCCTGGATCCGCCCCTGTAGAAGAGTTGTGGACCCAGTCTGAGGCCTGTGGACACCCAGCCAGGGCTTGAGACTGGACGCTGGTGGGCGTGGGTGGGGAGTGTTGAGGAGCGGGAACTGCAGACCTGGCTCTGCGCCAAGTAGTGTGGGGAAGGCAGGGGCTGGACCCCAGGGGCTTGCTTTCCCCACCCACATCCCTGCCGGCAGGCCCGGGGGTCCCCAACCTGCACCAGGCTGCACCGTGGGTCTTGAGTCCTGGAGATGTCCCCGGAAGCTGCTAGGCCTTGGTGCTGTGGGCCAGGCCTTAGCTGGGCAGGCAGGTGCCTCCCTCAGCACCAGCTCCCAGGGGCTGGAGTCAAGGAACCCCTGCAGACAGGCTAGACCCCAGGGGCAGGGTCCAAGGAGGAGGCTTGGACAAGTGTTTGGGGGTTTCAAGGTGCTATCAGTGGGACAGGGGGCAGGGCTGCTGCTCACAGAGCACCTCCGCCCCTCACCAGCTACCCTGGCCATGTATTTCACACCAGAAGGAGACGTGTGTGTCTGTGTCCGTCTCTGCTCCCCTATGGCCCGCACTAGGCCCAGCCACAACCTGTCCCTGGCTGGCTCCAGCATCCTGGCTCCTCCTGGGCCTCTGCACAGGTGGGTGGGGTGCTCACAGCACTGCTGGTGAGAGGAACCCCTGGGGACAGGGGACCCCAGCCTGTGCCCGGTGCTTGCCCTCATGAGGCCGGCACTAATAGGAAATCCTATTTTGTTGTCATTTAATGTCTTCATTCCTGCCTTTAAGATGGGGCAGAAGGTTCCATAAGCTACATGTTTCCTAGTTAAGCTCTTTCCTCTTGTGTTTATACAGTTTTGTTTGTTATACTCTTTGCACCTTAAACTCCCACTACTCCCCCACGCTACCACCTTCCCAGCATGGCCGGGGTGGGAAGAGGCCTGGGCCCAGGAGGCATGGTTGGGGGCGCTGAACCCTTCTGACCTCCTTGTGAGGCCCATGGCGCTGGGGCAGGGGGCTGGGGACATTTTAATCATCAATAAATGAAGCACTTTATTCTGTACAGATGTGGGCAGGCCCAAGGTGCCCGAGTGATTTGAGGTTTTATAATCCAAGCCGCACCACCCTGGTCGTTCTCTGGGCTTGGAGGGGACAGTGCCAGCAGCTTCCCTGGCCCGGTTGGGTCTGGGGCTGCAGGGGAGCAGTACAAGCCAGAGCCCACAGACACACCCTCAGGCACCCCTGCTTTTCCCAAGGAGGAATGCCGGGCTCCAGGCTCTGCAGTTCCCCTACCCCGAAGGCAGGGCTTCCAGGCTCCTGCTTCACTGCAGCTCTTTCCCTCCCCTGCACCCCTGATCTCTGGGCTTCCATGATGTCCTCAGGGTCCCTCCTCTTTCCCCCTTGCTATTTCTAACCTCTGGTCCCAGTGCCTGGCAGCTCTTCAGAGCTGGCTCACATTTTCCCAAAAAAGTTGATCTTGCCCAGTGGGCCACAGGCAGGGACCTCCGTGGGTTCTCCAGCCCTTATCACTAGCACCAGGGTCTCCATAGGGCCTGGTGGCCTTGCTTCCTGCTGGCCCCACTGCAGCCTGAGTAGGCCTGGGGCCCTGGTCAGGCTGGGACCCTGGTCTTGCAGGCCATAGTTTGACAAGCAGAGGTCAAAGACGGGTGTGGGGCGCTGGTATGAAACCCTGACCCAGGCCTTGGGTTTCCTGTTCTCACACACTTCCCCTCAGGGCAGGCGAGGGGTCCAGACAGCTGGCTGGGTACTGGTCAAAATGGTCACTGTAGCTGTAGGTGGGCATGGCCAACCTCTCTCTTGGGAGGCCCTGTCCCTCTGGGGACAGAAGCCTGTGTCCCTGGTGCTAAACACTCTCTTCCCCTTGGGCCAGTGTTGGTGGGAGCGCCTTTCCAGCCAGCCCACAAGGCCAGAAGCAATAATGGCACCTTAGCGGTGCCAGTACGGATAGGGGTTCTTGTTTTACCAGCTTTTACATCTCCTTTTTATTTGAAAAACAAATTAATGAGCACCCAGATGTTGGAGTGAGAGGACTGTGGCATCTTACCTACTTCCCGGGGCCGGGGCCCCGGGCTCAGGATCATCGCCTCCCGGGAGATCTGTTGAGGTCCCTCTGTCCAGCTGAGCTGCTCAGCCTGTTTGGCCAGCACTCAGGCCTGGAGCCTGGGCCTGCCCCCTCCGCCGCCCCCGGCTGTCTGGTCTTGGCCGGCTGGGGTGAGTGGCCAAGTGATGAGATGGGCCTCCAGCCCTGGCTCATGCTGCCATGGCCTCCACGGTGCCCCCTCACAGGGGGCTTGGTGGTGGCAGAATGGCTGTGCCCAGACCTTGATGTCTAGTCATGTATGGGCACCCCACAGCCCCAGAGTTTGTGGGGGACAGCAGGTGTGTGGGTGAGAAGAGTGAAGGGAAATAAAGTCAGTACAACTCCTGTCCCTTGGCCCAGCCTCTTCTTTGCACTTGGCCTGCCCTGACTGTTGGCTGCAAAGACTTGAACCCGAGCGAGGCTGGCACGTAACTCGACAGCTCAGCATGCAGACCCCGTGGACGTCTGTGCCCTGGAGCACCCGTGAACTCCATCTCCCTCCCCTAAGGGTAGGCTGGGCTTTGGGGAACACCCAGAGTCGGGAGCTGAGGCAAGGGCAGCGAAGGGCCCTGAACTGGAGCTGGGTCTTGGGTCAGACACAGAGGAGCCTGAGAGGGGAGGGGTCCTGGGGCTGCTGCGGACGAGGCCCTGATGGCAGTGCCCACAGGAGGCCAGGGCCTGTGCAGGGGTGGCTTCCCATGGGCACCAGAATGTAGGCACAGGCGCTCCCGTTCATGTGCTCAGCACGGGGGATGCTGTGATGAGCAAAATGGACTCGTCCCTCCCTCGGCAGTGGTCTCTGAAGGGGCCGGACACCAGAGATGCTGACACCAGCACCTCGGAAGACAAAAGATCAGATGAAGACAGGTGGTGGCCTCCAAGGAGGGGGCAGGTCGCTTTCCTGGGGACCTCAGAATGATTTCATTATACAGAACACTTGTTTTGTGCTGGGTGGAATCCCAGGCCCTGGGGACACATGGTGATTGAGGCCCCTACCCTTGTGGCACTTACCTCTGAATACACAGAGAGGGGTCAGACAGAACCTCCCAGGACTGGAGGAGGGGCTGGGCGGGCGGGCTCGTTGACTGGCCAGAGAGGAGGTGCAGGTTCCTAGGACGTTGGCATTGCCTTTCTGCATAGTCCCATTTTGACTGAAGGAAACGGGCTCACTCAAGACACCCTAAAAACAAGCCTCACTGGTAGCCCTGGGGGCTGGCTGCTCCCCTGCCTCTTGTGTGGATTCTGCTTCTCTCTGTTTCTGCTGTCTTCCCTCTTGCTCCCCATCAGGTTTTATGATGCCTCTGTTTCCTTTAGCCCCCCGCCCTGCACCCCGAGTTCTCACAGTATTTCCACTGTCACACTGCAGAGTCTTGGGCAGTCTCATGCTGTGACTAGCAGGTGCCGTGGTTGGCATCTCAGGAGCACTCACTGTCTCCCAGCTTTGTGCTTTGGGACCAAGCTGCTCACTAACACCGCAGGTCCTGAAGCACGGGCCAGAGCAGCACTGCCCTGCTGGAGAAAGCTGGGCTTTCCTCCCTTCTAAAGCACGGCAGGGGACAATGAGATGAGGAAGTGAGCTCAGTGAGGCACCTCTGTCTGGCTTGGCGGTGCCCTTGGGCCTCCGCATGACTATGTGGCTTTGTAGAGTCAGGACTGGCGAATAAGTCAGGTTAGGCTGGGCTCTGCTGCAGGAACAAGCCACCTCCCAACCTCGGTGGCTTAACCTCCATGGCTCTGGGTGAGGCCCCAGGGCAGTCATTCTCCATGTGGTCGCTCACAATTCCAGGCTGCTTTGGCTCTGTGTCACCTTCATATCAACACGGGCCTCCAGAGTGACCAGAGCCAGGGAAGAGATGGAGTGGAGAATGACACCTTGGCTCTTTGGTGTGTTGCCATCCAGAAGTGACATATCACTTCTGTTTATATTTCATTATCCAAAGCAAGTTCCATGTCCACGCCCATGTTCAAGGGGGTGTGGAAATGTGGCCCTACTGTGTGGCTGGAAAGAGTGGTGAGCGGCAATTTCCTTTCCTGCACTTGGGCCTCTGCGTCTTGGCAGGCCAGGCTGCGAGATGTCCAGCCTGAGGAGCTGCTTTCTAAAGTCTGTGGAGGGTCAGCGATCAAAAGAACAGTGTCTCCCAAGGTTCTGTCTGGCCGGAGGGAGCACAAACCTCCTCCATCTCCACAGATGACAGCACTGGGACCCATGGAGAGTGGGGAAGAGGACAGGCTCCATCCTCCTCCTACACCTCCAGGGAAGGAAAAGCAGCTCAGCAGTCCCCCCAACCCCCCTCCCACCACCACCTTGAACTTCCTTTCCCCTCACCCTTGCCTCACCCACGCTGGAGAGAGGGTCTCTGGAAAACGCTGTGGCCAAACCTGTCCCCACGCACCCTGGGAGGCTTGGCCTAAGACCACAGTTCCCATGTACCGTGGGCACTTGACCATCGCTGCTCACCCACAACCTCCTGAGGTGGCTGAGGGCCTGAGGCAACGAGGCTCAGCGAGGCAAAGCCACCTGCCTGCACCCAGAACGTGGTGGAGCCAGGATGTGAACCCAGGTCTATCTGATCCCAAAGCCATGTTCTCTAAGCGCTGCACAAGGCCACTTCCGTTCCGCTCAGCACCGAGCTGGGTGCACAGTGGCATTCAGGAGAGCATGGCAGCGGGTGGTGAGCCAGGGCTATTGGCTACAAATGACAGAGCCCCTCTAGCTAACTTAAGCAGAAGCCATTTAATGAAACGCTGTTAATTAAATCTCCAAGAGAACCAGAGCCTCAAGCTCTGGAGTGACACAGCTGGGAACAAACCCAAACCACCCTGCACCACTTGCCCCAGGGGAGGTGTGACTGCCACCCCAGCTTGGGAACTAATGACGCTAAGGGCTGCACATAAGAAACTCTGTTTCTGCTGCTCCCCAAAACCAAACACCCTCTGCCACGCTCAGAGAACGCTGGAGTCTGCGTGGTGCCTGCTTCCTTGCTTTCCTTTCATCTGAATCAGTCTTGCACCGGTATGTCTAATTGGCAGAAGCCAGTTACATGTTTATGCAATAGCTGCAAGGCAGGCTGGGAAAGTGAGTTATGTTTTCTACTGTGGGCAGGTAGGACTCACCAGGCACTTCATTCCCAGCCAGAAAAAGGCTGTCCAAACGTGCTAGGTGGTCGCAAAGTATAACACACACGAACCATAATCTAGCCCTTCATAGCCCGATAGCAGCGTCTGCCCTCTTCCACACAGTGGGAACAAGATGCTCTTGATTAACAACCTTCCTCATAAAAATAACATTATATTCATCCCCTTCTCAAAAGGGGACACCGTGATCTCTCATCACTCCCAATCCAGGATCTGCTGGTGACAGCTGCCCCTCTTCTAGTTCAGCTGTGATCCCGTTTTGGTGTTGTGAAATGTATGGACTCCATTGCCAATGTAACCATCACCAACCAGACCCTTTATAAAGGAGGATAAATGAAATGGGAGGGGGAAAGAAAATCAAAATACATGCATGCATCTTACCCAGCGTGATGGTTAATTTTAGGTGTCAACTTGACTAAGTTAAGGGATACCCAGATAGCGAGTAAAGCAATATTTCTGGGTGTGTCTATGAGGGTGTTTTGGGAAGAGATTAGCATTTGAATCAAAAGACTAAGTAAAGATTGTAAACCAGGGGTCGAGAGAAAAAAAATTTAAACATTTAAAAATTTTTAAAAAATAGACTGAGTAAAGAAGATCTACCCCGACCCAACATGGGTGGACGCCATCCAATCTATCGAGAGCCCTGATAGAACAAAAAGGCAAAGGAAGGGTAACTCACTGTCTTCTGGAGCTGGGACATCCATCTTCTCCTGCCCTCAGACATCAGAGCTCCAGATTCTCTGGCCTTTGGGCTGGGACTGGGAGTTACACGATCAGTTCCTCTGGTTCTCAGGCCGTCGGACTCAGACTGAAACATATCACCAGCTTTCCTGGGTCTCCAACTTGCAGACAGCAGATTGTAGGACTTCTTGTCCTCTATAATCATGTTAACCAATTCTTACAATAAACCACCTCTTGTATCTCTCTCTATATCCTATCGGTTCTGTTTCTCTGAAGAACCCAGACTAACACACCCAGCAAGGAAGAAAAGACAGGAAAACGCTCCAATCTTACTCAGCCATTGGTCTAAGGTCAAGATGGCACTGATGGCTTCTTCCCACTCCCCCCTACTCACGTTCCCTGCCCTTCACCAGCACCTGGATGGCCACGGGAACTCACCTGGAAGGGCACCTCAAATCTCCTTTCTTGTGGAGCAGGAAGGATGGGCACTGGTGGTTCCACATGAGATTGCTCTAGTGGCTTGCTTATCTTTTTTGTGTTTTTTCAATTTTCTATTGAAGAGAAATTCACATAAAATTAACCATTTTAAAGTGAACAATTCAGTGAAATCTAGTGCATCCACAACATTACATGTAACCACCACCTCTGTCTACTTCCAAAACATTTTCATCGCTCCAAAAGGAAATCTCATCTCCGTTAAGCAGTTGCTCCCCAATCTATGTTCTGTTTCTATGAATTTACCCATTTTGGATATTTCATATAAATGGCATCATATAACATGTGGCCTTTTGTTCTGGATTCTCTCACTTAGCATGTAGCATGTATTAGTATTTCATTCCTTTTTTTGTCCCAGGAGAAATAGCTTTATGTGGACTGATAGTTGGATCATGAGAGTAGGGTCTGAGATCCCTTATGGATTAGAGATAAGCTATCAGGTTCCAACATGGCAGAGCTCATCCACCAAACTGATCTACCCCCCAGCAAGCCTGCAGCTAGTGTGACAAATAAAAGATCATTCCCTTTTGTGGCTGAGTAATATATTCCATTCATTGCCTTTTATTTCTCATTATGGGGCAACAGAAATCATCATCCAAGAGGATCCCCCAGTTCCAAATGTGCTACTTCCCATCTCCACTGGATGGTAGGAACCAGATTTCTCCTTGAATGCCAGGACCAATCACCCTAAGCTATACAAGACTCCCTCTTCTGCCCATTCTTCCAGGGGCATGGAGTCACACATCAAATGGTTAAGTGGCAGTCTCAGCTTCCAACTTAATGGAAACATGATTGAGTTCCCATGAAAACAGTCCTCCGTGGATACTACGACCTCTCAGACAGCAGAGTCCAAGACACAAACACAAGAAGCAACATTGTGAGTGGGCCTTAGGCTATAGAAGAGAGAAGAGTCCCTCCCCACCCTGCATCCCGGTTCTGGGACCCAGGCATCCTGAGAGAAACTGCAGAGTGGTGCCATATTTGATTCTTCCATGGACAATGCCACCTTTCCACAGGGCCTGCTGTTCCTGGGTGATGGCTAAGACCAGTGCATCCTCAGTTCCAGCCCAAAGCCACAACATTGTTTTCTACAGAATCTCTGGAAAAATATCTAGTTTTTAAATTAAAGTTTCACTTGGACATAGTTTAAGAAGCCAACTTTTTCTAGAAAGCTTGGGAAAAAAAAAAAAACAAAAAACAACTGCAGTTCCCTGCCGCCCCTCCTCCTTCCGAACTCCCAGTAGGCAATCAGTTTAAATTCAGTCGATATTTTTGGCATTTATGTTCATGCCTACAAAAAGCACACTTCCACCACTACTTCCTGGCTTTTTCAGTTTTAGGCATTAGCTATTGATTAATTTCTTCAGCACTCACATCCCACACACACAAACACTACACACGTGGTTTCCCCTCCCTCTGTCTCCCAGTATTATAATTTGGAGTTAGATTAATATTCATTGTATATATCTTTGTGACTATGTAAACTCTGTTCTCAATGAAGCCATATATCAGAATATGATTCCATTTCCTTTCTTGCACAACTTTTTACCATTGTCTCTTTTTAAACATCACTGGCTTTGGTTTCTGTGTGTTTATCGCTGCTGCATCCCCAAACTCTGCTGTAAATATAATTCTCTTTCCAGTATGTGCAAACAGCAGTGTTCCACCAGTTGCATCTTGGCACCGCCTCTCCAGAACCATCCTCACTTGATTCCGAACTGGTTGATCTCTCCGGCTCTCATCGTGGGATATACTTTGCCCACCCTCCTGAGGGTTCCCTTCGATGGATCTCCTGTTTCTCTGAATCCTCTGTCTTCCTTTATCTAGGTTTGCTCCCTTGATTTGGTGGAACATTCTCCATGAGGAGGGGTTTATGGGCATGAGGAAAGTCACATCCAGTCCTGATGATCAGTCCGTCCCAGGCCTAGTGGCGCAGCAGGCAGCAGAGCCAGCGGTCATCGTCATACAGCCGCGAAGTGGTCAGACATGTGCGATACGTAATCATTATCATAACCTGTGAACAGTGCGGCAAGATGACCCTGGTGTGCACAAAATTGGAGACTTGAGAAAGTGGTTAACAACACCCCCCAGCCCAACGCTCTCTCTTACACTTTGCTGAGACTGTGCACCTTTTAAGTTCATTGTAAAAATCTTTTAGGTTTATGTTTTAGTGGACTAATTTTTCCTAAGCCTAAAATGGTCCTAAAGTGGTCCTTCTTCTCAAGACCACTTCAGGGAATTAAATTTCTGGAGACCCGAAGTGTTCATTCTACCCTTGCACAGAAGTAAGTTTACCTGGTATAGAATTCTAATTGGAAATGATTTTCACTTAGAATTTTAGCGGCTAGTCTTTCTGTTGAGAAGCCTAAATGCCATTTTGATTCTCGATCCTATGTGTGTGACCTGTTTTTTTTTTGTTGTTTTGTTTTGTTTTTCTTTTTCCTTAGAAGCTTTCGGAGTCTGTTTCCAGTTTTGTAAACCTTCACAATGATTTACATAGTATAGATTTCTTCACATCCATTGTGCTGGATACTTAGGGAGCCCTTTCGGTCTGGGAAACATTCTTGAATTATAGCTTTAAACAGTTCCTTTCCTAAGCTTTTCTATGTTTTCTCTTAACCTCATGTTATTTAGATATTGGACTTCTGAGCTGGTTCTCTAATTTTCTTACCTAGTGCCATATGGTCTGAATGTTGGGGTTCTCCCAGAATTCACATGTTGGAACCTAAAACCCAAGGCAGTAGTAATAAGAGGTGGGGCCTTTGGGGAAGTGATTAAGTCCTGAGGGATTAGTGGCCCTTTTATGAAAGAAGCTGAAGGGTCCTGTCTTGTCCTACCTCCATGTGAAGACACAGTGTGTGCCCCTTCTGCCATGTGAGAACAATAGAAGGTGCCATCGAAGCAGCTGACAGAGCTCTCACCAGACAATGAAAGTCCTGGCACCTTGACCTTGGACTCCTCAGCCTACAGAACTGTGAGCAATAAATTGCTATTGTTGGCTGGGCATGGTGGCTCACACCTGTAATCCCAGAAATTTGGGAAGCTGAGGCAGGAGGATTGCTTGAGCCCAGGAGTTGGAGACCAGCCTGGGCAACACAGTGGGACGCCGTCTATATAAAAAATAAAAATAAAAATAAATTAGCTGGGTGCGGTGGTGCATGCCTGTAGTCCTAACTATTCAGGAGTCTGCGGTGGGAGGATTGCTGGAGCCACGGAGTTTGAGGCTGTAGTGAGCCATGGGTGTGCCACTGCACTCCAGCCTGGGTGACAGAGAGAGATCCTGTCTCTAAAAATAAATAAATAAAATAAAATAAATATAAATTTCTATTGTTTATAAATTGCCAAGTCAAAGGTATTTCGTTATAGCAGCCCAAATAGACTAAGACAGAAATTGGTACCAAAAAGTGGAGATGTTGCTATAAACAAATATCTAAAAATGTGAAAGCAGCTTTGGAACTGGGTAATGGGCACAGCTGAAAGAGTTTGGAGGAACAGGCTGGAAAAAACCTATATTGCCATGAAGGGACCCTAAAGGGCTATCTGGTGAGGGCTCAGAAGAAGAGGAGAGGTATAAAGAAAGCCTCAGTCTTCTTTGAGATTACCTAAGTGGTCATGATCAGAACACATGTAGAAATATGGGTGTAGAAGCCATTCTGCTGAGGTCTCAGAGGGAAATGAGGAACATGTTATTGGAAAATGGAGGAAAAGCTATCCTTGTTATAAAGTGACAAAGACCTGGCTGAATTGTGTTTGTGTTTCATGAAAGGAGGAACTTAGCAGTGATGAAATAGGATATTTAGCAGAAGAAATTTTGCCCTTCTGCTTTCTGCCATGTGAGGATACAGCAAGAAGGCCCTCCCCAGATCCCACAGCTTCAGTGGGCAATGCCCGGCTGGGGGGCCCTCCGTGGTGGCTCTGAGTCTCTACAGAGCATCCTTTGAAATCTAGGTGGAGGAAACCACGCCTTTACATCTCACACACTCTGAGCCGTGGTGGAGACCACACCCCACAGATGCTGCCAATGTTCCTCTTCTTCCAAAATACCAGGACACAAATAATTCAGCCAAGTTCTTTACCAAGGCTAGCCTTTCCTCCAGTTTCCAACAACATGTTCCTATACAGCAGAAGCCTGTGTGAAGCCTCTTTTATAAGGGCCTCAATCCCACTCACAAGGGCAGGAGCCCTCATGACCTAATGAGCTCTTAAAGGCCCCACCTCCTAATACTATTGTACTGTACCACCTGAATTTTGGAGGGGACACATTCAAACCATAGCGGTAACAACTTGCAAAAGTCTAGTACAGTGTCATAGCCACAATATTGACATTGACAAAATACACCAATCTTATCCAGATTTACCCAATTTTACTTGTACTCATTTGTGTGTGTGCACGCGTGTGTCCATGCGTTTAGTTCTATGCAATTTTATCACATGTGCAGGTTCACGTATTCACAACCACAATCAAGATACAGAATAGTTCTGTCACCACAAGGCTCCCTCTGTTGCTCTTTTAAAACTAACTATACACAGTCCCTCCTGCCACCACCCGCACTCCATCCCTAACCACTGGCAGCCACCAATCTGTTCTCCATTTTAAAACTTCCGTCATTTCAAAAATGTCATATTATAGGAATCATACAGTATGTAACCTTTTGGGGTTTACTTTTTTCACCCAGTCTAATTCCCTGAAGATCGATCCAAGTTATTGTGTGTATCAATCAATAGTTCATTATATTTTTATTGCTGAGTAGTATTCTGTGGCTGGTATGTACCACAGTTGGTTTAACCATTCAACCATGGAAGGAGAACAGGGCTGTTTCCAATTTTTTGCTATTACAAATACGGCTGCTATGAACATTCATGTACAGGTTTTGTGTGAACATAAGTTTTCACTTCTCTGGAATAAATGTCCATGAGAGCAATTGCTGGGTTGTATGGTAGTTGCATGGTTAGTTTTATAAGAAATTGCCCAAGTGTTTACTAGAGTTGCTGTGCCATTTTACATTTCCAGTAGCAACGTATGAGTGGTCCAATTTCTCTGCATCCTCATCGCCATTTTGGTGTTATCATAATTTCTTAAAATTTTAGTTACTCTGATAGGTAGGTAGTCATATCTCACTTGGGTTTTAATTTGTATTTCCCTGATAAATAATATTGAACATCCTTTAATAAGATTGCTTGCCATCTGTATATCCTCTTTGGTGAAATATTGGTTCACGATATTTGCCTATTTTCTAATTGGATTGTTTGTTTTTTTAGAGTTTTGAGAGTTCTTTGTGTGTCTAGGTATTCCGATTATTTCTCCAAGTCTGTAGCTTGTCTCTTCATCCTCTTCCTGTGGACTTTTGTTGAGCAAACACTTTTTATTTTGATGAGGTCTAGGTTGTCAAATTTTTCTTTTATGGAGCATGCTTTTGGTGTTGAGTATAAAAACTCATTCCCTAGCTTTAACTGCTGAAGATATTCTTCTGGGTTTTTCCTAAAAATTGTATCATTTTGTTCTAATTTTTTAAAAAAGATGCTAAATTACTTTATTCTCTCTAAGAGTCAAGTCCAGTCCTAGGACTGCCGAGGGTTTATATGTTCCTTTTTGAAAAACCATGGTAAAATACACATGACATAAAATTTGCTATCAACCATTTTTAAGCGTACAGTTCAGTGGCGTTAAGTACATTCACGCTGTTGTGCAACCATCACCACCATCCATTCATAGAACTCTTCATCTTCCCATCTGAAACTCTGTACCTATTAAACAATAACTCCCCATTCCTTCTTCCCCCAGCCCCTGGCACTTAGCAACCACCATTCTACTTTCTGTCTGTCTGAATCTAGGTACTCCACGTAAGTGAAATAATACAGTATTTGTCATATTGTGACTGGCTTCTTTCGCTCACCATAAAGTCCTCAGTTTCATCAATGTTGTAGCATGTGTAAGAATTTCCTTCCTTTTTAAGGTGGAATAATATGCCCTTGTATGTAGATACCACATTTTATTTAGCCACTCATTCATTGATGAACATTTGGGTTGCTTCCACCTTTTGGCCTTTGTGAATAATGATGCTTTGAACGTGGGTGTATAAATCTCTCTTTGAGACTCTACTTTCAATTTTGGGGGGTATACACCCAAAAGTGGAATTGCTAGATCATATGGTAATTCTTCTTAATTTTTTGAGGATCCGCCATACTGTTTTCCACAGCCACTGCACCATTTTACATTCCCACCAACAGTGCACAGGGGTCCACATCTCCTCAGCCCCATCACTTGTTATTTTCTGTTTTTTTCTTTTCTCTTTAAAAAAATTTTTATAGTAGCCATTCTAATGGGAGTGAGGTGGTATCTCATTGTCATTTTGTTTTGCATTTCCCTAATGATTAATAACATTGAACATCTTTTCATGTGCTTATTGGCTATTTGTATATTTTCTTTGGAAAAATGTCTAGTGAAGTTCTTTGCTCATTTTTACATTGGGTTGTTTGTTTTGTTGTTTTTGAGTTTTAGGAGTTCTTTATATATTCTGGAGATTAAACTTTCATCAGATATATGATTTGCAAATATTTCTCCCATTCCATGGGTTGTCTTTCTTTTTACTTGTGTCTGACCTGAAACTCATGTCTTTTCACTCTGTGGATTGTATCCTCTGATGCATGAAAGTTTTTAATTTTGATGTAGTCCAATTTATCTATTATTTCTTTTGTTTCCAGTGTTCTTTGGTAGCATATCCAAGAAATTGCCAAATCCAATAGTATGAAGCTTTCCCTCTATCTTTTCTTCTAAAAGCTTTATAGTTTTAGGATTTATGTTTTACACTTTCAGTTAATATTTGTATGTGGTTTAAGGTAAGGGTCCAATTTCATTCTTTTACCTGTGGATATCCAGTTTTCCCAACACCATTTGTTCTTTCCTCATTAAATGGTTTTGGCATTCCTGTTGAAAATCATTTGACTGTATATGTGAGGGTTTATTTCTAAGCTCTCTATTCAATTACATTGGCCTATGTATTAGAATTCTCTAGAGAAACAGAACCAATAGGAGATATAGCTAGCTATAAGTATAGCTAGCTAGCAAGCTAAAGAGTATATTAATTATGGGAATTGGCTCACACAATTATGGAGGCTGAGAAGTCCCACAATACGCCCTCTGTGAGCTGGAGAACCAGGAAAGTCAGTGGTATAATTATGAGGGCAAAGGCCTAAGAATCAGGGGACCTGATGGTGTAACTTCAGTCTGAGTCTGAAGGCCTGAGAACCAGGAGCTCTGATCTTTAAGGACAGGAGAAGATGATGTCCCAAATAAGAGAGAGAGAGAGAGAGGGAAAGAGAGAAATGAATTCACCCTTCTCTGCCTTCTTGTTCTATTTGGGCCTTTAACAGATTGGATAAGGCCCACCCACGTTGGTGAAGGCAGATCTTCCTTACTCAGTCCACTGATTCAAATGCTCATCTCTTTCAGCAACACCCTCACAGACATACCAGAAATAATGACTTATCAGCTATCTGAACATCCCTAAAATTAACTCAGTGTATATAGCTGTCTTTATGCCACTGCCATACTGTTTTGATTATTGTAGCTTTGGTAGTAAGTTTTAAAATGATGAAGGGTGAGACCTCCAACTTTGTTCTTATTTTTCAAGATTGTTTTAGATGTTTTACATCTTAAGTCCATGATCCATTTTGAGTTAATTTTTATATAAGGTGTGAGATTTAGGTTGAGGTTCCCTTTCCCCTCCGTACCCCCATGAATGTCTACTGGCTGCAGCACCATTTATTGAAAAATCTGTCCTTTCTCCATTGAATTGTTTTTGCATTTTTACCAAATATCAATTGAGCATATTTGGATCTATCTCAGGGTCCTCTGTTATGTTCCATTTATCTGTGTGTCTCTTCCTCTACCAATACCATACAATCTTTTTTTTTTTTTTTTTTTTGAGACAGAGTCTCACTCTGTTGCCCAGGCTAGAGTGAGTGCCGTGGCGTCAGCCTAGCTCACAGCAACCTCAAACTCCTGAGCTCAAGCGATCCTCCTGTCTCAGCCTCCCGAGTAGCTGGGACTACAGGCATGCACCACCATGCCCGGCTAATTTTTTCTATATATATTTTTAGCTGTCCATATAATTTCTTTCTATTTTTAGTAGAGATGAGGTCTCGCTCTTGCTCAGGCTGGTCTCGAACTCCTGAGCTCAAACGATCCGCCCACCTCGGCCTCCCAGAGAGCTAGGATTACAGGCGTGAGCCACCGCGCCCGGCCCCCATACAATCTTGATTACTGTAGCCATGTAGGAAGACAATATTGGGTAGAGCGATTCCTTCTTCTTTATTCTTCTTGGGCAAGATTGCTTTAACTATTCTAGGGCTTTTACCTCCCCATGTAATTTTAGAATAAGCTTGTCTATATCTATTAAAATTTTTGCTGGGATTTCGATAAGCATTAAATTAAACCTATAGTTCAATTTGGGGGGAACTGACATCTTTACTATGTTGTGTGTCTCCCAATCCATGAACTCCATATGTCTCTCCATTTATTTAGGTCTTCTATGATTTCTTTAATCAGCATTTTATAACTTTCAGCATATATATCCTGTATGTCTTGTTAAGTGTATGCCTAAATATTTCATTTTCTTTGCAGTGACTATAAATGGTGTTAAGTTTTAAATTTTAGTTTCTTCAAGTTCATTGTCAGTAAACAGAAATGCAATTGATGTTCATGTGTTGATCTTGTATCCTCTAACCTTGCTGAACTCATTTACTAGGTCCTAGAGGCTTTTTCTGTGGATTCCCTGGGATTATTTCCCCTTCATTCCTAAAAGATAGTTTCATTGGATATAGAATTCACAGTTGATGGTTCTCTGAGCACTTGAAAAATGTTGTGCCACCTTCTCTGACCTCCAAAGCTTCTGATGAGAAATGCACCGTCATTTGAACTGGTGTTCCCTTGTAGGTAAAGTATTGTTTCTCTGGCTGCTTTCAAGGTTTTTTTTTCATTGTCTTTAGTTTTCAGAAGTTTAATTATGATGTGTCTTGGCATGGATTTTGGGGGGTTTATTCTGTTTGGGATTTGCTCAGCTTCTTGAATCTGCTGGTTTGTGTCTTAACCAAATTTTGGGAGTTTTCAGGCATTATTGCTTCCATTATTCCTTCAGCCCCATTCTCCTGCTCTTCTTCTGATACTAGAATACAATGAGACAAACACTGGTCTTATGTTATTTTTCCTATTGTTCCCTGAGATGATTCTCTTTATATATACATACACATCTATACACATATCCATACACACACATATTATATTCTCCCTCCCCCATTATACTATCTTCTGTTGCTCAGATTGGGTCAATCCTGAGGCTCTGTCCTCCCGTGCACTGATTTTATCCTCTGTCATCTCTCCTTTCCTATTGAGGCCATCCAGCAAGTTTTTATTTCTGTGATTGTACTTTTCAGTTCTAGATTTCCATTTAGTTCTTCTGTATAACTTTTATTGATTTTTTTTTTTTTTGCTGAGGTTTTCTATTTTTAAAATTTGTTTCAATAGAATTGCAATTGATTGTTGAAACATTATTGTCATGGTTGCTTTAAAATCCTTGCCAGATTATTCCACATCTGATTCATCTCAGTGTTGGTGTCAGTTGATTCTTTTCACATTTGAGTTGTGATATTCCTAGTTCTTGGTATGACAGGTGAGTTTCAATCATAGGCTAGACATTTTGGCTATCATGTTAGGAGACTCTAGGTCCTATTAAATTCTTTTGTTGGCAATCGCCCTGTTTAAATTTAGCACGCAGGTCCTGGTCTACTTTTGTGGGCTGAAGTTCCAAGGACAGTTTAATTTTCAGAGACTTTGCAGTGTTATTTTCATCTGCTTGGTTCATCTGGTGCTGCTGGGGCTCTTACTGGTCTTTGCTGGTGTTGCCTGAGAGGGCAGAGGGGTTTTTCCAGGCCAGGCTTCCTGGTGTCTCTTGGCAGGGGAGGTGAGTTTCAGGCCCAGTGTAAAAGAAGAGTGCCTCCCCCGGCTGCTTATTGTTAGTGGGGCACCTGATTAATCCTCCCCCCCGACTAGTGGTGCTGGGCTCATCTGGAGTTGTTAGAGGGACTCCTGTTCAATTTGTAAGAGGAATGAGCTACCTGGCCTGCCTTCTGTTACTAGGTTGGGGGTCAGAAAATAGCAGGCCTGGATCATGTTCTGCTGGGTGGGGGTATATAAGACACCCTGCCACCAAGTCATTCCTTCATTCTTAGGGTCCCAAACCAATGAGTCATTTTCTTGCCACCTTTCAGAGTTTCCTTTGATTGCCTCTTGCAGTATTCCCATGGTTTATAGTTGTACTTAACAGGCAGGAGCAGGGGAAATAAGGTTATACCATCTTGTCTGGACCAGAAGTCATCTCTTCAATCATTTAAAAAAGTAGAGCACTAGGCCGGGCGCGGTGGCTCACGCCTGTAATCCTAGCACTCTGGGAGGCCGAGGTGGGCGGATCGTTTGAGCTCAGGAGTTCGACACCAGCCTGAGCAAGAGCGAGACCCCACCTCTACTAAAAATAGAAAGAAATTATATGGACAGCTAAAAATATATATAGAAAAAATTAGCCGGGCATGGTGGCGCATGCCTGTAGTCCCAGCTACTCGGGAGGCCGAGACAGGAGGATCGCTTGAGCTCAGGAGTTTGAGGTTGCTGTGAGCTAGGCTGACGCCACGGCACTCACTCTAGCCTGGGCAACAGAGTGAGACTCTGTCTCAAAAAAAAAAAAAATAAAAAAGTAGAGCACTAAAAAGCCCACTGGCAACTCAGCATGAGTGAAGGGACTTGGTAATTGGAGGGTTTCACTGTGGGATGATCTGGCCGGGCTCTTTGAGGTCCTCAGTTACTGATGTCTTTTTTCCTCTTGAGCTGTCAGGTCCCTCAATTTCAGTTCCCTGTTTGGAGGGCATAGCTGGCCTTCCAGCTTTCTGGGAGCTGAGTGGGAGCACGGGCTTTCCTTTTGGGATATGGAGTTGCTCTGAATCACTAGTGTTCACATTGCACCACCACCTTCTACTCCGCCAGGTGTCCTTGAGTCAAGAGCTCTCTTGTGTATCTTCCTAAACCATTGGTTTGTACCCAGGTGGTGTTGGTGTTCTTTAGGTGTAACTGCTTCTTATCATAACCAATCCTCTTGCTTTTAGCCTTCTCCTGTATCTTCCAAGGTATCTGATGCTGTCAATTCTGGATATTTTCTGGGTTCTGAGGTATAGAAAACTTGCATCTGGGTTTCCCATTGCCGACTTGGGGTCAGGCCTGCTAAGCTGCTCACCTACGTCACTTGCTTTCCAGAATCCACAGAGTTGTTGCTATATCCCTATGGAGTGTGTTGTATACTATGTCCCTGGGAGGTTATGCTATATTTTTTCTTTTAACTCTCTACTTTAATTGTAGTGAGGTTCAGAAGGAAGCAAAAATAAATACGTGTATTTAATCAGGCATCATTAACTGGAAGGCTTGCCTCACTTCTCTTGTTACAAAATGAGATCTTGGATCAGAAGCAGTGTTGAGTTTGGTTCCATAAACATAAATAAGGCATGACATCCACGGATGGAGAGATTAGCAGAAATGTGGCAGGCAGGGAAGGCGAATCCAGGTTGAGAATGTGTATCAGTAGGACTTTAGTAGGATGACCACCTATTTCAGTTCCTAGGAAACCGGTGATCCATGAGCCACCCCAAGGATCCCCCTAGGTCAGTCTACCCGAATACCACCCTCTCCAGCCCTAATTTTGTCTTTGGCATTTATAAGCCATTGCTTGGGCACTGCCACCTCCAAGATCCCCTGATCCTCCCTGAAATCAGGAGGCCACTTCAAAGGCAAAGGCTCCCACCCACATCCGTAGCCACTGTAGCACAAGTCAAAGTTGCCAGCATTCCTCACCAACACATCATCAATGATGGGTGACAGTGTCCTCTAAGCCTTCAGCAAACACAGATGACGATGAAGTTCACAGGAAATACACCCATTCCAACACTCCTGGCTCCCTGCCTTTGGATTGATCTCTTTCTCTATGTCACTTAAAAGCATTTCCAGCATCTCAACTTCTTGCAGCACAGGCCATCTTTAACCCAGAAGTCAGTCTGGGTTAGAGTGACAGAAAGCAGCTTAGTGACTTGGCTTGGGGGTGTGTAGGGGGAAATGAGGAGCCTGGCGTGGTGGCACGCACCTCTAGTTCCCACTACACCGGAGGCTGAGGTGGGAGGATGGCTCGAGCCCAGGAGTTCTGGGCTGTAGCACACTATGCTGCTCAGGTGCACTAAGTTCAGTGTCAATCTGGTGACCTCCCAGGAGCAGGGGACCACCAGGTTGCCCAAGGAGGGGTGAATCAGCTTGGGTCAGAAACGGAGCAGGTCAAAACTCCCGTGCTGATCAGTGGTGGTATCGCACCTGTGAATAGCCACTGCACTCCAGTCTGGGCAACATGGCGGGACCTCGTCTCTTTAAAAAAAAAAAAAAGGGCATGAGGAAACTTGTGGGTGATGGATATGTTTCCTATCTTGATTGTAGTGGTGATGGCTTCACAGGTGTGTATTCATATGTCAAAGCTTATCAAATAATTACCTTTAAATATGTGCAGTTTATCACATGTCACTTACGCCTCAATAAAGCTGTTTAAAAAAAAAACATGATTAGGCTGCTCTCTATTTGCTGGCCATCTAAAATTCAGTTTCTATAAGATAGGAAAAATAATACCTATCTCATAATTTTGGTGTAAAGATCAAATGAGTAAAAATTAAAAGGATGAAATAAGATTACATCTTCCTTTTGATTCAGCTAAATGCCTTGGAGTCACCCTTTCTCCTCTCTCTTTCCTCCACCCACATCCAATCCCTGGGCACCTCCTGGGATTATAAATAGAGTGGGTGGGGGCAGAGATGACACAGGGTTGGCCATGACATGGCGGCTTGATAGGTATGGAAGTGGGGGCATGAGATCCTGGGGGGTCAGAGTGTTATCCTCTCTCTCTCTTTCTTTCTATATATACATATATACGTGCACTTTCCATAATCATAATTTAAAAATGAACAGTAGCTCCCCATTTCACTCGGGGGAAAAACCAAAGTCCTCATGCTGCCCCAATGACCGTACATGGTCCCTCTCCCTAACCTCTCTCCTTATTTCCTCCTACTTGCCTCTTGGTCACTCTTCTAACCCTGCTGGCCTCCTTGCTCTTCCTGAACATGCCAGGTGCCTCAGGGCCTTTGCTCAGGCTGTGCCCCCTCCTCAGAATCCCCCATGGTTTGAACCTGCTCAAGTGTGACCCTCTCAGTGAGCCCACCGGACCCCTCCATTTAAAATCACTGCAACCTCTGCCTCCACTTCCCATGTCCCTTCCCTGCCTCACTCGTCTCCATAGCCGGCATCAGCATCTGGCATCCTGGATGAGTATCTATTTGTTGCTGTCTCCCCGCAGCCAGCCCTTGCTCTGATGAATGTAAGCTCTACAAAGACAGGAGTTCTGCCTGACTTGCTCACTGCTGCATCCTCAGCAATCAGAACAGTGCACAGTAGGTTCTTGATGAATGAACGAGCCACACACAAATGCCTGGTAGGGAGTGAGCACTATGGGATCCATCATGGTCTAAAAATATCTCATTAAGTCATTTGATAAATATAAGTTAATTGTTCAGTCAGTACCTTCCATTCTGGTCTTTGGAAAATGAGACTACGATTAATGGACATTTTTGCTAATTCCCGGGAAGCAGCAAGGTAGGGAGGCATTTCCACAGTCTTCGGAGGTGGGCAGACCTGCTTCGAATCCCGGCCAAGTTGCTGAGCCTCTCAGAGCCTTGTCTCCTCACTGGCCGTGCTTGTGAGAAATGGCCTGCAGGCCAGGACTCTCTGAGTGAGCCCTTGGCCTTCCAGCAAGACGGAAAAGCCACCTCCATGGCCTGTCCAGGTGCTGTGTCCCTCTGGACCTGTTGGTAGAGTGAGCAAGTGATGTCAGATGCACTGCTCAGGAGGGACAGTCAGTGACGTTGCTGAAACCACAAAAGGGGAGGTGACTCAGTCCTGGCCCAGCCTGAGGTCTTCTCTCCTATCCCCCCACTCTCCAAGCCTGAGGTTATAAACAAGTGACTCAGAGGAATGATGGAGGAGTGCCCCATACAGTTCATACACGTGTCCCTGGGGCTAAATTTAATCCACAGCTGCAGCCTCTGGCACTTTGGGAACAAGTTAATCTTGGTGGCTGAAACTGATGTGTGTGTGTGTTGGGGGGTGGGGGGGGAGGGATAGGGTGGTCGGGAGCCCAGAGCAGGGTGGGCATTGAGATTGGCTGTCCTGGGCCTCGACCCTGACCCCTTAGACCATAGACAGGGTGCAGGGGCCCTGAGGCCAGGCAGGCTTAGGCCCAGCCTAATACAGACCAAGAGCAATGAGTATAAACAGCTAAAGTCCTGGAATTTTTAACTCTTAGAGTGTTACCTTTTGAACACTAAAATTCAAAATATTCACTTCCCTAGAATATGAAAACCCTGAGAGTTTAAACACCTACAATAGCAGAATCCTAGGAAATTAATTTTCTAGCTCGTCTGACACCTTACAGTGTCAGAACCCTCTAATGGTGTACTCTCAGCAACACGGTAGCTCAGTGTGCCTGAACTGAGGCTGTTACAGTCTAACTTCTCCACCTCCTCATTGTGTAGGAGGGGAAACTGAGGCTTAACAGAGAGACCTGACTTGCCCCAGGCCCCACAGGAAAGTGGTGCCTTTGTTTGCCTAAGGCACCTTCCTGCTTTCTTGCAAAAAGGAGGGTCTCAGAGCAGAGGCAGAAAGAGGAAAAGCTCTTCCCATTTTAAAGATGGGGCAAGAAGACCCCCAAAGAGCGAAGGCCATGACCAAGTTCTGAGCAGGAAACCCAAGCAACCTGTATCCAGGGGTGGCTGGAGTGAGGAAGATGGGAGGAAGGGAGGCACAGGACAGATAGGCCCCGAAAGCATGAAGGGAGACCCTGAAAGAGGAGGTCCAATGCTTCCCCCTCCCTGGACTGCCGGTCAGAGCTTGGGCCACCCTCTCAGGATCACCTCCTGACCAGGGACTCCAGAGTCAAAACCTTGCTGTGCTCCATTTAGAAATGAAGTAGCAAGATCCAAGGCCGGGCGCGGTGGCTCACGCCTGTAATCCTAGCACTCTGGGAGGCCGAGGCGGGTGGATCGCTCAAGGTCAGGAGTTCGAGACCAGCCTGAGCGAGACCCCGTCTCTACTAAAAAATAGAAAGACATTATATGGACAACTAAAAATCTATATAAAAAAAATTAGCCGGGCATAGTGGCGCATGCCTGTAGTCCCAGCTACTTGGGAGGCTGAGGCAGTAGGATCGCTTAAGCCGAGGAGTCTGAGGTTGCTGTGAGCTAAGCTGATGCCACGGCACTCACTCTAGCCTGGGCAACAAAGTTAGACTCTGTCTCAACAAAAAAAAAAAAAAAAAAAAAAAAAAAAGATCCTCATCTTTTGGGGAGGGCCTAGACACACACCCCACTCCCCCACCCCCGCCCCGCTCCCGTCCCATGAGCCCCCAGGGCTGAGTCAAGGCTGCTCCGGGAGGGGGCCTCTGCCCAGCTGTCCCCTGTGAGTCATGTGCAGGAGGCCAGGCGGCTCGCCTTACAGGGCTGGGGCCACCTCTATATATAGCCCAGCGCGGACAGCTGCGCACTTTCAGCGCACCCCAGCAGGAAAGCAAGGGTAGAGAGGAGCCCCCTGGCACTGTCGCTGCACCCTGGGCCCCCACCATGGCGCTGGGCTTGGAGCAGGCGGAGGAGCAGCGGTTGTACCAGCAGACGCTCCTGCAAGACGGGCTCAAGGACATGCTGGACCACGGCAAGTTCCTCGACTGTGTGGTGCGGGCGGGCGAGCGCGAGTTCCCGTGCCACCGCCTGGTGCTGGCCGCCTGCAGCCCCTACTTCCGGGCGCGCTTCCTGGCTGAGCCAGAGCGAGCGGGCGAGCTGCGCCTGGAGGAGGTGTCCCCGGACGTGGTGGCCCAGGTGCTGCACTACCTGTACACGTCGGAGATCTCGCTGGACGAGGCGAGCGTGCAGGATTTGTTCGCCGCGGCGCACCGCTTCCAGATCCCGTCCATCTTCACCATCTGCGTGTCCTTCCTGCAGAAGCGCCTGTGCCTCTCCAACTGCCTGGCCGTCTTCCGCCTCGGCCTCCTGCTCGACTGCGCGCGCCTCGCGGTGGCTGCCCGCGATTTCATCTGCGCGCACTTCACGCTAGTGGCGCGCGACGCCGACTTCCTCGGACTCTCGGCTGACGAGCTCATCGCCATCATCTCCAGCGACGGCCTCAACGTGGAGAAGGAGGAGGCGGTGTTCGAGGCGGTGATGAGGTGGGCGGGCAGCGGCGACTCCGAGGCGCAGGCCGAGCGCCAGCGCGCGCTGCCCACAGTCTTTGAGAGCGTGCGCTGCCGCCTGCTGCCACGCTCCTTCCTGGAGACCCGCGTAGAGCGCCACCCTCTCGTGCGTGCCCAGCCCGAGTTGCTGCGCAAGGTGCAGATGGTGAAGGACGCGCACGAGGGCCGCATCACCACGCTGCGCAAGAAGAAGAAGGGGAAAGAGGCAGCCGGGGCCGAGGAGGCCGCCAAAGGCACATCCGAAGCCAAGGAGGACGAGGAGGCCGAACGCGTTTTACCTGGGATCCTCAATGACACCCTGCGCTTTGGCATGTTCTTGCAGGACCTTATCTTCATGATCAGCGAGGAGGGCGCTGTGGCCTACGATCCAGCAGCCAACGAATGCTATTGTGCCTCCCTCTCCAACCAGGTCCCCAAGAATCATGTCAGCTTGGTCACCAAGGAGAACCAGGTCTTCGTGGCTGGAGGCCTTTTCTACAACGAGGACAACAAAGAGGACCCCATGAGCGCTTACTTCCTTCAGGTGCCTAGCCAATCTTGGGAGCAGCCAGCCAGTGCTGGGTTCTGGGCACTGGGGGCAGCCTGGGGCCCAGGAGGTGCCTGTGTTCACACAGGGGAATGTCACTGGGTCTAGGGTGAGATGTAGACTGGGAGGTTGACTGACAGCCACTTGCCTGAAGGTTCAACACTCATAGGCAGCTGCCAAAGAGCCGGGTAATTTGGTGTCTCAATAACGTGGATGTTGGCCCCAGGTTGGCATACATTGGAGGCCCTTGGCCCTGTACGGGTTTGGGGTCAGGCAGTGAGAAGGAAGAACAAGGTCAGTGTAGAGATCTAGGGCAGGGCCTTTGCATGAGGGCCAGGACTGGAGCTCAGAACACAGAGTACTCCAGACAAAGGCACCGTCCTGCCTAATCCTCCCATTGTTCAGACCAGGAAACTGAGGCCCAGGCAGAATCAGTAGAGTGGAGTGCCCAGTCCAATTTGGGGGTGTGGCTGTGAAATCTCAGAGGGCAGAGAGAGCTTCCTGGAGATTGGCCATGTAGGTTTGAGCCTTGTCAGTTGGGTGGGCTTGGAGATGGGAAGGGGAGGATGGCATTGTTTCTGGCCACGGAATGGTGAACAAAGGACAGAACCAGGGACGAGCCGTGCTCCCTGAAGCCTGACCAGCGAGAGGGGTGAGGGGCAGCTTGGTGCTAGGGTTAAGCTCACAGGCCTTACAGTTGGAGGGGGGCATGGGGGCTGCTCCACCAGTTACCAGCTCAGCAGGTGGGACCACTGTTTATTCTCTCCCGGCCTTTGTAAGTGGGAATATTGTTCTTCCTGATTGGTAAGGTGCTTTCAAGGTTAAGTGATGCTTATAAAGTGCTCAGCCCTTAGAAAACTTCAAAAAGATAAGCCACTATTATATTTATTATAAGGCTGTGGAGGTAGACATGGCTGCAGACTGTAGATTTTAAGAGGTGAATGGCAGAGCTGTATTTGGAAGTTTCCTGAGCAGTGGAATGGCGTGTAGAGTAAGGGGCAGGCAGGCCTCCGTTCCCAGCTGTACTGAGGAGGTGCCAAGGCCACAGCAGGACCTCCTTCTCGGAGCTCCCTCCTCTCATCTGTGCCGTGGTGCCCATCACCCTGCTTGTCAAGGTGGTCTCTGGGCATCTACCTAGGGTGGGGGTGGGGGCGTGGGGCACTCTGCTTTCAGCTTGATGGCAGGAGGGGCCTGCTTCCAGCCTGCGTGGTCCTACCTGGTGGCCTGGACTCGTCTGTGATCGGAGTGGCTGGGCTGGGCTGGGCTGGGGCTGGGGAAGTGGGGGGCGGCAGCTAACCGGACAAACCCGGCCCGCAGTTTGACCACCTGGACTCAGAGTGGCTGGGGATGCCGCCGCTGCCCTCCCCACGCTGCCTCTTCGGCCTGGGAGAGGCTCTCAACTCCATCTACGTGGTCGGCGGCCGAGAGGTCAAGGACGGCGAGCGCTGCCTGGACTCGGTCATGTGCTACGACAGGCTGTGAGCGCGGCCGGGGGCGGGGCGGGCGCTGGGGGCGGGGTCGAGGGTGGGGGAGGGGAGCGCCTGGAGGCCGGGGCCTGGGGCGGGGGTGGGCTTCGGTGGCGGTGGGGAGGGTGCACAGTGGCGTGGGACCAAGGGACTGAGAGGTCTGGGAAGTCCCAGCAAAGGATGGGGTCACAGCGAATGTGTGTTGGGAGGGCGGGTGAATGCGGAGACGAGGACCGAGCATATGCCTGAGCCCGGCGTCCGCCCCACTCCCGTCCCCTCCAGGTCGTTCAAATGGGGCGAATCGGATCCGCTGCCTTATGCCGTGTATGGCCACGCGGTGCTCTCCCACATGGACCTTGTCTACGTCATTGGCGGCAAAGGCAGCGACAGGTGAGGCCCAGGGCCTGGAGCGAGTCTGCGGCAGCGAGCAGGAGCAGGGTCTCCCGTATGCTGTCAGGGGTCTGTCCTGGCTGTCCTGGGAGAGGCAGCCGGAGGGAAGGGTGGCCCTGCTCCCGCTACTCTCCGGTCGCTCACCGTCCCCCACCCCACAGGAAATGCCTGAACAAAATGTGCGTCTATGACCCCAAGAAGTTCGAGTGGAAGGAGCTGGCACCCATGAAGACCGCCCGCTCACTCTTTGGTGCCACCATCCATGACGGCCGCATTTTTGTGGCGGCTGGGGTCACCGACACAGGGCTGACCAGCTCTGCCGAGGTGTACAGCATCGCAGACAACAAGTACGCAGCTTGCTCCCTCCTCCCCACAAGGACAGTTGAGTGGCTTTGGGCTTGTGTGGGCCCTGGCAGGGGTCATAGCCCCTGTGTTGGGTCTGCACTGTTGAGTTTGGAAATTAGCACAGAAATAGTGTCTCTCCTCTGATCAGCAGTGAAGTGGGGAAGGGTTAGGGCCAGCCTGGCCTGCAAGAGGGAGCTCCCAGGGGTGGAGTAGGGGATGCCAGCTTCCTCATTCAGGGACTCATGGCAGGCAGTGGCCTGGTGCAAGGGATATAGCAGTGAACAAGACAGACGCTCCCCTGCCTGGGACGTTAAGAGAAAACTGAGCTGACAGATGGTTGTACTTAGCCGCAAAAGGGGCCAGGGTGGGTGGGCGAAGGATGCCCCGGGCAAAGGAAGCCTGGTGCCAAGGCAGTTAGGAGAAAGAAGGCAGGGCCCACTGGAGGGAAGCGTAGCTCAGGCTGGATGGTGGGTAGGGGGTGAAGGGAGGTGGGATGGCGGTGCTGGGGCTGGAAGGGGATAGCAGGAGAGGGACAGTGAAATGCGTTTCACTGGTTTTAAGGGCCCATCTGTGTTCTGCTAAAGCGCCTCACGGCAGCTGATGTAGAGAGAAGACTGGGGTTTCCCAGGGGGCAGGGAGGTCAGGGGTGCAGCTGTAGGGAGAGGGGATGGGGGCCTGGAGCTGGGGGTACAGCGGGGACGGGGCTGAGCGGATGCACTGGAGAAAGACTTAGGCCAGGGCCTCTCACCCTGTGATGTGCACGTGAGTCTCCCCGGGGATCACGTTAAAATGCAGATTCTCGGGTATGGGGAGGGCCTAAGGGTCTGTATTTCTAACAAGCCCCCAGGTGACGCTGAGGCTGCTGGTCCACGAACCACACTTTGAGTAGCAAGAGTTTAGGGGTGGAACAGGGCTTAGCAATTGATTGGATTGTGGGGTTAAGTGAGGGGGGAAGTAGATGCTTTTGAGCGAGGGTGGGAAACCATTTACTGGAGAACCACTGGGGTGAGATAGGGAAAGTGAGGGCCCAGGTAGGAGGTGCCTGGGGGTGTCCAGGAGGAGCCCACTGGGCCAGAGAGAGGGCTGAGCTGGAGGGAGAGATCTGGGGTCAACAGCACATGGAGGGGCCGAGCTCCCCCAGGAGAGAGGCTGTAAGTGTGAGCAGCCGAGGCCCACGCCCCGAGGGATGCTGGGGACAGGTACCTTATCCAGGAAGGAGTCTGAGAAGGTGAACTTGGAGAGGTAGCAGGTGAAAGTCATATCAGCAGTGGCGTGTGCTGGGGGCCCTGGATTTTAAAGCCCTGTGGTGGCCACAGACCTCAGTGAGAGCAGTTTTGGAGGGCGGGGATGAAGGCCCAAGGCAGGAGCCAGGGGAGCGAAGATGCCTTGAGAAGGCTGTATGTAAGAAGAGGGGTGGATAGGAGGCAAGAAATGGGTGTCACTGGCCACCGAGGAGCAGGAGGACTGTGTCCAGGGCAAGGCTGGGGCCTGCCAGGGACTGGGGTCGTGAGTTGGCTGGTGAGAGTTAGTTCAGGAGAGGAAGGGGGGACAGTGGGGAGATCCATGGTGACCTTCACTGGGCAGCTTGGATGGAATGACAAGGGGACAAGGGACAAGGGAAAGGGAAGGAGTGAGAGACCAGGGAAGGCGGTGACCATCAGAGGGAGAGGGAAGGGGAGCCCAGTTGGGACTCTCTGAGGCTGGGGTGGGGGCACCAGGTAGGTGTTCCCAAGAGGGTCAGAGAACAGGAGCTTGTGCTGGGAGCACGGGACCCTGGGATGCGGATTGCAGAGGGTGCAGCAGAAACTGTGGGCACTGGTGGCAGGAAGCACCCTGGGCTTGCTGAGGCCCCCAGTGATGCACCGCCTCACTCCCCTCCCAGGTGGGCGCCCTTTGAGGCCTTCTCGCAGGAGCGCAGCTCGCTCAGCCTGGTCAGCCTGGCAGGCACCCTCTATGCCATCGGTGGCTTTGCCACCCTGGAGACCGAGTCCGGAGAGCTGGTTCCCACAGAGCTCAACGACATCTGGAGGTGAGCCCAGCCCCAGGGAAGCGAGGGGGGAACCAGGAGCAAGGCTGACACCTCATAGCAGTGTGCAGTGCACCAAGGCACCTGGCAGGCTCCTCTGCGGGCCAAGCTGATCTGTCCTCCAGGGAGCCCTGTAGGGGAGGAACAGCAGATGCACCCTGCTTGGCCTCAGGGTCTCGCCAGTTTGCTCGGGAAGGTCTGGGTGTGCACATGGGGCACCACGCCCCACTGTGGAGCATCAGCAATGCTGCAGACAGGAGCTGACCCGAAGCTTAGGGCACAGACCCATGGAAACAGGGCCCAGGGAGCATCCAGGCCTTTCCCCTCTCTGCCTTCTGGGTGCTTGTTCTGGAGGGAGAGCCGAAGCCAGGACTGGGAAGTAGCTGGACCCCAGCTTCCGGGGACCATTGCTTTCCATGGATGGTCCCCCCTGGGGTGGGAGAAAGGGGTTTCATCCTCCTGGGGTGTCCCCCAAAACTTCAGTCATCCCCACTGCTGCAGGCAGCCTCTGGGGAGCAGAGCTGCTGGGGGGTGGGGGGGACTTGGAGGTGGAGAATGGAAATGCTCCAGGCGAGGGAATTGGTGTGTGGTGGGTGTAGACCTTGCTGGAGGGAGGTGCACTCTGAGGAACGTGGGAATCCTTGGGAGGTGTCCTTTCCCGGACAGGGTGGTCCTTCCTAGAGTGTGAGGTGGGTGTTCTTTGTGATGGGTCTTGCGGGGGCCTCCTTTCCCAGAACAGGGGAATTTTCCAGAAGCAGATCTACCTAGAGACGGGCCCAGTGCACTCAGCCACCCCTCTCTGCTGAGCTCCACTGTAGGCTGAGCTGACCAAGCTGCCCACTCCACCTCCAGGTATAACGAGGATGAGAAGAAGTGGGAGGGTGTCCTGCGGGAGATCGCCTACGCGGCAGGTGCCACCTTCCTACCTGTGCGCCTCAATGTGCTGCGCCTGACCAAGATGTGACCAGCTCAGAGGCCTTGAACTAAGCGCCCCTGCCGTCCTGCAGTGCTCACAGACCTGGCCTCGTGGGGGCTCCAAGGAGGAGGCCAGGAGAGGCTGAAGCGCCCCTGGATCCAGTTATGGTGCCCGAGGGGCTGCTTCATCCAGGAAAGGGAAATCCCTGCCTTGTCCTAGCTTTTGGGCAGGGCCAAGAAACTAGAGGCTTCTCCCGTGTCGCCGTATCCCTCCGGGTCTTCTTGGTCCATGAGCCAGAACCACAGGGGTGGATCCCTCCCAGGTGCACCCTGGCCCTGCCCCAGCCTGGCTGTGTGTGCCACGTAAGTCCCCACAGATGGGAGTGTCCCCATCAAGCACACCTTGCAGCGTGGATAAGTCTCCTTTGCTAAGAAGAATAAAGTGCCTTCTGAGCAAGCAGCTCAGGTCTGGAATCAGGTGCCAAGTTAGTGACCTGCTGGTTTGGAGATTCGGGGCTTCAGGGTTCTGCAGCTGGGTCACCAGGGTCGGTGGTCTCTGCCCTCCACGTGCTGTCTCCTCCACACTCTGTGTGTGGCCCTCCCTGAGGCCTAGAGCCCCCCCGCTCCTCAGCCGGCATAGACAAGCAGCAGGAGGCTGCTGGGAGACGGGGCAAGGAATGGCAGGCTGTGGTAGAAAAGTCTTTTATTCTGTCAGTCAGCCGCATCTGGCCCGGCTTGGGCCTGGGGCCCAGGAATAGCTGAGCAGAGCCTCTCCCCCCACCCCCCTCCCGCCTACTCCAGCTTCTCTTTGTCCTGCTTCTGCTCCTCCTCCAGAGCCAGGGTTCGCTCACGCTCCTTCACCAGCTGGACACCACAGTAGGTGACAGACAGGACGGCCAGCGTGGTCTGTGGGAACCCTGTGTAGGGAAGAAATTGTCGATGCCCCGGAGCAGTACCCCTTCCTCAGTGCCTCTTCTCTTCCCATCCCTCTCCCTGCTCGACTGGCCCTCCCTGCCGAGTCCCTGGGGCGCTGGGCGGGATAGGGGCATTTCAGAACGTCAGAGTCCTAGAGGTTGATGCCTGGCACGTTCTGTATCCCACACCCCTGTCCCTCACCTGTGAGTAGCAGGCGCCGGGCAACCAGCTCTGTGAACTCGAGGCTGTTCAGGCTCACAAGGTTGTACATGATGATAGCCCAGAAGTTCATGGCCCCAAAGAGGGCCCGCACCCTGCGGGACATCTGCTCCGACAGAGAGGCCTGCCCAGTCCAGGACAGCATTGGAAGCAGGACAAGAGGCCCAAAGGAAAGAGGACACGGTTGGTCATCAGCCTTGCCCACATGGCTACTCAGGTCCTGGGGGTACACCTGGGTCTCCCTCATTGTTAAACATGGGGAAACTGAGATCCAGAGAGAGGGTGAGGGCTGAGCAACACAGCCAGGCCCGGGTGCTCCGGGCCAGGTTCCCACAGGTGAGCCATTGTCCTGACAACAGGAGGGTGGTGGTGAGAAAGTTCTGGACTGGGGGACCAAGTGGTTGGACCACCCCAGAAAGCAGCGGTCCCCACCCTCCCCCGTGAACAAGCCAGTCCCAGCCCAGACCTTCCCTGCTCACCTCAGTTCGTGCTAGGGGCCCCCACTCTGCCAGCTTCTGTACCCAGAGCTCAAAGTTGAGGCCAAAGCAGTTAAGGGATGACCACAGGTAGACAATGTCACAAGGCCCGAGCCACAGAGTGGTGATAGCAAATGTGGCCACCGAGGCCCCTAGCTCTGGGATCACCTGGGAGTGCTCCCCACCAATGTGGTCATACACATATCTGCAGGAAAGACGGGAGAAGGGGCCGAAGGAGGTGTAGGAAAGCAGGTATGAGACGGGCAGAGGACACAACAGGGCAGCCCTCCTCAGCACTGTCACCCTGGGCACATTCAACAGCCCTGACCTCAGGTGGCTGCTCCTTCTCCTCTACCCAACTTCATGCAGTGGGGGACTCAGTCTCGGACAGCGTGTCCTCTCTGGCTCTGCTCACTTCCTCCCCAGGTGATCTCATCCACACCCCGCACTTCACGTCTGGCTCTACGCTTGCTCATGACCCCAAATCTGTGTCTTCAGCCCAGTTTCTCCTGACTTGTGTATCCAGCTGCTATGGGCATCTCACGTGGATGACTGATTCCCCTCCCTGCCCAAACCCCTCCACCCCCCTCTCAGTCACTGGCACCACCGCCCATTGCTCAGGCTATAAGCCCTGGCGCCCACTTGGACTCTCATTGGCACCTCCAAGCAAGCCAGCCTATTCTGTTTCTCCACTCGGCCCTGCCCGCTGCTCACCGCCTCCTCTACTCCCCAGTCGGGGTGCACATCTCTCACACTGATTAACGCAAGACCCTCTTAGGTGGTCTTCCCGCTTCTCTCTTTACCCCTACGGCCCATTCGCCACACAGCAGCCAGGGGCAGCTTTAGAGTGTAGCTCGAGTCACGTCACCTCCATGATCAGCCCCCTCAGTGGCCTCCCATCGCAGTTGGAGTAAGCTCCAGCTCCTTGCTCTGGCTGGGAGAGCCCCTGTAGCCCGGTTTCTGCCCCTCCCTGACCTCGTGCCTGCATTCTGCCCGTCTACCCCGCTGGCCTTACTGGCTTCAGACACACTCAGTCGGTTCGTGCCTCAAGGCCTTTGCAGTTGTCCCCTCTGCCTGGAATTCTCTTCCCAGATCTCCGTGTCACTTAGGACTCAGTTCACTTATCATCTCAGAGGAGCCCACCCAGAACCCAACGAAAGAAGCTTCTACCCTGTTGCCAACTTCTATCCCCTTACACATTCGTTATGTTTTCTTCATAACACTTACCACTCTCTAAAATTATCTTATTTGTTTGTTTACCTGTTTATGGTCTGTTTCTCCCCACTAGACTGTAAGCTCCATGAGTTCAAGGTCTTTGCCATGTTCACTGCTGTATCCCCAGTGCCTAGAACAGTGCCTGGCACATAGTAGGTGCTCAGTAAATATTTGTTGAATAAATTCAGTGGAAGACCCATTGAGTAACCAGCCTCTCCATTCCTTGACCTCCTCATTTCCAGTGTTTTTTTCCTCCACGCCACCTCAGCCACCCACGCCCATGGCCACGCCCCCAACTTTGTCACCACTTGAAATTTCTCTACTTCCTAATTCCCACTCTGCCCAGCCCCTCCTGAACGTCTGGCCCCTCAGCTTCAGTCCTTTAGTCCCATTGATCTTGTGGGACTTCACCACCGTCCTTAACAAGAGCTGACCTCAGGTAGCTGCTCCTCCAATGAGCTGTCATTATAAATAACCTAAAAACCCGTCTCTCTCACTTCCTCCTCTCACTCATCCGGGAGAGTCCAGTCGCTTACTGTCTCCTCACCCGCACCCAAGCAGCTAAGCCCTGATGGGAAAATCGCACATCTTCACACACTGGAGTCTGTAAACCCACGACCTGCAACACCAGCCAGCTCTCGATGCCGCGGTTTCCCTAGTCAGCTGCTTCTCCTGGGCCCTGCAGTGGCTGTGCCCTCATCCCTCCCGCGGGTGGGAGTGGGTGTGGGGGACCCGGGTGGGGCGGGCGGGGGAGGCCTGGGTGCTGCCTCCTTCCTGCCCCCAGCCCCGCAGCTCTCGGCTGATGGCTGCGCCACCTACCTCACGGAGGACACGTGGAATCCCTTACTTTTCTACGCTGACCTGCCATTCTTCTGTGTCCACACTGGCTCCTCCTCCTCCTCCCAAAGCCAGGCCTCTGCCTGGACCTGGATGCCGTGGCCTCCTCCCTCCCCAGGGACCTCGCTCCCTCAGTCACCCCCGCATGCTGCATCACCAGCGTCTTCCCTGTTGAGTAATTCCCCTCGGCACGTCCACTATCTCCCGTCCCTAAAACACCCCGCTCTCCCCAGCCGCTGCTCTGCCTTGCCCCTTCAGCCCCAGGCTTCTTCAGGAGTCGTCCGCACACCCCTGTAGCTCCTCAGCTTCCCTCCACTCCCAACTGCCCTTGCCTCTCCAGCCCAAGGCCGCATGTCACCAACACTCATCCTCAGTGTCCAGCTTCCTTGGGCCTGCGCAGCACCTGCCCCAGCCGCCCCACCATGCCTGATGGTCCTCCCTTGGCTTCCAGGGCATCCCTGGCCTTGATTCTCCTGCTCCTCTGACCACTCCTGTCCGCCCCTTCTGCTGGCTCTTCCTCTTCCCCCAACCAGAGTCCTCCTCGCAGGCCCAGTCTTGGTCGCCCCCTCTCTCCTCTTCTCACTCTACTCTCTCTCCTCGGGACTGATCCACTCCCAAGGCCGAAAGGCCACGCGCCCACACTCATGACGCTCAGAGCCCATCAGCCCCTGGGCTGCTCTGAACCCCAGACCCTCAGGCCCACCCACCTCGCTGACTCTCCACAAAGATGCTGCCCTCGTTCCGACTAGACACTCCTCACACCGAATCCCTCTCTGGAAACCAGCCCTCCGTCCTCCCAGGCTGCAGACAGGAATTTGGGAGTCATCGTCCTCTCCTTCCCTGTACCTGCACTGCAGGCCCCGTCCTGCCAAGGGTCCCTGTGGTGTGTCTCTACTCTCACCCCTGTCTCCACCTGCGGGGCCCTCTCCCGAGGCCAGACCTCTATGTCTTTCACCTAGACCTCTGCCACGACCTCCTCACTGCCCTCCTCGCTTCCTCTGGCCCAGGGGTGATCTTTAAAACCGTGGGCTGATCTTGGCACTGCCCTGCCCAGACACCTGGCAGGATGGCTGTGACCATCCCCCACTCCCAACTCACTTGCAAAGCCAGTCATTGATGCCACGGTCGAAGTGCCTGTACGGGGAGAGCAGATGGGTGTGACTCGGCCATTGGGCAGAGCTCCCCGGGCAAGGGGAAGAGGCTGGGGGATGGTGGGGACTCCAGGGGCCGTCTCCCCCGTCGGCACTCACGTTTCCCCGAAGACGTAGAGTGCTGTGATGCACTTTGGAGGCTGGGGGGGGTCCAGGTGGTCGAGCCGTGCCACGGTGTTGACGACGCCAAAGAGGACGGCTGCCTTCACCCAGTCGTACACCAGGTTTGAATAGGCGAGGCCAGCTGGGGACAAGGTGCCATCACTGCCTGGGGTTCCTGTGTCGGCCTCCCCTTGCCGACCCCCAATTACTGGGGGAGGTGCTGAAATTGGCCCTCTCTCATGGTCACTTTCTCTTCCCAGGTGCCAGGGGAGGTCCTTGCTCCTGGGCCCATCCCCACGGAGACCCCATCCCGTCACTTCCTGGGGGAGACACCAGGCCCTGACTGCCCCATGGAGACCCCATCACAGCTGTGGAAATCAGCCACAGCCCGGTGAAGCGGAGCAGGCTCTGTGGGATACTGCTCCCGCCTCACAGGACAAAGCCAACGCCAAGTCCCATGCGTTTCAAAGGATAAGTCCCTGGTCTCCCACCCTTAGGTGCTGTGCCCCCAGGGCCTCGGCTTCCCCAACTGTGACACCCTGTGGGAATGCAGATGGTCTGTCTTCCTGGGGTGGCAGCCCCAGCCCTGGTCCCTGCTCTGGGGACCCACCGAGGGCACTGTCTGGGAGGCGGTTGACGAACTTGAGGTCACCGGGGATGGTGAGGATGTAGAAGAAGTGAAAGAAGATGTCCACGGCCATGATGGCCACCACGCTGAGGCCCGCCTGGGCCCGGATGCGCCACAGCTCGCCCTCGGGCCTCACTGGCTCCGCTTGGCTCACCTGGGGGGATGCGAAGTGTCTGAGGGGAGAGGCGAGTGCCGACTGAGGGCAGGGGCAAGCCCTGCCGGAGGAGCCCTGTCTGAGCGGCGTGGGAGGAGACACAGCTTCATCCAGGGGTCCTGCCTGAGGGTGGAGACACAGCCCAGCCTGGGCAGACCCGGTTCTGTCCTGGGAGCCCCGTTTGAGTGGGCGGGGAACATCCACAGCCTGGGAGTCCTGTCTAAAGGAGGAGGCACATCTCCACCCTGCGATCCCTGTGGGAGGGGGAAAGGTGGCCCCGTCCTGGGGTCTGAGGAGGGAGGGGAGACTTGGCTTTGTGCAGGAATCATGCCTGAGGATGGGGACAGCCTATCCTGCCCGGAGGGTTCTATCTGAGATGGGAGCCCCCGTCTGAATAGGGAGATCCAGCCCTGTTCTGGAAGCCCACAGGTGTCCCCTCACCTGGGTGTGGAAGCGATCAAAGGTCATGATGGGCCCAAAGAAGAAGAAGGGCAGGTAGAAGTTGTACTTGAGCAGGTCAGCTAGGGAGTAGCGGCGATCAGGGTGGGCACAGCTCTCCAGCGCAAAGCTGGTGCAGCGCAGCACTGTGAAGCCACTGCCCCCCTGAAACAGCACCTCTTGTAGATCAAAAGTGCCTGTCACAAACCCGCTCTGGAGGGGAGAGAACAGGCCATGAGCTCACCAGGGAGCCTCCTGTCTCTGGGAAAAGCCCCCCAGCTTCCCACAGGGCCCAACCTGGTCCCACCCCTCCCTCTCTTCCTGAGCCGGTTGACACTGGCCACTGCTCTATCCCGGCAATGTGACAGAGCAGAGGACAAACTGCACATGTTCCTTCGGTACAGGTGATCGCCTTGTGGACAGCATGCTCAGAGGCTTGAAGACAGGTGGGAAAGTGAAGGAGATGCTTGGGGCACTGGGGAGGCAAGGGCTCCGGATGGAGTGAGAGGCTGGGATCGGATGCCCGCACCCTCCACCCCTGCGCCACTCCAGTGCACACCTGCCACGAGATGAGGGGGTCCATCTTGAAGGAGGCCAGGCTAGCCAGGCCCAGGCCGAGACAGAGCCAGGGCTGGCCCAAGAGTGAGGCCACGTAGAGGCCCACACAGTGACCAAGCAGCAGCAGCAGGTACCAAGGGCCCATCGTGCCTGCCACGGCCAGAGCCCCGTACACAGCGTACACCCAGGAGCGGAGCTGTGGACAGAAAGAGGGCTTCGGTTAACTATCTGTGTAAGGGGGGGTGACCCCAGGATAGAGTTCCCACAACCCCTGTGGCTACAGAGGAGTGGACAGGGGGAGGCTGGGTGGCCTAGGTCCCGCTCACCTGGGGGGCCACCATCGTGCAGAGTTTAGCAAACAGCACATGTCCCGAGAGGGCGAAGACAATGATGTTGCGGAAGGAGGTGAACCACATCACCCACTCGAAGTCAGCCACATCCTGGGCAGTCCAGGCAGGAGGAGGTGGGGCGGTTAGGGTGGGAGAGGGGGCAGGACAGGCTGGCACCTGGCTGCGCAGAGCCCCAGCACCTTCCTGGCCCTCATGTTCTTCTTATGCATTCGCTGAGAGCAGCAGCTGAGGTCCCTGCATTCCCCTCTGAATAGGTAGAGAGGAATGGGGGGCCCCGTGTGGGCTGCCCTGCCCCCAAAGTGCACCTCTGCTGAGCACATTGCCTGACATCCCACCATTATTGCTTTGTCGCTGGGAGGGGCGCTGCCGGAGGCCCCTGCCAACGCTCATCTAGATACATGTGACCCATTTCCTAAATGGGGAGGGGCCCATGGAGAGCTGAAAGCATGGAGACCCTCGCGCTGTGAGGTGCCCTCTGTTGCATGAGAACATCTGAACAGTGGAGACTGGCAAGGGTTTGGGATGGGAGAGATGTGCAGGGCTCAGGGACCCCAAGCAGGGACCCCAGGGTGTGGGGAACCTACCATCTTCCGGCCAATGTACTCCCAGCCGGGTCGCACGGACTCTCGGAAGGACTTCCTGTGGGCCCCATCTGAGAACAGAGTGTGGCCTCAGGGAGAAGGGCCCTTCACGTCCTCGCCCCTGCCTTCCCCACGGACAGGGCTGCCCTCCACCCTGGGGCACGGGAGTGGGGAGCGGGTCTGGGTCTCTCTTGTTCTTCGTCTGCTTCTCTCTGGGTCTCGCCTCGCTGGGCATCTGGGTCCAGGTCCGACTGTGTCCCTGAGTGTCTGAGTGTCTCTGTCAGTATCTCTGCATCTCTGCCACCCTGTGACTGCACCTGGCTCCGCCCAACCCCCAGGGCCTAGGGGGTACCCCGGGTCTAGAGGCCATGAGTGTCTGGCCTTGCTGGTTGGAACCCGGAGGCCCCCAGGGGAGGAAGGGCCCCACCCCCTGCCCTGGGCCCAGCTGTTACCTTGCGAAGCCTCGAGGAGGCCCCGGCCAGCATAGGCCAGCGCTCCGCTCAGCACCAGGGAGTAGAGGCCCAGCTCAGCCGCAGGCAACGCTGTCTTGATGCCCATAGCCTGGACAGGGCTGGGGGACACGGGTCGGGTGAGGGAACAGCAGCTGCCAGCCCTGCCTGGCCCTACCTCATGGTCCTCCACTGGGGTGCTGGGGACCCACTCTGAAGAGACTGCCCCACCTGCCCCCTGGGGACCTTGGGCCATCCCTCTCCCTGCCCCCTGCCCAGCTACCCAGCACAGGCGCCCTATCCTAGCTGCTGCTGTGGTCCCCACCCTCCCATTCGGGGCTCACTCAGCCACCTTACTCACCTCCACTGACTGCTGCATACCTGCAGGTGGGCCGGTCCCTACCCTCTGTGCGGACCTTCCATGTGGACAAACCTTATCTCTATCACCTCAATCAGGTGTCTGCCCCAGGTTCCTCAGTGAGCCTCCCTCAGCTCCTGACAAAGGCCCAGCTCCCTCCAAGTCACCTTCTCCACTCCCTCCCTCCCCACGCCGTCCTTCCTTCCCTGACAGCCCGTGACCTCCCGGGTCCTGCCCCTGTTGCCAAGCCTCCATCCTTCTCATTCAGCCTCTAGCCTCTCACTGACCCCCACCCCCCCCCCCCAAGCCCGTGCTCTCCAGCCTGTCACATTCCTGGTCCCTGCCTGTGTCCGTGATCACACTGCCCCACTCTCCCAGTGCTCTCTATGTTCAGGTCCTGGGTGCTGGCCGGGGCTGTGCTATTTGAGGAGGTGCCCTGGCCGAGCAGGCAGGGCCAGG
Organism: Eulemur rufifrons; assembly: GCF_041146395.1. Classification (NCBI taxonomy): domain Eukaryota; kingdom Metazoa; phylum Chordata; class Mammalia; order Primates; family Lemuridae; genus Eulemur; species Eulemur rufifrons. The sequence goes on from NC_090989.1 coordinate 148,659,467, forward strand.
CAGGCACCGGGGAGGGCACTGGCTGCTGTCCAAGGTGCTGACCGGAATCAGGCCCAGCGGAGCCTGGCCACTCCGCCTGCCTGCTGGGGCCTAGCTTGTCCCCAGGAGTCCTGCTGGGCCATCCCTGGGCTTCACCTAGGACCCGTGCCCTTCCTACACTGCATCAGCCTGGCCCAGGGTCTTCCCAAGGGCTCCATGAGTACAGACTCAGGGCCCAAATTAAAGGGAGGAACATGCCTAGGCACTTCTCAGGCTGAGCTGGGCCAAGAGGTGGCTGATGTAGCCCTGTCTCCCACCCCAGACCCTCCCCCAGATCTCCACCACCAGCCCTGCAGCCAGCTCTCCGGGGCCTCCACAGTCGACACTCCCCTTATCGGACAGTTGGGGGGAGGTCACGGGCCAGAAAGGGGCAGGGCCCTGTCAAGGTCACACAGTGAACCTGGGACGGGCTTCTGTCTGCCTCCCTTCAGGACCGGGTATTCTCAGTGAGCCTGCTGGAGTCTTAGATAAGAGGGGACCCTCGCTGCCCCTGCCCACGCCAGGGGCTGCCTGACTGCTGCGCTGCCGGCCTGAGGGCTGAGGCACCTCCTCAGCGTCTGGGTGGGGGTAGGGAGGCCCTGGGGATCAGGTTAATGGAGCAGGAGCCCGAAACCGGAGCAGGAGCCTGAAACCAGAGCCCGCGAAATAGCTTTGTCAGCTGCCTCCCACTCGCCACTTTCCAATTTTAGCTCCCCATGGCCGACGCAGGGTGTCCCCAGCGAGACCTCGGTGAAGAGCTGGCCCCCAGCCTGGGGCCTCTCCTGATAGACCCCCGGACCTGGGCTGGCCTGTGAACATAGGGGTGTCCCCTTGCCCCTGGTCCTGCCTGCCTCAGATGCACCTGGGGTAAAGCCCACTTTGGGACCTGTGATCTGGGAGGAGGGGCCTGGGTGGACCCTGCAGGTCTCAAGGGCCCCAGAGTAGCTGCATCCCCAGCTGGCACTGACCTTGAGGAGGCTGCGAGGGACCCTGGCACACTGCCCACCTCAGGGCTCCGGGGTCCTGCGTCCAACCGTGCGTCCGTCTGACCAACTGAGCTCCAGCGCCACGGTGGGGTGTGTCCAGGTCTGGGGTCCCCACCCCCTCGAGGCTATGTGTGGTGAGTGGTGACAGCGGGAGAAGGAGGGGGAGGAGGAGGTGGCCTTCCTGGAGCGGAGCTGAGCGGAGTGGAGCAGAGCCGAGTGCTGCAGAGCTGCTGGCCACAGGGAGCCGCAGGGAGGATCCTAGGGGGGGTTGGGGGAAAAGGGGCTGCCAGCAGCATAGGCTCCGACAGGGACACCTGGGCCTCACTGCAGCTTGCCTCCCCTGGTCCCTAGAGAGCCTGCGCCTCCCTCTCACTGCTAGCCAGGACCTCCTCTTCCAGGAAGCCTTCCTGGCAGCCCCACCAGCATCTCCAGGCTTGTAAGCCCTGCCCCCACCACACACTCACACATAGGCACACGTTGTCACGGCTCAGCTCCATGGATTCCAGCCCCTACCTTTGCACGTGACCTCCCAAGGGCTGCCCCAGGGCAGACTCATCTAGCCCCCTGCCCTGGTCCTTTGCATTATGCCAAGAGTCCCGGCTGGCCAGGCATCAGTGCCTGAGGCAGGACTGACTTGCCTACTGGGATCAGAACTGCCATGGAACATGGGCTGAGAGGGGCTCCCCTACTCCAGCCTTGTCTCATAGGGAGTTCTCTGGATGGAGGGGTGCTAGCAGGGGCACTTGGCAAGGCTTGAATAGGTACTTAAGAGTGGCTGGCATCCTCTTGATGGCGGAGTGGGGGCAGACAGGAATGTCCCTAACCAACTGGAGTTCCTTGCGGGGGCAGGGCCCTCACTCTGGAAAGGGGACGCCAAGGCCTCAGCCCTGGCTACCTGATGGGGAGGGGTATCCTGAAGCCCCCCCTCCGCCCCGCCCCCCCGCCCCACTGCCGAGAGGTTAGGAACCTCTGATCATCCCTCTTTGGAATGAGACCGAGTCTAGAAAAGCTGTATGTGTTCATGGCATGTCTGTGGAGGCCTGTTCATGTATGTGCTCCAAGGGAGGGCCTGGGGGGAGACGAAGCTTTGTGACTGCAATCACGGGACAGCTCCTGGAGCCCCTGCTCACCCTGACCCCAACATGGGCTCAGCTAAGGGTGGGAGAGGAAGGTGCCGCTCCCCTGCCAGCAGCGGCCCTACTAGAGCCTGAGTGAGGCCTGGGGCAGGGAGAGGGGTTGCACTTAGGTGCTTGGGCAGTGAGCTTCCTCCCAGAGGAAGCAGTGAGGAGACCCCGACACACACACCCCACACAGATGGCACAGAGGTCCGTGTCGGTGGTTCCCGACCCCGAGAAGCAGGAAGAGCGCCCACTGCACAGTGTGGGGCTGGGTTAGGGCTGTGGTCTGGGTAACGGGCCTTGGAGGAGGCCGGTGTCGGGGAAGGAAGGGACCTGAGACAGACTGCAGGGGCTACGGAGGGCTTCCTGGTGAGGGACCCAGTTGTTAGAAGAGGAGTAAGTTAACCATAGTAGCCAGGATGTACATGGATTCACTTTTTAATGTCACCACAACCCACAGGAAAGGTTTTACCATTATCCCCAGTTGGTAGAAGAGGAAACTGACGCACAGGAGCTTAAACATTTGGGTCAGCTCCATATGTTTCTGGAACTGATTGCCCTGCAGGGGCAAGAACCCTGCTCACCCACACGGGGCGGGGGGAGGGGGTGGCTGAGACCAGCCTAGGCCAGCCATCCGCCTGGTGCCCTCAGAGACTCAAAGAGAATGGCTCAAGGAAGCAGAGTGTTTGGGTCCAGGATTAAGAAAACAGGTTCAGCCAACTGACTTGAGCTGGTGTGAACCACTTCTCTGTGTGTGCACTGCAGCCCGGCCTCGCTGGGTTCTTGGGGGGATCTTGTGACTCACTCCATGACAAGGGTCTAGCTCACTGATTACTCACAAAGAGAGGCTGTTAAAGAGCCACGGACCCCAGACTCCAGAGGTCCAGAGAGGCAGGACTCACACACAGCAGTGAGATGCTCCCCCGTGACCCCACGCGGTGAGGTCTGCAGGGAGTTTGGCATGTGGGGTCGGCAAGTGGGGTGGAGTGCCAGGGAGCCCCCTGGATCTGGGGCTGGACAGTGTGAGGGTGGCAGGAGGGGAGGTGCCTGGTGTGCCCCACAAATGAGGGGCAGGAAGCTGACTGGGCTAGGACCAACACAAGGCCCAGGGTCAGCTTCCCAAATGCCACAAGGGCCACTGGGAAAGACGTGGTGGGGAGGGGGCCTACCCTACTCTCTCAAACCTTAGAGCCCCTTTTCCATTTTCAAATTTCAAACATTTCTGTTGTTGTTGTTTGTTGCTCAAAGTAAAAATGTAGCTTCTGTTTGTGTGTGTGTGTGTGTGCAGTTGTGTTTTGTATCAGTTCTCTGTGTGTGTGGAGTCAGCATGTATATGTTTTATGGGTTTTTTGTTTGTCTGTTTGTTTTGTTTTTCCTTTAGAGACAGGGCTCTCTCTGTCACCCAGGCTGGAGTGCAGTGGTGCGATCTGAGCTTACTGCGACGTCAGACTCCTGGCCTCAAGTGATCCTCCTGCCTCAGCCTCCCAAAGTGCTGGGATCACAGGTGTGAGCCACTGTGCCCGGCCCTGTTTTGTGTTGTATGTTGTTTATGACGTGTTTGTTGTGTGTGTGTGTGTGCTGTCTGTAAGGCTCAGGGCTGTAGGAGACACAGTACAGGCAAAAGCACACCTGCGCAGAGGGGGGCAGAGGGAAAGACTTCTTGTGCGAAGGGCTGGCTGTGGGCTTTCGGGGAGCGGGGAGGGGAGGCTGGTTCTGGCAGTGGGATACAGGGGTCCAGAGGAGCATCCCCTGCAGGCCACCCTGCCCTGGGCTCCTGGGAGCAGGAGAGGGGCCCAGTGGCAGTGGAATGTGTTTGAGTCAGCCTGAGCCAGGCTGCCATCTTGCCCAGCTCAGCTGTGGTGCCCCAGATGCCCCGCTAGGGACAGTGGCCAAACCACATCCACTGCTCAACCAGGTCTCACTTGTCAGTGCTGGCACCTGAGCACCCAGACCCGCAGCGCCTGCCTAGGGTGCAGCCAGGGGGGGGTCCTCCTGCGAGGTCACTCCACCACCTGCCTCTGTACTTGCTCCTGCCCCTCTACCCTCCAGGGCACCTGCACCCTCCTTAACTGTCACCCTGTGGCTCTGGGCAAGGACCTTGGTGTTCTCATCCGGCCCCCCTGCTGCCCACCTGCCTGAGGGATGGGGAGGTCATCCTCAGGGCCCCAGGGACAGGTGCTGCTGCCCGGGGGCGGGGGGCATTGGCACTAACCTGGCTGTGCCACTCCCCACCTGGCCCACCTGGGTTAGATTCCTCAGGGCCCCAATCCTTGGCCCCATTGACATCCCCTTCTTCCCTTAAAAGTACCCCTCCCAAGATCTCCTGGGCCTTCTCCCCTCCCTGTCCCTTCACCCCAGGGAGAGGTAAAGGACACACGGCTCCCTGATAGCCCCCCTACACCCAGATCTGGTCAAGGAGCCTGGGAGCCACAGCAGGGACAGGGGCAGGCAGGAGGCCCCATGGTGCCACCTCTGTATCCCCCAGCCCCCCACAGTGCTGGCATGGAGCTCTGTTTCCCACGCCCCTCTCACTGGGCCTGGAGCGCCCAAGGAAACAAGTCAGATTCACCTCCAGGCCCCTCCCAAGCCTGGAGAGGCTGCATGCAGTTGGCACTCACTGACTGGCCGCACGGAGTGCTGACCTGTGCCGAGTCTGCCTCTCTCCCCAGCTGACCTGGGAGTTCCTGGAGATGAGGACTGTGTCCGCCTCACTCCGCACCTCCGTGCCTAGGGCAGAGGAGCTGCTCAGCAGCACTTGCTGAACTAACGGAGGCAATACCAAGAGCTACCATTCACCGAGCTCCCACTGCGTGCGGCCTCCTCCAAGCACTTGACACTTTCTAACTCAGTGAAGCCTGCAGAGGATTCTAATGAGGCAATGGAGCAGACCCGGTCTAACCAAGCCAGGAGTGCTGGTGGCAGACGTGACAGGGACCCCTGGCACACAGCACCATGGCCCCACAGTGAAGCTCTCAAGGTTGCCTGTAGAATCTGTAAACTGAAACACTCATCTTTATATTCAAAGTCAGCTGAAGCAAGATGCCAGCTAACCAGTTTACTCAAAAATGTCCAGACAAGATTTACTGTGCCATCGTTTTTCTGTCCCCTCTCTCTTATGTAAATCTTTTTATTATTGTGGGACGAAATCGATCTATGGATACCTGTTCCTTGTACAGAAATAAACAGCAAGCTAATAATGAGCCTAATGTCTTTGAGTTATTCTTTGACACCTGTAATAGCCCTCTTAGGAAGGTGTCTATTACTGTCCCCATTTTATAGATGAGAATGTGGAGGCTCAGGAAGGTTAAGTAACTTGCCCAGGGCCACACAACTGCAAGTGGAGAAAGAAATCAGCTCCAGGTACCCCAACCTGTTCAGAGTCTGTGGTCTGATGTTCCCTCCTCTCTCAGACCCCTCCCTAGCCGGGAGGGGCAGCAGAACCACTCTGGAGAGGTGAGGGTGTCGGTCACGCCACCCTGCACTGCCCTGGGGTGACCTTGAGGAAGGATGGCTGGTCCTATGCCTGCTTCTCTCTTGCAGGAACTCCCCTGAGGACCAGAGCCTGCACCCCCCACACTCAGGTCACCCTCTGGGGCTCCCTGCTGCCTGCAGAAGGTGCCACTACACGGTCTGGCATTCAGACTCTGCGTTTGGCCTGCTCCTTGCTGTCACACAACGTCCCCTCCCAACACAGGTCCTCTCACTCCAGGTGCTCTGCCTGGCCATCTCCCCTCACAGGGAGCCAGGGAGAAACTCTTCCTTCCCAGAGACCCTTACGACACCATCAGAATCATGACCTCATCCCGACGACCTTCGCTCCACCTTGCTGTTACCTGATGCAGTCGGGGGCTCCCTGAGTGGGGGATGGGGGTGGGGGACGTCCCTGAGGAAGGGCCTGAGAAGCCCCAGGTGGCTTTCTGGGGGAGGGGGTGTTTTCAAACTATGTGCACCTGCATCTGTGTGTTGCTGCACAAGCAACACACAAGTGACTGTGTCTTCACACGTGGGGATGTGTGTCCATGTCCACACACACGCACGCAGCTGCACGCTCCTGAAGCTAGGTGTCCGTGTGCACCTGCATCTCTGTGCCGGCCTGCGGTGCACGTGTGTAGCCAGGGCGTCTGGGTTGGGGTGTGTGGCTATGGGTGACCTCCTTGGGGCCACCCTTCCCTATCGCTGTAACTGCAGCTGAGAGGCGGTGACACTGTGACAATCACAGAGAGGCATGGGGGGCCTGGGGTCTACCCGAAGTAGCCTTCCCAGCTCACCACGGCGAGGGTGTGGCACCGTACCTTCGCCTGGACCCACTGCCTCAAAACCCTTCTGCCCAGAGCTCTGGCTGAGCCCCACTCTGCCCTCTGCCACCAGCACCCACCAGCTGCAGCCTGGGGAGCAGGCAGGTGACCCTTGGGGCAGCTGGCTAGGGGCAGAGCTGCCCAGTGTGGGCGGGCACACTGGCCCTGGGTCATCTGCTCAACTGCCGGACCCTGGTTCTGGAGTCAGTCAGCGTTAAATACCAGCTCAGCTTCTTTCTGTGAGCCTCAGTTTCTTCATCTGTAAAATAGGGTGCAATCCTGGGTTATTAGAGGACTAGGTGGGCCAGGGTTCCACAGTAGATGCTCACTCGGTGGGAGCTGCGGTGATTATGAAAATAATTATTATTACAAGTCTGAGGGTCGGCATCTGAGGAAGAGCCCTGAGGAGTGGGCTGACAAAGTGGCTGAAAGCATGGTGCCCCAAGTCTGTGGAGGGTGGGGATGGCCACAGGGTGGGGGTTGGGGGCAGGGTGGGGCTGCATGGCATGGGGGAATGTACCCAGCCTGGAGCACCGAGGCTGTCCCGTGTGCCATGCCGGCATACAGGGTCCCCCAGCTAGGCCCTAGGACAAGGGCATTGAGCACCTGCCCGAGGGACCCCAACTGTCCGCTCACAGCTGCCTTGCTGTCCCAGAGCTCTTGCCGATGGCTGCTGGGCCTCTTCTCCTGCTATAGCCAAGCCTGCCCAGGCTCCCTGCAGCGTCCCACCAGGGCTTCTCCTTTGCCCTCCTGGCCTGGGACGTTGGCTTCGGTCATTCCTGAAGAGCCTCTTCTGGGAGAAGAGGCCGGGCGGCTGTCCCGGGCTGGCTTCCTGGAGCAGATGCAGTCCTCAAGGTACAGCCTCATCCTCTCAAGATCTGAGGCTGCCCTCCCTGGCCAGGCTGACACTGAGCTGTCATCCTATTGCTTGTCTGCCTTCTGCTGTCGCAGGGCCTGCAGGAAGACCCCTTTCACCTGGCCCAGGGTCTCGTGGTACATCCGGAAGTCCTCCTCCTTTCCCCGCAGGACACTGTCCAGGGCAGCCTTTAGCATCTCATTCTCCTCCACCTGGATGGCCAGCCTGGACCACAGGAGACAGGGCTCAGTGTGGCCTGAGCTGGCACACGTGCGGGTGGACGGAGGCCCTGGGGGTAGGGCTGCCAGCATGGCTGCTCTTCGGGCTCAGGGTTCTCCCTGACCCAACCCCTCTTCCCACAGACCCTTGGGGGACGCCACGTGGGATTCCTGTCTGGGTCCACCCACAGCCCCGGGCCTGGCACCCAGCAATGTCAGCTGCCTCAAGGACGAGTACTAATTTGTAGGGGTCCACCCTCTCTCCTTTCCCATTGCTGCATTTGATCTTGAAGGGTTTAAATGAGTTAAGGAAAGTGGGTTCAGCAACCCACACTTGATAAAATTTCTCTTGGAACTATGGATCATCAGGGTCATGGCTGGGGCCCTCTGCCCTCTGAACTGCAGGCCTAGAACCCAGGCCCAAGCAGGACCAGCCTTTTGGGCAAACAGAAGTCAAACGTGCAGGGGAGGGACATGGTCCCTCTCCCATCGAGGCACCTCCACCCAGACAACCCTACCCTTTCAGGAAGGTGGGCAGGGGAGCACCTGGTAGTCAGCTCCTCCATCTGGGATTCCATGGGCACATTGGAGAGCTGCGCAAAGGATGGGTCCTTCTCGCTCCCGGTCGGGTTGGGCCTGGTGTTAGAGGCGGGCAGACCTGCAGGGCAATAGCAGCCACTTTCTGTGATGGGGCCACAGCCCTATGCTAACACCTTCCTTCTCCTCCCTTCATTGCCAGTGTCTGCTTTCCCACTTGTGCACCTCCTCTGGGTGCAGGACAAGGGCTGCCTCCCGCCAGAAGCCCTCCCTGATGCCTGCTCTGCATTCCCCGACCCTGGTTCTGGCCTCTGCTCCAGCCCCGATGGCCTGCTTTGTACCAGGCTGGTTCCTCGTCTCACCATCTCCATCTTTACACTCCACAGGCTTCTGGTAATTTGCTTCCAACAAGGGAAGCCAGGGGGGCCTGGGGCCTGGCCTGCAGGCCAAGCCAGCATCTAGGCCACAACTGCACCTGATGCTGTCACACCACTGGGCCCCCACCAGTCCCCATCCAGGCCAGGAGCTCCATGCTAGGAAGCAGGGGATCGTGGTGGCTGGGGTCAGGGGCGACAGAATGCTCAGAAAAAGAAGACAAAGTCCAACTTGTGTGGAACCTGGGCAAAATCACGGCATGGGAAAAACTCTGTGCTGCAAAGGCCCTCGGGGGTGGTGTGGCCCACAGGAAATCGCCTGGCATCAGCAGACCCGGCCTCACCCCCTGGCCTCTCTGAGTTGGTTTCCTCGCCTGAAAAAAGGGGATAATAGTTTTTGCCTCTAGAACTTTGTCAGGCCTCAATGAATTCACATTTGGCCCTCAAGGTCCTGTGTGACTGGACCACTTCCTCAGCACCCCCTGGCTCCTCCCGCCTCACCTCACACTCCCTCCCCCCTCCCCCTGCCTCACCACCTCCTCCTCCAGCTAAGCCCCCACCAAGGTGCCTTTGCACTTGCTCTTTTCCCAGGTTCCTGCGCGCCACACCCCTCCCCTTCCCCATCTCTGCCCAGGTGTCTGTCTCCCCCACGGAGTGGAACAGCCACTGCAGAACCCAGTCTTTTTCTTCTACAGATTGGCCAGGCGGAGGGGGGAGGTGGTGGGGCTATGCTCCCCAGATGGGCAGTGCTTTGCCCATGTCACAGGCCAGCAGGTGGCAGAGGCCACATGGGCACTTTCTCTCAGGCAGTTGCCCCTCACTGTCCAAGCAGGACCAAAGTGGTTTTCCTGCTGTGGCTTAGCTGTCATTGGATGGAAGTCTGGCTGCCCAGCAGGAGGTGAGCACAAGGCCTGGAGATACTACACTCCTAGCAGACATGTCCCTCAGGGTCCGGGAGGGAATATGTCACATTCCCCAGCACCCCTTCTCAGCCTGGACTCTCAGAAGCTCCTGGGCCTTGCTGGTGGGAGAGGAGAGAGCAGGCAGCCCCAGCTCCCCCTCTGTGCCCTACTCCTGGCACATCCTTCTGGAACCTTCTGACCTCACGTGGGCTGGGCACTGAGAATGAGGGTCTGAGCATCCTTGGCCGGGGAAGGATGGGGGATGTAGGGGGTGTTGAGAGACAGCGCAGTAGCGGCAGCAGCCTCTTGACTGGGGAGGGCCTGGGAGGGGGTTATACCGGGCCTAGCCCCTCCACGCTGGAGCGTCCTCCTCCCTGGAGTAGCCATCCCAGAGACGGCTTCTGGCCATGGCACTCTGCACCCTCAGCTCGCCCCAGCCCCACAGGATGCTGACGCTGCTGGTCTGGAGACGGCACCTTGAGAGCCACTGTGTTAGAGCAACAGACCTGGTAGTCAAGGACAGCATTCCCCAGCTTCCCCCTGCAGCTGGGTGTGCTCCTGTGTCTGGGACCTGGGCGGTGGGATGAGAGCAGAAGTGACGCATGCAACCTTAAAAGGTAAGGAGCCGGGCCGGGCGCGGTGGCTCACGCCTGTAATCCTACCACTCTGGGAGGTCGAGGCGGGTGGATCGTTTGAGCCCAACCTGAACAAGGGTGAGACCCCGTCTCTACTAAAAAATAGGAGGAAATTAGCTGGGCAACTAAAAATATATGGAAAAAATTAGCCGGGCATGGTGGTGCATGCCTGTAGTCCCAGCTACTCAGGAGGCTGAGGCAGTAGGATCGCTTGAGCCCAGGAGTTTGAGGTTGCTGTGAACTAAGCTGACGCCACGGCACTCACTCTAGCCTGGGCAACAGAGTGAGACTCTGTCTCAAAAAAAAAAAAAAAAAGAAAGAAAAAAAAAGGTAAGGAGCTGGTTGTCTCCTTCCCGTCTTCCTTTCCTGCTGCTGGTGGGGAGCTCAAGTGGCCATCTTAGACCAGGAGATGGAAGCTACATGTTGAGGGTGGTGGAGCCACAAGACAGAAGGAGTTTGTTTTGGGTCCCCAAACCTGTGGAGAGGCTGCTTCAGCCCTACTTATACCAGCGTGACTGCCGCTGGAGGACTCTTCTCCTGCTCCAGCCACTACTGCCATGCTCCCCCGCAGACCAGCTTTGAGCCGAGTCAGCTTAGGACAGAGGGTGGAGGGCTGGGTGGGGGTGGCAGAGGAGGTGGTGGCTGAGGGCCTTCAGCAGAGGCACTGCCACTTCACGGTAAGGGCTCACAGGTGGCCGGAGCAGGCCCGTGGGCTGATGAAGCTCCGGGGCTGGGTTCTGATGGGGAAGAGGCCACCCAGCGGCAGGCACAGGCAGAGCCCACCTGATGGAGGCTCTGCTTCCCACGCTCTCACTGAGGGTGCTGGACAGTGCAGCCCCACACTGGGACCCCTGCCCTGGCCCCTACCTGTTTTGTTCCTGGGGGTCGCTCTCTGCAAGGCTGGTGCCCTCCCGGGCTCCAGGCGCATCTTCTCCAGATGTTGCTCCAGCAGCACGGTGCGCTGCCGCTCCTCCTGCAGCTTCCTCTCTGACTCCAGCAGCTTGCTGTTGCTCTCCTCCACCCTGGCGACGAGACAGCAGGGATGCCACACCCCCGGCAGGCAGGGCAGCCCCCACCCCACCTGCTCAGGCTCTCAGGGAGGTGGGCACAGCTTACACTGGTGGGGAAGGGACTTGGTCCTCTTGATTTTTATTGCAGTAAGACAGGAACATGCATTTAAAAATCATATAGTTCTCTCCAAGACTAAAATGACAAAATTGGCAGCCCCTTCCCAGCCCCATCACTCTAATTCCTGCACTCCAGAAGCGGTCACTTGTAACACTTTTAGCTGTTTCTTTTAATATTTACTGCCATATTTCTATAGATGCTTATGCTGCTATTTTTAAGATTTAAATATAGTCTTTTAACTTCCTGTCATGCAAGATGAGAATTTAGTTTATTTTAGTACTCTCCCCCCTCCCAAACAGAATCACCTCTGCACTTGTTTTTGGCCAAATTGATATTAAGTAGTGTGTCGGTTTTCTATCACACCTGTAACAAATCACATGTTCTAACACGTAGCACATTAACAATCGCATTTCCTTTCTTATTTAGCAGCTTAATGCAAATCTATTATCTTGCAGCTCTGTAAGTCGGATCTCTAGCAGGCCCAGCTGGTTTCTCTGCTTCAGGCTCCACAAGCTGAAATCAAGGTGCTGGCTGACCTGGGCTCTCATCTGGAGGTTTTGGGGGAGAATTCACTTCCAGGCCCATCCAGGGTGTTGGCAGAATCCAGTTCTATAGTTGAAGGACTGAGGTCACTGTGTCTTGCTGGCTGTTGGTCAATTTCAGCATCTAGAGGCCACCCTGCCCCCTCCATCTTCCAAGCCAGCTAGATTCCCTTAGAACGCTTTGAATCTCTCTGACCTCTGTGACTTCTTCCACAGCATCTCTCTGAACAACCCCAGGTGGAGAAATTTCTCTGCTTTTAAGGGCTCAAGTGATTAGGTTGAGCCCATCCAATAATCCAGGATAATCTTCCTATTTTAGGGCCCATAACAATAATTACATCTGCAAAACCCCTTTTGCCATGTAGCATAAAGCACTGACAGGCATAACAGCAGGGAGCAAAAGGCACGGCTACCAAAATCCTGTCTACCACAGGGGTACGTGAGGACAATTCCTCAGAGCCAAAACACGCAGCACACTAATGATCACAGTTCCTTTCTTACTTGTTTGCTTTTCCTGGAGTTAGTGATTGCCTTCTGCTTATCGTTTTGTTTTGTATATGCCCATCATAAATTCACGGGCCTTGAAGACCTTTTTATGTGGTTATTTCACATGAAGGATTTGCTTAATCTCACTGGGACTTGTGCTTAGGTCCTTCCTGTGGCCAGGCATGGCATTCCAGACTCCGGTGATACTAAAGGTTCAGCCGCAGGGCTGAAACTCCCAGAGATCTAACACAAACAAAGGGTCACACGCACACGTGCACATGACGGTATTGAAATTGACGGTGTTTAAGGAAGTGGTCTTTCCACCTTGGTGAAGGGTCAAAAGGAACACAATGGCAACAATTTTGAACAGTATACAACTGCTAACACAAAACTGCATACGAACATAGTATACAGCTACTAACACAACAGACTGAAGCATGTTCTTTGAAAATGTATTTGCGAAAGCAAAAACCCCAAACAACCTAAAGGCCCATCAACAGGGGAAAGACAAATCAGTGGTGACGTAGTCATACTACGGAATGTGATAGAATGTGACAGAGCTGTGCTGTCCAGCACAGTGGCTGCCAGCCTCATGTCTGTATGTGGCTATTAAAATTAAAGTTCATGAAAATTAAATAACATTAAAAATTCAGTTCCTCAGTCCCACTAGCCACGTTTCAAGTCCTCAAAAGCCTCTTGTGGCTAATGGCTACTGCATTAGCCAGCAAAGATACAGGACATCTCCATCATCACAGAAAGGTTTACTGGACAGCCCCACTCTAGCAGTGAAAAAGCGTGAAGCAGAGCTGTATGTGTAAACATGGGTAATCTCCAAGCCATAGGACTGGTGGAAAGAAGCAAGCGCCACAAGAATACATACAACACAGTGCTATTTATGTGAAAAATGAATGAAATAAAATTTCCATGCCTACCTAGTCATGTCTGTAAATGCACGAACAAAGGTCTGGGAGGCTGCACCTAGATGACAGGGTGGAGGGGGGTAAGGAGCAAGCCTTGGCAGTGGCACACAAATTAGCTCCATCTGTTGTTTGTAGTGGCAACAAGGAAAGTCTGGTCCTGTGTCTGTATCAACAGAAGTTTGTCAGACTGAGGCACTGTCCATCTGGGAGTTGTCGATTGGAGTCCAGTGAGTGGTGAGAGGTGGATCTGCCTGGCCTGTTGGAAGACAGTGGCTGAAGCCATTCGAAGTGACTAAGCAGTAACAGCCCTTGCAGCTGACGTCCTGGGCCCTAGCACTCAGCCTCCCTGAAAATCTGCCACATGGGGGGACTTACACAACTGCCTGTCCCTGTTTCCTACTGAGGCTAGTTGGGGGAAGGAGGCATGAATCCTTCTTATCCACAACTCTTCTGCTTTAAACACTCCTGGCCTCCACAGTTCTCGTGTACTTTTTTTTTTCTTCTGAGTATTTAATTAAAAAAAATCTTACCTATGAGGTGTGCTACAGGAATTCAGATACAATAAGTTGCATATAAAACCCAACCTAATTGTGGTAAAGCAAGGAATATGCAGAAATGCACTTCAGGAAAGAAAACACGTGCATTACAATCACTGTAATCTCGGCTGTGTGCCTTCCTCAGGGAGCTCCAATCCTGAGAGAAGGCCACACCACTCCCTCATTCATTCATCCACTCACTTACCCATGAAACATGTACTGACTGTCCACATGTGCCAGGCACTGTTCTAGTGCCTGTCCTCATGGATCTTCCTGCCTTACAGGAGAGACACAATCAAGAAACAAACATGTATATGATGCAAGGATGGGGTAGGTGCTATACATAAAATAAAGCACATAAAGAAGGAAGGAGATAGAAAGTCAGGGGGTGACACTGTTTTGAATGGAGATTGCCTGTCACTGCCACCTGCCATCTGCTGCTACCAATGACTCCAGAAGTCAGAACCCCCAGGGGCAGAGGGAACCCACAGCAGTGACTGGGACTGGCAGATCCAGGAGTGCAGTGAGTAGACAAGCAGGTGACGGTAGCTTAATAGAGGGACCAGGCTGAAAATCAGAGAGGGTGTCACCCCGTTGACACAGACTTGGCGGGAGAGAGAAGTCTTACACTTTAGTGAATTCCCAAAGAGATTTCAAAAAATACGGTAAGAAAGCTAACTGTGAGGAAGAGCTCTTAGAAATATTTTTTTTTTAAAAAGAGCATTTCTGAACTTAATCATCAGAAGCACTGAAAAATAAAATGGTCTTTGGTGAAATTCAAAACAATGATCTTGAAGATGAACTGTAGGAAATATCCCAGAACATAGAGTCAAAATAACCTAAATAAATGGCAGCTATTAGTGAACAGGTAAAAGATATGGCAAGTACGGTCAGAGGATCTAATATCCAATAACAGAAATTCAAGAAAGAGAGGGGAAAGTAGAAGAGAAGCAATAATGAGAAAACAATATAATTTCCCTGAGCTAAAGAAAGACCTGAGTTTTTCAAATTAATAGAGCTCAATGAACACCAGGTAGAATTACAAAGAATACACACCCTGCTATAGTTTGAATGTCCCCAAAGTTCATGTGTTGGAAACTTAATCCTCAATGCAACAGTGTTGAGAGGTGGGACCCTTAAGAGGTGGGTAGGTCAGGCGGGCTCTGCCCTCATGAATGGATTAATGCCATTTTCCCGGGAATGGGTTAGTTATCATGGGAGTGGGTTCCGTGAGTTTGGCCCCCTTCCCCTCTCTCTTTCTCTCTCTTATATGCTCTCTTGTCCTTCCACTTTCCACCATGGGATGATGCTGCAAGGCCCTCACCAGAGGCTGGCACCTTGATACTGGACTTCCCAACCTCTAGAACTGTGAGAAATAAATTTCTTTTCTTTATAAATTACTCAGAGTGTAGTATTCTGTCATAGCAACAAAAAATGGACTAAGAAACACCATTAGGCACAGCTGGGTATCATAACCTGAACTCCAGGATAAGGAGAAAAATCTTAAAACAACAATACAGCTAACACTTTTTTTGAGTACTTTCCATGGACCAAGTACTATGTTAAGGTACTGCATAAGCATTATTTCATTCATTTCTGTAAGCAACCAAGAGAGTGTACTAATATTGTTTCAAGAAGACACAGAAAATATAAACTTTTAAAAAGGCTGTCAAAGATCTAACTTCAAAAAATATTATCAGGCAAGACAGATTCTCAGGAAAGTTCTAGCTAACCTTCAAGGAACTGATCATTCTTGTTATTCTGACTATTCCACAATATAGAAAAAACAAACAGCTTCTTATAAGATTATTAAAAATTTGATTTCACAGTTAATGATGGGGTAAATGTATTAGTTTTCTACTGCTACATAACAAGTTGCCACAAATAGTGGCTTAAAACAATACAAAATTTCCAGAAAATATAAAGATTTCCTACAACTCAACAACAGAAAGATAACCAACCCAATTAAAAAGTAGGCAAAAGACTTGTATATCTCCAAAGAAGATATAAAAATGGCCAATAACAACACAAAAAGATGTCATTAGGGAAATGCAAATCCAAACCACCATAAATACCACTTCAAACCTACTAGGATGGCTACAATTGAAAATCAGTGTTGGTGAGGATGTGGAAAAATTGGAACCCTTGTATACTAGTGGCCAGTGGGGTTAAAAAACGGTGTAGCTACTGTGGAAAATAGTTTGCTGGCTCCTCAGAAAGCTACCCATAAAATTACCATGTGATCCAGCAATTCCATCCCAAAGAACTGAAAACAGAGACTCAAACAGATACATGTACAACGGTGTTCATAGCAACACTATTCACAATAGCCCAAAGGTGGAAACAAGCCAAGTGTCCATCAAGAGATGAATGGATGGACAAAATGTGGTATATACATACAATGAAATATTATTCTGCCATAAAAAGGAATGAAGTTCTGACACATGCTTAACCTTAAAAACATTGTGCTAAGTAAAATCAGCCAGACTCAAACTTATATAAAATATCTAGAATAGGCAAATTCATAGAGAAAGAAGGCAGACAAGAGGTTACTAGAGGCTGGGTATGGGAGGTGGGGCCTAGGTATTTATTACCTAATGGTTACAGAGTTCCTGTATGGGGTTATGAAAAAGCTTGGAAATATATAGTGATAACAGCTGCACAGTATTGTGAGTGTAATTAATGCCACTGAATTGTACACTTGTAATCTTTAAAATGACAAATTTTTGATGTATATGCTTTGCCACAATTTTATTATCTCACAGTTTCTGTGGGTCAGAAGTCCAGGGTTGGCTTAACTAGTTTCTCTACTTGCGGTCTTACATGGCTGAAATCAGGGTGTCAGAGGGGCTGCCATCTCATCTGAGGCTTGGGATCCTTTCAAGCTCATTCAGGTTGTTAGCAGGATTTGGTTTCCTGTTGTTGTAGGACAGTGGTCCCCATTTTCTTGTCAGCTATTGACGGGGGCTGGTTGTCAGCTCCTAGAGCCCACCGGCAATTCCCTGCCATGCTGTCCTCTCAGCAGCGTGGTGGTTGCAGGGAAATATCTTCCAGGCCAGAAGGAGGGTGCCTCTGCTGCTTCCACTCTCTGGCTTCCTCTGACTCTGACTGACAGCACTCATGTGATTAGGTCTGAGCCACCTAGAGGGTCTCCCTTTTAATTAACTCAAAGTCATCTGATCAGCAACTTAACTTTACCTGCAAAATCCCCTTTGCCATGTAACTTAACATAATTGTCACAATGATATCCCACCATATCGCAGATTCTGCCCACACTCAAGGGGAGGGAAATAAATAAGGCATGTATACCAGTGGGCAGGAATGTTAGAATCCTACCTACCACAATGAAAATAGAGGAAGAGCTGGGTATGGTGGCTCACACCTGTAATCCCAGTGATTTGGGAGGCTTAGGCGGGAAGATTGCTTGAGCCCAGAAGTTCAAGAACTGGCTGGGCAACATAGCAAGACCTTTTTGTAAAAAAATAAGAAAAATTATCTGGGTGTGGTAGCATATTCCTATGGTCCCAGCTACTTGGGAAGCTGAGGCAAGAGGATCGCTTGAGCCCAGTTCGAGGCTGCAGTGAAGTATGATTGTGCCACTGCACTCCATCCTAGGTGACAGAGTGAGACCGTGTTTCTAAAAAACAAAAAGGAAAGAAAGAAAGAAAGAAAAAAAGAAAAGAAAAGAAAGGAAAAAATGGAGGTAAAAAGACAGACAACAAAATCCAATGCTATTGTACAAGAATAATACAACATAGTTCTAGGATCATTAGAGCTATCAGATTCAACATCAGAACTAGATTAAAGGAGAAAATCATGTAATCCTTTCAACAGATGCTGAACAAACACTGGAAAAATCATTAGCTAGTCCTGATTTTAAAAACTCAAAGTATTAATAAAATGAGAACAGAAGGAAACATCTTAACACAGTATTTTAAAATTAGAAGCCAATAACCCATCAATAGAGGAATGGTGAATAAATTTTAGTGGATTCATACAATAAAATATTCTGTAACCATAAAGGAATATGTACTGACATGAAGAGAATGTCTGCAATAAATTACTAAGTGAAATAGGTAGCAAAAGTGTATGCATAATATATGATTTAATTTAAAAATTTATAACAAATTAAAAATTTAAAAACAAATCAATATAAGGCTAATGTAATTCAGCCAATGAACTGAAAACATAAAGGACTATGCAGTAGTTATTGACTCATCTGTGAAGGAGAGACTTTTTGTTATAAATTTCAGTAATGCCTATATTTTGTTTTAACTTTATATTCCATTTATAACAGGGGAAATAATACACCAACAGCAAACACCACCTAAGACAGTAAAGCACATAATGAATTCCCACAAAATCCAGGAATAACCAGATTCTTGATTTCTCCCCTTCTCCCCCAAAATGGGCCTTTCCTATCTGGATAAATGCCACCATTACTCATGCAGTTGCTCAGCCCGAATTCCTGGGAGTCACCCTTGCCTTCTTTTTCTTCCTCACCTTCAGCTTCCAATCCATCAGCAGGCTCTACAGCTTTTCCTGTAAACACGCACCAAAGCCAGTCCCTTCTCTCTCCTGCACCCCGACCTGGTCTGAGGCTCCTCCTGCCTGGGCTCTACAGGTGTCTGTTCACCCTCAGGACCTCTCAGACCCTTTGGTCTTCTGATCATGCTCTTTGGACCAGTCATTGGCCTCACTGGTTTTCTCTTCTTCAGTTGCTGCTGGGTCTAACCCAGCTAGAACCTCCTTTGTCTATGGCTTTGGCCATTTTTCTAACAGTTCTCCAACAACATGTGCATCGACCTCATGAAATTCCAAATATTTTAAAAGACTTGCCTTTTTACTTCATAATTGGTTTTCATTCTATTCCAAGAGTCTGACCAAATAGAGTCAATGCCAGCGTGAAGAGAAGAATATTAAGTAGTCAAATTATTAGTGAGTGTTTTGATGTTAAAAATGTTGCTTTCGTGGAGACTGTAACTGTGGGGATGTTGATAAGAATATTCAGATCAGGAGCTTCCCCCCACCCAACAATTAATTTCCCACAACGATACAAGATCTTTATGAAGGCATACATAATATTATACATAATACTATGTACATAATATGTAAAGTGCTCTGTTAAATATCAAGTAAAAATATAAATAACTCTAAAGCATGTGCAATGGCATGAATAGTTAAGAGAAAATAGCATGTAAAAGCTGTGTGAAAAATATGCTCCCCTTCACTTTCAGTCATAGCAGTGCAGATAAAAACAACAATGACACATTAGCATTACTTTTATAGTTTGGCAAAAATGTTAAAGATTGATCAAACTTTTTGTAAATGTGAAGGTTTGGGGAAAGGATCAATAGTTCACATTATTGGTAGGAATGTAAATTAATTCATTTTAAAAGGGCAATTTGCCATAATGTGTGAACATTTAAAATGTGTATATTCTTTGATTCAGCCATTCCACTTTTAGGCATTTGTGATACAGATACTCCCACAAAAATGTAAGGATATGTTGAGTGAGAGTCTACTTTTTTATATGTAATACGTATGTATGTATAGGTATATACATATACACACATATATATGCATATATAAATATATTATGGGATGTGGAAAGAAAAAATTTTGGAAGCTTTAACAGTTCTTATCTATGAAGAATGTAGGATTGGGGGTTGGAAAAGGAAGCTTTTTGCTATGAGTTAAGTATACATTATGATAGGAAAGTAGTCAAAATTCTATAATAGCATAAGGCAGTGGTTTTAATGCCAACATGAAGGCAGAAGACATAAACTTGGACTTCTCTAACACAACGAGCTGCATAATTCTGGAAGCCGCAAAAGAGCACCTCGTTTGTGACAAGAGGACTACGACAATATCCATCGCAAGTTCAGGGAAGTGGTAAGGAAGCTTGTAGTCTATGAAGACCTTAAGTGGGGTGGGGAGCGGAAGGGGGCAAAGTGCCAATCAGAAGAAATGGAAACACAAGGGCAGCATTCATGTGCTCAGGAAATCCTAAGCCAATAAACTAGCATAAAGTACTATCAGAGACCGCTGAAACCCCAAAAGCTCCACAGAAACAAATGCAGCATCACTCCACAGGAACATTTTCATAACCTAAGAGCTCCCACAAGAAAAAAAGTCCCACTGAAGATAAGCTCACAAAAACAAAAATGCAAACCACACAAGGAAATAATTCACCGTGCGGGCAGAGTCCCCAGACATCGCTTACAGTTCTAAACGATGAAGATGATAGAACAACTTTAAAGGACTAAGTTTAAAATTAACAGGTGAATGGCAAGAAATCTTAATGAAAAAAAATGCTATAAGAAAGAGAATAGGAGGGTTTACACACAAAAATACAGTTATTGAAATAACTGTATTCACAGTAGATGAAGTCCAGTGAAGAGATTTAGTGAGCTGGATGATAGATTTGAAGAAACCACCCAGAATTCAGCCTAAAATATCAAGAAGGGTTAATGGTTGTAGAGAAAAGAATAATAAAGTCTAACATATGTGGACTAGGAATTTTAGATGAAAAGAATAGGGAGAATGGGGGAGAGGCAACATATGGGGAGAAGTCCTTGGCAATATATTAATAAAAAGTCCTTGGATTGAAAAAGGACACTAATTCCTGAGTAAAAAAATGTATATATATATATATATATACACACACACACACACACATACACACACACAACCCTAGACATATTACAATAAAACTTCAAAATATCAAAGACAAAGAGAACATCTGAAAAGCAACCAGAGAGAAAGGACAAATGACAATCAAACTGATAGCAGATTTCTTCTTAGCAACAGAAGATGCTAAAAGGCAATGGAATAGCCTCAAAGTACTGAGAAAAAATACCCATCAGTTTAGAATTCTATGCCCAAATTTCCCTTCAATTTTCATTCAAGAGAAAGGCATATAAAGATATTTAAAAGGAAACAAAGGCTCAGAAGGTTTACTATTTACATGGATGCACCCCCTGAACTGAACTAAGGATGCACCTCAGTAAAAGGGAAACTGAACCCAGAAGGAAGAATGAGATGCAAGAAGCAACAATGAGTGAAGATATTTTTAAACACATTTGGACCAGTGCAGTGGCTCATACCTCTAATCCCAGCACTTTGGGAGGCTAAGGAGGGAGGATTGCTCGAGGCTAGGAGGGCATGGAGACTAGTCTGGGCAACGTAGTGAGACCCCATCTCTAAAATAAAAAAAATTAACAATTAACTGGGCGTGGTAGCTTATGCTTGTAGTCTCAGCTACTTGGGAGGCTGAGACATGAGGATCACTTGAGCCCAGGATTCAAAGTTGAAGTGAGCTGTGATGGCACCATTGCACTCCAGCTGGGGCAACAGAGCAAGACCCCATCTCTAAATAAATAAATAAATGAATGAATATACATAAACTAAATATAAATAAACATGTTGGCAAAAGGAAGTGAATATTGACTACGTAATGTTCCAGACTAACTTGAAGAGTTCAATTTCAGGAGGTTAGAAAACAGAACGTGGAAGAGAAATATTAGAAAACAGCAACATGAAAAACACAGTGGAGAAACCAGAGTTAAAACCTCCTAAATTTATTCTATTGCTCAAAGTGATGAAACCCATTGCCTTTAGACTTGCTGAGTTTTATGTTAACAGTTAAGGGTAACCACTAAGGTAACAGAGAATGTATAACTTCCAAACTTGTACAGAAGAAAGGGAAACAAAACTTGATTGATCCAATACAAGAGAGAAGAAAGCGGGGAAAGGAACAAAGAAAAATCATGGCAAATAGAAAATATTAGTTAAGGTGATTAAATATTGCAAAAATGAAAATGGGCTAAACTGTATTGTTCAAACACAGAAATTCCCAGGTTGAATCTAAAAACAAAGCCAACTACATGCTTCTTTAAAAAGAGACAAGTTTACTGACTTTTGCCATGGCAGACCAAACAGACTATCCCCTCCCATTGTAAATTACTAGAAAATGGATACAATATAAGAAATAACTTGTTTTCAGAGAGGGGACACAGACTTGAGAGAGGAAAAAGGAAGGACACAGTTCTACCAACACCCCCGCTTTCTGCCAGAGGCACTTTCTGACTGCAGCATGGGGGACAGCATGGGGACGGGAGAGCCCAAGCACAGCACTGTGGTCTCACTGGGGTTAGAACAGGGGATTGGGGGCCTGAGTTGGGGAGAGGGGCTGAGGCAGCTGGAATTTGCAGCGCAGAGTACGGGGAGTGGGGCAGAAAAAGGCAGAGGGAGACCTCCCCTGTGCAAGACTGAGACGGCCTCTGCAGGTAAGGAGAGGAGGAGATGCTGAGGATCTCTGAGAAAGGAGGGTCCTATACTTTGGGATGAGAAATCCAACCAGGTTTGAGGGGGTCTGAGTGCAGAGGGTGGCTGGGCCCCCTTTTCTTGTTAGAGCCCAGGGAGACAGCAATAATCCAGAGGGGAAAAGACAGTGTGTCTTGCCTGATGGGCCTGGGACAGCCTAAGCGAGCTCCCCGACACCCCAAAATGACACAGAGCAGCAGCATGAACCCAGGGGCCCAAAAAGGGCAAGGACGTCAGCTGACAGAGAGTTGCTGTATATGACTGAGAGTGAGTGCCTCAGTCGCTGTGCCCTAGGTGTCTTGCCTGCCTCGCCTAATCCCAGCCCTGCGTGGAGAGGCTCGGAGACGCGACCTCACACGGAGAGAGGCCAGTGCAGCAGGACTGAGGCCCCGTTGCCGAGCTTCCGGCTGCAGGAGGCCAGATGCGTGACCCCAGCCAAGGTTTTCTGGAGCAGAATTACCCAGCCAACCCACAGAATCATGAGAAAGCACAAACCATTGTGTTTGACGCCACGAAATCTGGGATGGTTTGTTATCCGGCGGTAGATAGCTGAGTCACATTGATTCACAAAACCCCTCCAAAGTCAGATGAAACTCAAGGGAAGTGAGAGAAAGCCTGAACTGAGCATGTTTCTGCCATGTGATAGACCAGGGACTCGTACTATCCATTAAATTCAATTATATTAATAAAAAAGAATTATTATGTTCCTTTTCTCGTATATCTGAAATTCATAGCCTTTCTATGTACACTTGAAAAGAAAAAATTAAAGTTGACCACTTCTCACCAGTTAGGTAGTGGGCATCCATTGCTCTGGGCTTCCCACACCCCTAACTCCTTCTTTTGGCAACAGCACCCATTTTCCCTTGGGCAGACTCCTGCATTCTGTGAGCACCTGGAGGTACTTCCAGGCAGCGCCCGCACATGTAGGGTGGACACGGGGACAGCACAGGCCAGCCAGACCTTCTGTCCCAGAACCTGCGGGCCCAGCAACTGAAAGCCACCGGCTATGTCACTGCGGTGGCCCAGGAGGAGACTGCCCAAGGGCTCCGACTGGGAAGACGCCTGCGCTTTCCTGGGCTCCTCTCCTGCTCTGTGCCTTGGAGTCTCCCGGTACTTTTCAAAAATGTGTCTTTCCACTTTTGCCAGAATTGGTTTCTATTGTCTGTCACCAAAGAGCCCTGACTGATACGTGATACGGCCTGTTGGGGCAGAAACTCAGTGGTGTCCTTTATATTTTTCAGTGTGGAGGTCACATGGTCGGGCCATGTGTTGGCATGGGCGCCTGCAATTCTTGCCAAAAGAGTCACTTGAGTGAGGAGCGCTGATTTATCTGAATGGAAGTCTGTCGACAACCCTCTGGAGAAAAGCATACCTCCTGGTTCACTGCCTTGGGCCACATGCCTCCTTCTCTGCCTCCCAGAGGGGTGGGGAACCTGCAGCCTCAGGGCCACATGTGGCCTTCTGGATCCTTGAGTGCGGCCTTTTGACTGAATCCAGACTTCACAGAACAAACCCCAGCACCGTGGGAGCCAAGCTCTCAGGTGCGGTGGCCCTTGCCGTGGAGAGGCCTGCCCAGCGCCCACCCGATGCAGGGCACCATGTGTTACCGTTTCTGCAGGACAGTGACAAACTCGGTGAGCCGGTCACGTTCCACCTCGGCAGCCTGCCAGAGGGCCTTGATCTCCGTCACTTGTGCCTGCCAGCCTTTTTGTTCTGGGGAGTCCGAGAACCTGAGACCAGGGCAGAGAGCAGAGGGCAGAGGGCAGAGGTCATCTGAAGCCTGAAGACACACGCTTACCCCTGTGATGGTGGGAGGGGCTGAAAGGACATTCAGGGGTTCTCAGAGACAGCCAGAGAGAAGGAAGCAAACCCAGCGCTTCCCCACCCTCCCCACTGGCTTCTTCTCAGCCCCCCGTTTCTGGCCCTGCTGAAGTCTCCAGCTCTCACTTAGCTGGCTCCGAAGCTGGACCCTACCAGGGCTGGAGTTGCATTGGTACCTGTGTCCACTGGTCCCTGTGGGGGCCTGAAATTAGTCTGGCTGCTATGTAACCTGGCTCTGGGGGGCTGGGGTGCCCTGGGGACCTGTGTGGTCTCTGGGGCCTGGCTGCTCTGCCCAGTGTCAGGTGTGCCCAAGGCTCTGTGTCCCTGCCAGCCTGTCCCAGCCCTCCTGCATCTTCTGGCTTGGCCCCCCAGCCCAGCCCACTTTCCTGGAGCCTACTTGGCTTTGTGACTTGGTCAGTTTTCTCCAGCCCCGAACAAACCCATCACTCATTCCTTCCTTACCACCGGGCCCACCTGCCACCCCTTACCTGGGTCTGGGCCGGGATAGAAGGTAAGCTCTGCCCCCGCTCCAACCCCTATCTTGTCACCCGCAGGAGGGGACTGTAAGCTCCACGAGGGCAGGGCCTACGCATGATTGGGTTTAGGAAATATTTGTGTGCTGTGGAAGGAACAAGCCTGAGAACCAGCAGTCTGGGCACCGAGGAGCACATCAGCTCCTGCATCCCTGCGTAGGGACCTTGAGGGCTCACCTTGTCCATCTGCCTGCTCCCACTACTGTGACTGAAGCCTAGAGAGACAGCCTGCCCGTGCTCCTGTGCTGGGACAAGGCCTCCCACCCTCAGGAGTGTGGCATGTGCCCTGTGGTCAGTGTTAGTCCACTGTCCCCCAAGTGCCCTTGTGACCCCAGCTGATGAGTGGGGCAGCTGCGGAGCCGGCCTTGGTCCACGGTCCCTGTGCTGCCGAGTGTCGGGCTGACGTGTCTCAGGTACTTTTGGGGAGATGGCAGCCCAGAGAGAAGACTAATCTGCCTGGAGCCACACAGATGGGGCACTGGGGCCACTCAGAGGCCGTGCTGGAACCTGAGCTGATTTGCCTCAGGGGTCGGGGTGGGGGTGCTGACAGCAGGAGCATGGCTCCAGTGGGCAGCCGGCGGGTTCGGGACAGGGCTTGGAGGCAGGACAAAGCCACCCTTGTCTATGAGCTGGCAGTAAGAACAAAGGGGCCATTTAAGCCCTGTGGCTTCATTCTATCAACAAAGAGGGCCCAGAGGGCTGAGGAGATATCAGTAGTTTAAAGCGGGAACCCACATCATGTGCAATTCTCCCCCTAGAGACTGGTTCTCAACTGGCAAGAGAAGGTGAGGGAAGGTGCTGGAAGCCGGGCCCAGGAAGATTCCTCACGTTAACTGGTCGCAGGAAGGCACTGGACTGGGAGTCAGGAGCCGAGATTCTAGTTCTGAGCTGCTTACCTATCACCCTGGACAGGACATTGACTTCCCTGAGCCTCCATGTCCTTATATAACCTGAGAAGAGTCCCTGGACTTGGCCTGGCCTCAGCTTCCTCTCTGTTTAATGGGATGGGAGTACTGGCTGAGCAAGCAAGAGCGAGAAGGACTGTGAGGGTCCAGGGGTCCTGGGTTCATACCTGGGTGAGGTCCTGTGGGGACTGGGCAGGGAAGGCCTCGTGAGAGCAGATTCCACCAGCGTGTGGCCCAGGCTGGTCACGGAGCTGTGTGAAGGCGGAAGGGGCCCATCACCACGGGAAGGCAGATGGGCCCCACTGGGCCTCACGTCTGCGTGTGAGGTAACTGGAGGCCAGCAGGGATCTAGGAGCCTAAGGGGTGGCCAGTGCTGGCCCCTGCGGCAGCCGTGGCTGGGCAGCCCTGGGCATTTGCTGCCTTCTTTCCAGAACTCTCGCTTGCTCAAGATGAGACAGAACCAGAAGACATCAGAGTCTTGAACCATCCAATACAGGTCTGCTCGAAGGTCCTAGGAGCACATGTGTTTTGAGCCAGCTCAGAGAGGCCATCACAGGGAGCTGCAACCAGCATGCTCTTGAAGTAATAAAACCTGGGCCTAACTGGCTCGTTCCTGCAGATGCAGAGCTAATGAGATCGGAGAGGCCCGCGTATTGGAAGAACAGCGGCACAGTCATCTTGGAATTGCACCCGTGGCTTCCCATCAGAGGCAGCAGGAAACAACCTTTCTTTTGAATAATTAATAATCACTTTCCAACCCCCGACCCCATTTTTTTCTTACCGAGAAGATCCAAGCCTGCCAATGTGATTGCCTGCCGAGGCGGGGGACTTGGTCAGGCCCGGGTCCTCCAGGAACTTGGTAGAGGCGGGGTTGACCTCGGGACCACTGGACCCCTCACCCACTCCTTTATTCCGAAGATACTGTAGGGAACAGATGTCGGTTCAATTCTCAGGGCTTTGGCTCAGGGGCCTGGAGAAGGCAGGAGGGGGCCTTGGCTTGATTTCGGGGCTTTCAGAGGATATGAAAGAGGCTTCTTTTCAGGAGTGAAAAGCGAGGCCTGTTTGGGGAAGGCACTACTTGCATGATAATGACATCTAATAATGCCTCTCTTCAGAAAGGGAACTGCATGGCGAGAAGACGGTGTCGGGGCCAGGAAGCTGTTCTACATTCGGGTTCCAGAGGGAGGTGTATGGCCGCCTGTGCGGGGCAGGTCAGAGACTGACGTCTCCGAGTGGGCCTACTTCTCTGGGCAGTCCCACCCACGTGTGGATGAACGCCAGGTGTGACTTGAGGCCAGCTGCCTGCGTCAGCTGGAACACCTGGACCTTCCAGACACCCGGAGCCAGAGAGGCTGGCAGGGCCTCAGCAAGGGCTGGCAGCCTTGGGAGCAGGCTGGGCCTCCCAGGCCCCTTCCTCTTCTGGACACCTGGTGGGCTGGGCTGAAGAAGGAGCATTAGAGGACCTTCAGCAGGAGGTCAGGCCACCATCGAGGAGGGGACAGTAGGTGTGAGCCCCTAACAACCTGGCATGTCCTCCAGCCCCACCCATTCTGAGAAAACTTGCAATGTGTGCCAACTTGTCTGATGGGTAATGCTTGGCCGGCACCCAGCTAGTGACCTCTGAGGTAGGAACAGTCTTCTCTTGTGTGCCTGGACTAAGGACAGCAGTGAGATGAAGATGCTGGAACGTTCCCGTCTGCCTCTTCAGACCTCTCTACCGCATGAGCTGGGGTGGGGAGCAGGGCAAGGACTGCAAAGCAACGCCCCACTCATTGCCATGCATACTCTGTTCCCAGGCCTTCCTCATCCCCCAGGCTCTCCCCAGCCAGCCCTGTGGCCCCAGACTGCCCTGGCCTCTGCGGATGGAGGCTGCTAGAGCCGAGGGGCTCTTGGGCTCATGCCTCTGCTGGATCACGGATCCACGGTAACAAAGGGCGGGGCTGCCCTGTGACATGCCTTTGGCTGAACCAGTCAACTTCCCATCGTGCCAGAGGCTGTGAGGCTCCTTTGCAACGGAGAGACCTGTGTGCCTGTCAAGGATTCCTTCTCCCCAGCGGCCACCATCTTCCTCCCCACGCACCAGCACCACCACAGGTAGCCCCAAGCTGTGCCCTCAGAGCACCTGCCAAGACAAAGTATCTTTAGGAGCTCACTCATTAGACAAGCATTTATTGAGTATCTACTGTGTGCTTGGTCTAGTGCCAGGCACTGAGGCACCATAGTCTGGCCCCCTCGAGGGGAGTTCAGGGGAGAAAACAGGCAAATAACCAACCAGGGTGGGAAAAGTTTGGCTTGAGGATACATGGGACATTAGGAGAGTGCCCAGGAGGAGCTTCCGGGGGGAGCTCATGACTAGAAAGACCTGAGGCCAAGGGACGGCTGGCCAGACAGAGGCAGTGGGGGAGGAAGGGGAAGGAGTGTGCTTCAGGCATGTGCACAGCCCTGGAGTGAGGAGCAAGCAAGGCCATGTGGGGCCAGAGGGAGGGGAAAGGGACGAGTGAAGAGAAGATGCAGGAGACGTGGCAGCAGAGCCAGTCACATGGTACCCTAGAAGCTGGGTGAAGAAGTGTGGCTTTCCTTCTCCCATCCTACTGCCTGGAATGTGAATGCAATGGCTGGAGCTGGAGCCACCATCTTGGCTCATGAGGATGAGGGCCACAGCTGAGAATGGGAGAGGGTGAGCTGGAGGGAGCTCACATCCTTGAGAACTGGGTGAGGTTAAGGGTGACAGGAAACCATAGACAGATTTAAGCAGAGCAAGGACACAGTCAGGTTTGTGTTTTAGAAAGCAAAGGTGTGTACAGAATGGGTTGGGAAGCCAGATGGAAGCCGGTAGCCAAAGTGGAAACAGGAAGGATGTGGTGTGGCCCGAGCTAAGGCAGGTGGAAAGAAGTGGAAGGAGCTGAGATTCCTCTAGATGCTGGACGGACTTGCTGAGCCTCGGAAATGGATTCCGGGGCTGTGCCAGCGCCCTACTCACCTGCACACCGAGTTGCCCGATCTCCAACTCCAGCTGCCGCACCTTGGCCTCCCGCTCAGCCACCATGGCCCGCAGCTGGGCAACCAGGCTGCTGCTCTGCTGAGCCTCGCTGTGGCGCTGTTGGTCCAGGCGGTGCTGGGATGCCCGCGCCTTTTCCTCATGCAGGCCCAGGCTGCCCAGAATCTCTTGCAGCTGCTTCACTTGGTCCTGGGGGGCCAAGCAGGGGATAGGTGGGGCAGGGAAGGACAAGAGCAGACTGGCTCTCCCGCCCCAAAGCACACAGGAACCTAATGGTGACTGTTTCCTTGAGAAGCAGGAACACCTTCCTTGCCTGCCCTCGGCGGGCGTCAAACCAGGAGGTGGGAACCATGCCCTTGTCTTGTCCTCAGCTTCCTTCTCTCTGAGTTTGGGGCTGAGAAGAACACCCAGATGGCTCTCAGGGACAACAGATAGCAGCTCAGATGGTGGCTCCTTAGCCGGTGGGGGAGACATTTGGGGGAAAAGAAAGCCCGATCCCACTTGGCTGGGAGACAGTACCTGGACCCCTCACCAGGGATCCTTGAGCACCTGGCTGAGGTCCTATCCCCTGGAAATACCCCCAGGGAGACTCCCGGGGCAGAGGCTTCCTGCCTGGGGCCAGCAGAAAGGACAGTGTCAGTGACGTGGAACAGGTGGGGCTGTTGTCCTCACCTCCCACGGAGGAAACTGAGGCCCAGAGAGCCCAAGGGCATGTTGCTGATGAACCGCAGGGCGGGGGCTGGTTTGCAGCTCTCATCATGCCACCTTCTGACAAAGGATGGTGGCATGCAGGGGCCTCAGAGGACATCCAGCCCTGCACCTTATTTTGAAAACTGGCTGCTGAGGCTCAGAGAGGGGATGTACCTGGCCTAGTGTCACACAGCGAGGTACTGATGGAGGCAGGCCTAGACTGCAGGTCTTCGGTGCCCTACCCTGCACCCTGCCGTGTGAAATGGTTATGAACTAAGGCGAGTGCCTGAGCCAGCACCCTCCAAACGCTCCAGCCAGGCCAGGCATGGTCACCCCTGGGGCCAAACTCTGGGCCGCCTCAGGTCCCAGAGAGAACAGCCCAGGCTATAGGGTCAGGAAGGCAGTGCAGCCCGGCTAATCCAGGAAGGTTTTATAGTCAGATGAACCTGATTTGAACTCAGTTGTGTGATCTCAGATGAGTTATCTAACAATGTGAGTCTTACTTTCCTCATCTGTGAAATGGGATTATAACATACGCCCCTGGGAGCTATCTTGGGGACTAGCCATCATAAAGCACTGAGAGGGGAAGGCCCCATGCCGTCACAGAGGCAAGAATTTGCACTGACTCCCTCAGTTGTCCGACCCTCCGCCCCACCCGCCCTCCGTTCCTTGCTCAAAAATAATCCAGAGTGTAATCCCACGTCCTCCCCGTTATATGTCTCTTTCTCCTTTGGGGTCCATAGACCCAGGGGCTCGTGCCCAGCACTGCCAACATCACAGCCCTCCACGGCGCTCTGAGCCGTTCCTGTCCCTGGGGCGGGGGGTGGGGGCGGGGCTTTGGTGGCAGGCCCATCGGGTTATGCAGGTGGCATTGCAGGGTGAGTGAGGGCTCACTCCGGCTGGGGTTGGGGCCCATCCTTCGGGGGCAGGGGCCTGGCTGCTGCCCTGCCTGAGTGGCGGGGCCGTACCATGAGGGCGTCGATGAGCTCGTCGTCATGCCTGCCCTTCTCCACCAGGGTCCCCAGCTGACTCCTGAGGGTCTTCACCTCACTGGACAGCACCTTGTTGCGAGACCGCAGGCCCTCGAACTTCTTCTTCAGTTCTTCAAGCTCCTGTTGGAGGGTGTCCCGCTCACTGGCAAGCTTCTGGAATTAGAAAGTGAGGGCGTGGCAACAGCGCTGAGTGGGACCGTGGCCACATCTGGTCCCCCACTCCCGCTCACTGGCGAGGCCCCGGAGGATGGGAGCACTTGTTGAAGGCCACAGTGCCAGCCAGCAGAGCTGGGCCAGCCCTGAATCCCAGCCCAGGCCTCTCAGGGATGTCATGAGGCCCACAGCCTCTGGCCCCGGCCCTGGCCCTGGCAGATGACAGACAGCACTAATGGGGGACAGCACTCCTCCTCTCAGCCCGAGACACATGAGAGAAAACCCGTGTTCCCAACGTGGCCAGCTCTGGGTGTGTCCTCCAGGGAGCACGGCTGGCCCCAGCTGGGGAAAAGGGAAAAGCCATACTTGAGTGAAGTGTTCTGAGTCTAGGGGTCAAACTGCAGCACCTCACCCCACCACGGGCCAGAGTAAGGGACGTCCCACCCACCACTCCATCCTCTCACATCCTCCACAATCGTCCGGCACACCCCCCAGACTGCGCCTTGCTTTGCCAGCTACAAACCGGAAACTCACGTGCAGCACCCCTCTTTGGAGTCTCTCATTCATTCATCCCTCCATTCCCAAATGTTCCCTGAGGGCCTGCTATGGGCTTAGTTTACTACAGATGCTGGGAATCCAGCATAGAACAAAACAGAGTCTTTGTCCCCAAAGAGCTGCCATCCTAGTGGGGAGACGGATAATGTCAAATCATGACAAACGCTAACTGAAAAGTGGGGGAAGGGAGACAGGGAATGGTCAGAGAAGGCCTCTCTGGAAAGGTCACATCTGAGCAGGGACTGAAGGAGACGAGCGGAAGCGCGAAGGCCCTGGGCCGGAGCAGCGTGGCTGGAGCTCAGAGCGTGAGGGGCAGAGGCCAGATTAGGGAAACCCTCAGAGCCACGATGAAGACACTGAGGAGGGTCCTGGGCCATGCGTGACATAATCTGACTTGATCCTGAGGGTCAGTTATTGCTAGAAAAGTGTTTTCAGATCCTTGATGAAGCAGATCACGGAAATGCAAAATGCACGAGCCCTTTGCACGGAGGCAGCCGTTGTTCACCTGCTGCTCTCCTGCCTGCACACTCCAGGCCCTAGCGGGCGCCTGGCAGGAAGATGCAGGCGGGAAATTGCTTCCTTCTGCCTCCCATTACAGCTTACGTCAGTCCAACCCTTCCAACATATTCTGTTCTGTTCTGTGGAAATGTGTATGGGGAGGGTCACAGTCTCAGCGCAAGTTCGGGGGGCTAACTCATCCCCCAAACCTTGGGGCAGGTGTCTGAAGCTTGGCCAATCAAAGCACCACAGTGATTGGCTCAGGGATGGCCACATGACCCGAGCTAGACCAAAGACACCCGATTCTGGGACTTTGTTGGAACTACTGGGAAAGAGAAGCCCTTTGCCTGTGGAGGCTGGGTTGGAGGATAGACCTGGGACTACGGGGGGCCCTGTGGGAGACAGTAAAGCCAACCCAAGAGAAAGTGGTGCTGAGACCAAGTCCCCCAAATCCCTGGATCCATCCGCACCTGAAGCTGGGCCACCTCTGGACTGTTCATTTACATGGGCCAATAAGTGCCGTTTGTTGCCTAAACCTGGTGGTGTCAGAGTTCTGACACTCCCAGGCCAGCCTGCCCACTCCATCAGCCAGGAGCTGTCCTTCCAGCCCATCCAACCCCATCGTGGCTCTGCCGTGACCCTCCCCGTCTCTCTTTCACACTGGAAGTTTCAGGTACAGCATCTCCAAGACAGCCAGGAAGGGGCCACCCGAAGTTCGCTGCATGGGCTCAGGGTGAGGCTCGAGTCAGGCAGCTCAAGCAGGACTGAAAGGAAGTGAGGGATGTGCACAGAGGTGACCCAAGGCCCCAGGTGTCTCCTGCCTGGAAGGGATGGCTCAGACTTCCGGCCACATGCGCCTCAGGGCCCTGCAGGTGCAGCCATGCTCTCCGGGCCCCCCGCGCCCAGCAGACCTCCTCACTGGGCATGCGTTACCTCCCAGCATTCCTGCTTCTCCCTTTCCAGGCTGCGGATCCTCAGCAGGTTTTTCTCCTGGGCTGACAGCTTCCTTGGGTCTGGACGGACAGACTCATCACTGGCCGTTCCTGCAGACTGGCTCCGGGTCTGGCCCAACTGCTTCTCAAGCTCTCGAACCTAAGGGCAGTAAAACTTGTTGTTCCTTAATGGGTCTGCAAAGACTCTACCACTCGGAGGTGCAGTGGGAGACCCCACTGGACTGAGGATTGAAGCAGCATTCCGGATGGCTGTGGTGGCCCCATACAAGGGGGCCTGGGCTGGGAAGATCTGAATTGGCATCTTGAACAAAACAGCAGAAGGTACCAGAGAGGTTTAGCTTAGAAAAAAGACACTTCAAGGCAAATGAGAAAAATCACTGCATGTCTGAGGGGCCATTTGAGGCCGAGAAGCAGACACGTGGTCTGAGGGACCCGAGAGGAACAGGATGGGCAGGTCTTGGTACAAGGAAGACGTCTCGACCAGACAGACCACTTAAGACTGGGTGGGTCCTCAGGAGGTGGCGGCTACTTGCAGGGTACTGCCGAGGGAAGGCGGGTTTGGAAGCTGAGAGACTGGCTCGAGGCCTCGCTGACTGTGTGACTGCGCACAGGTTGCTTCTCAGTCCCCTCATCTGTAAAATGGGCCTAAGAGTACACCCTGCATCATGTCATGAGGATTCAGTGTCCCCAAGTTGCCTGGGTCTGGGAATCTTCCAAGATTCTTCTTGGAATGAAAACTCTTAGGGCTCACTCCAGACCAACAAATCAAAGCTTCAGGGGAAGATCCTTGGAATATGAATTTTAAACAAATGCTACAGATGATTTTTAGGATTGGGCAACTTTGAGAAATCCCAAGATGGTCCCCGTGAAGCCCCAACACAGCCTGGCCACAGGCTCTCAGTAAGTGGCAGGCAGACGTCATCCCACAGAACAATGCCTTCATCATGCTGGGGCTTAAGCAGTTAACTGCTAGGGTCCTTTCTACCCTGGTTTCCGTGTTGACTCGACCAAGTGACAGAACAAAGTTGGTACATCTGAGCCGTAAAGGAAGCAAAATTCACCAGGATCAGGGCCGAGGGCAGGAGCATTGCTTTGAAGGCACTTTTAGCGCCCTCGTGTGGCACAGTGTGGTAATTCCATTTCAGTGTTAACACAGTGTTGCGTTTACTCATTTAATATACAACTTAATAACAATAATAACTGATTTGTTGAGTGCTTATTATGGCCAGGCACTATTCTGGGTGCTTTGCAAATGTTATTTCATTTAACTCCATTTTACAGGTGAAGAGACGGAGGCACAGAGAAACGAAGTGATTTGCCTGAGGTCACAGAGCTAGACCAGCGGTCACATTCGAACTCAGATCTCTTGAACACCAAGACCACACACGGATCATCAATTACAGCTTTTTGGAGTTTTTTCCCCCTTTATGCTGGCTTCAGGGATCCCACGGGAGACCCTGAGGATAAAAGCCCCCCGGGAGCCCTGATCCTTGAAGTTCTGAGAATGAAGGTGATGTGTTTGGTGAATAGTGGAATGCACACACCTCCTCACGTGTTTCTCGTGTTTCTCGGTTTGGAGGCAAAAGGGGGAAATAATCGCAGCTAACCTCTGTCCAGTGCTTCCTCCGGGCCAGACGCCGTACTGCGTGCTTTACAGATACTGACTCATGCAGTTCTCCCCACAGCCTGGGGGCAGGTACTGTTATTGTCCCCCTTATGCAGATGAGGAGTCTGAGGCACAGAGAGGAAGGAATTTGCCTGAGGTCACAAGCTGGTGAGTGGAGAGCTGGGATTTGAATCTAAGCAGCCAGGCCTTGGAGGCCCCGCTCTCAGCCTCTTTTGGTATGCTCCCAGATACGTAAAAATACAGACGGAGACAAGGCTAAGCTTTTGTTGGGTAGTTAAAACTTTCAAAAAACTACAAGCATCTGGACAAAACTGGAAAAAGCCTACAACAGTCACGCAAATTTACAGAAACTAGGGGAAAAAATATGCCTGGAGTCAAATAAATCAAACCAAAGGCATTGGCATTTGTTAAGCTCCAGAGCCTGGCATGTGGTAAGTGTTATATAAGTGCTTCTTCATTAAATAACAAATTAAAATCAGGCTGGCTGGGGAGAAGGTAAAAACAACAGCCCTGCAAGCGTGTTCTGCAGGACCTAAAAGGTCTCTTTTGGGTTCTGTGTGCCTAAGTCTCTGATGTGGGGCAGGGCACGTCTCTCTGGGGCATTTTGAGTACTTTACTCAGGGTCAGGAGAAGTCTGATGACGTACTCACCTTGCTCTGCAGAACGAGAATTTGTTGAGCCCGACCCCTCCAGGTCCCTGGCGAGGACAGGAGCTGCTGGACATTGACGTCTTCTCCAACCTCACTGGCCAAAACCTGAGCAAGGCAGGGCGGTCAGTGCGGCCAGGGGAGAGGGCTCCACCCCACCCCTAATGCTGCTGCGCATTCACAGGCAGCGCTGGAGTTGTGGGGCCCCGAGGGCTCAGCCTTCACCTACACAATCTCCCTCCTGCCGCAGGGCACAGCCCTCAAAGATCAGTTTACCAGGTTCCAAGGGCAGCTCTCCCTGGGAAAGCAGCAAACACAACATCCCCACTATTTCTTGGCAATGCTTAGAGCAGCTGAGAAACTGCCAGCAATGCCCAGATAGGGGCCCTTGCTCTTCACATATTCTGGGCTGAGTGAACCCCTACGCTGACCAACACCTCCTTAACCTGTTCGCTTGACACCTGGAACTAACATAATTCTGGATGGCTACAGGAAGTATGTTGCCACAGGGCCTCGCCCCTGTGAAAAGCCAGGAACAAGTGGCCATGTGAGTGCAGCAAGAAGGAAGCTGTGGCATGTCAACTGGGGACACTGCAGATCAAGAGGGGCCCACCTTCGTGGCTGTGGAAGTGCGGCGTTCAGGCCCCACCCCAAGGCTTTGAGGCAGAAACAAGATACGCCAGCTTGTGACTCGGGCCCCTCTGAAGCCGGTCACAGAAACCTGATCCAGCATACCAAGCCTCTGGTGCTTGTTTCCACAATAGAACACTGTTTTGGAAATCTTGGCCCGTCTGAGCGGTTCCAGCAGGGAAGACAAATGCCAGAGAATTCACTATGTAAATAAAAATAAATAACATACCAGCTGGGCCTGTGTCCCAAATCTGAGCATTTTTTTGAAGGGGGCCTTTAGTACACAACCTATTCATTGTCTAACGTTACAGATAGCAGAGGGCAGGAGACAGGTTCGGCAGGCTTCCCAGTCCAAGGTGGCATATGAAGGGGACACTCAGGATCTACTGGGGCACAGGTGGTGCAGGGAAGGCTTAAAGGACCCTCCCTAGGTGGACAGCGCTGTCCCCTCAGCCCAGAGCTGGGCAGGCACCCTCAGGCAGCCAGCGACCCTGCTCACCAAATGGGTCTGTACCGAGGGCCGGTGGAAGGAAGTTACCAGATCTAGCGCCTGACCCAGAGCCAGCAGGATGTTCACAGGGCTGAGCACATGCTCGCTCTGCTCACTGAAGGGGACCCATTGTGCCAGCTGTGCTCTCCCCAGGCCCAGCCCCGGCCACGCAAGAAGCCCTGAGCCCTGGCTCTGAAAGACCTTCTGGGCCATCCGCAGCTCCTGCTTCACAGACTGGATCTGGTTGCGGAGGTCACTCATCTTCAGGTTGGTGGCCGCCAGCCTGTCCTGCAGGGCTTTCACCTCTGGGGTCTCCAGCTGGTTGGGAAGGACAGGAGAGAAAGCTGTCACTTGTTGTCTAAATAATAATCACAGCCCCCGTTTATCCAAGTATGTGCCAGGCACTGTGCTAAGTGCTTGGTGTGGAGTAACTCATTCAACCTTCACAAACCTTTGTGACATCGGTTCTACTGTCAGTCCCTTCTAGATGCAAATGGAGGCTGGTGGCAGGTAAGTCCCTTCAGCTTGGGCTACCTGGCTAGTAAAGGTGGAGGATGGATGTGAATCCTAGCAGCTCAACTTTGGGGCTGAGCCCTTTGCCAAGAGTGTTGTGCACACACTTGCGGATACACGGCTTGGCCACAGAGGTAAAGCACCTCCCAGACACTTCCTGGGTGTGGACCCTCTCCCTGTGCTCAGAGATCAGCATCATAGCTAATACATCTTCACTCAGAATAGAGAAGAAACTAGATCGTTCATGGAAGGCAGCCCTGGCTTGGCAGGAGGGCTACAGGACCACCCTAAATCAGGGCCTCCCTCTCCCGGAACTGTCAGCCCGAACCCTGGTCTCTGACAGCCGAGGGGCCTTGGGTTCCCCTTCCTGCCAGTGCTCAATGAACAGAAATAAGGATCCAGTTTAATCCCCAAATGCTCCATCTCTGTGGCTTGAAGAATTGCAGCATCCATGAAACCTGCCTATTTAAACTCTTAAGGATGTCTTTTTAAAAAAATAATGTCTGATTTAAAGTATCTGTATGCAAGTTTTTCTTAAATGGGCTGACCACTTCTCTGTCTTCAACAGACATTCCTGAGACTCCCAGAAATCTGGCATTAAAGGGACCTGCAAAGTCAGCCCATTCAAACCCCTTCCATAGCGATGAAGGTAAGGCCAGAGAGGGGAAGTAATTTGCCTTAGGGCACACAGCGGGTGACATAGGTGGGATTAGACCCTGGCCCTTCCCCTGCCCAGGCTGATTCCCCAACTTAAGCTGCTGCTCACGCTGGGCACCAAAGCAGCAGGAATGCTGGCTGGTGGGCTGGGCATCCCATCAGGCAATGACACTGACCCTCTGCTCCTGCCCAGCAGGCCAAGTGGGCTGGACTTCCAGGACACGGGGCCAGGAATACAGTGGCTTTCTCACCTTTCCTTAGCGGGCACAAACAGAACCTCCTGTGAATGCTAGTGTGAGAGACAGATCCAAGCAGACTGGGTCCGGGAAGTTCCATGGACTCCAGAGGCTCTGGGCAGCCCAGCTGAAAACCACTGGTTAAAGAAACCAGACATGGACACATGGTCCCAAAACCCTGGCCTCATCTAGTTTCCTCATCTACGGAATGGGTACAAAAATACTTCCCTGTCCTGCTTCCTCACGGCGCCACCATCAGGCTAAAGAGAGTAACCAGTGTAACCAAAATTTGCAAACTGGGAACTTACATGAAGCATAAGTACATCCTTTTATTAGCATATTTTTTTCTGTGTCTTTCCTCTTGTCTGCCATCCCTGTTCCCTGTTGGGGTCCTGTCTTGTCTCCTGCTAAATGTGTGGCTTTGAATCTGCCCTGGGGCAGGGAGCAACACCCCCCAGCCTGTCAGACCTTTGGTGCCGTGAGCCCCAGTGGCAACAGCTCATGTACTCCCACAGTGGTCGGCACCCCAGGGGGGAGTACACGGGCTTCCCATGTGGCTGCCGTGACGCTGTAGCATCTCTTTGGTCTGCTTAGAGTGTGGAAAGAGCGTTCGGATTTTATCTGGGTCTAGAACCCAGGCAATGATGTCCTCACCAAGCCTCATTTTCTCATCCGTAACATGGGGGTATAAGATGCCAACCTCCAGGGTTCCTATGAGGGTCGACAGGACATTGCATGTAAACCGTGCTGTCTGGGGCAGGTTCTGGCAGAGGGCAATGCCCTGGGTGGGCCTCGCCTGGGTGGACAGGTGGCAAAGGGGCTGCGGCCAGATGGTGCTCTGGAGAGGCCCGGGCCAGGCCCCATCCTCCCGGCCTGGGCAGCGGGGCTCACCAGACCTCCCAGCTGTTTCAGAGCTCTTTCTGCCCGAGTGAAATTCCACAGGCTTTGTGGAGGCCCTGGGCGTGGGCACACTCCTGTCACTCCCTCGGGCTATTTTCTTTGATGGAATAACTGAAATGCAGCCCATGGGGAGCAGATAATGCCGATGCCACTCATTCCACAGCCTCCTGAAACCCCACGCAGAGGGGAGGGTTTCAGCTGACTCCGGAATGTGCTTCGAAGGTCTGGGGCGGGAATGGGTGTTGGGGCTGCAGGCCTCTGGAGTGTGGCTTGGCGTGGGCCACGCTGAGCAGTCTAATGAGGGGGAACGTTGCTTTCGCTCCCGCTCTGATCAGAAGACGCCCGGGAAAACCTGTG